>NC_060120.1:518522638-518831210 GCF_021461395.2 Schistocerca americana | reverse complement strand
AGGATCTTGTTCAGAAACTAAATGCTTCTTTATTTACCATTAGAACAGTATCTGTAATAAGTGACAGTTCAACACGAAAAGTAGTCTACTTCGCATATTTTCATCGCTTATGTCATATGGTATTATTTTTTGGGGTAATTCTTCTGATTCAAAAAGGGTGTTTTTGGTTCAAAAACGTGCTGCTCGAGCTATATGTGGAGTAAGTTCGAGAACCTCTTGTCTACCCCTATTCAGTAGTCTGGGAATTCTGACATTGCCCTCACAGTATATATTTTCTTTAATGTCGTTTGTTGTTTGCAATATTAGCTTATTTCCAAGAGTTAGCAGCTTTCACTCAGTTAATACTAGACAGAAATCAAATCTGCATGTGGAATGAGCTCCCTTGACTCTTGTGCAGAAAGGAGTGTACTACTCTGCTGCATCCATTTTCAATAAGCTACCACAAGAACTCAAAAATCTTAGCATTAGCCCAAACGCTTCAAAGTCTAAACTGAAGAGTTTCCTCATGTCTCACTTCTTCTATTCTGTCGAGGAGCTCCTGGAAGAGCTGAAAAATTAAGCAAATTCCAGTGTTACAATGTTGATTTTCTTTATTTAAACTTACGAACTGTCGCCTGTATTTCATTTTATCTGTTTCTACTATCGTGCTATAATTTCATGTATTGACTCGTTCCATGACCATGGAGACTTCTCCTTAATTTGGTCCCACGGAACAATAAATAAATAAATATATGAAAAATAAATAAAAACGATCTGCGGATGTTCATTACAGACTGAAACCGTTCGTCGTTTAAAGAATTCATATTGTGATCAAAGACTGAAATAAAAAACGTTTGAAGCATTTACTCTTCCGAAACGAAAGAGGCGGGCGGTTGATACTAATTCGCTTCAGTGGAAGCGTATGTATACGTAATATATATCTTTGAAGAGCACAGCTATTTTTGTCGTCCACTTTCCGCTACACCAACCCATTCTCTCATCCCATCATCAGTCGGCCACGATCCTCAGTGCTCTGCGGAATGTGTTCTATCGAAGAGATGCTGATGTCAGACCGGGAGGAGTTTAAGAGCGGTGTCGCCTATTTCCAGTGCGTCTGGTGGCATAATTGTCAACTAGACCACTCGCTGAGTGCTCTGGAGACAGAGATTGGAGCACATCCAGCAAAGAGTGCTACTAGGCACAGGAGAGGAATTCGTGGTGGGCAGCACCAAACGAGTCAGAAGACTGATGACCCCCGCAACCCCCCCCCCCCCCACCCAAAAAAAAAGGAAGTATCCGCAGACAGACACTAGCGTGTTCTGATGGAGATCGAGAATGCAGCTAAAGGTTTTAACGTTCTGTTTACGGAGGTGGAATGGGATGAATTGTAACATGCAAAAGCCTACGTCTAGCAGCAGTTGACCACCGAGTATTATCCGAGCCATCCTCCTCCGGACGTTTAGTGTGCGGCTCTCTCCATTACAAAAGTGTAGGATGACTCTGCACTCCATGTGAAACTGGGCGACACATCCATTTATCTGCAGCATTCCACCATTACAAACTTGTCCAGTCTATAGATGACGCTATCAGTTGTATTGGAAAGACTGAACAGACGGCTGCCTTTTATTAAAGCAGTGTATACGGACATTGTGGAGTATCACCGTACGAACAGTGTGCATGTCGACGATTTCGAACAGTGGGTCAATATGGTGCCAAAGTGACCTAATGGACTGCCAATGAGTTTGAAAGAAATACGTGCTGAATTCTATGCTTATAGGAAGGCTTTATTTACTGTATTCTTTACTGGTGTTAAGATAAAGAACGAACCTGTTGATGTAGTGTACTATTGAATAAAAATGTGTATAACCATGTATGTCTTTTACTTCTTACCCCTCATTATAATGCAAGTAATAAAGCTATTGGTACCACTATTTTCACTGCAATCGTGCAAAAGCACAAAATTTTCATATAACTAAATTCGCTGTAAAAGCCCACTGTACACCAGTACCTGGCACAGTCGTTATCATGGCAGGGACTAGTGTTCATTGTTTTTCTATAAAAAATCGTTGTACGCCAGTAGCTGATGTAGTCGGTATCATGGCAGGGTGGGTGAAGTATCAAGACTTTGTTGCAAGTGACTTGAGCTGTCAGGGCGAGCAAGAAGACCAGGAGAAGAATGGCGTACGTCTTCCTGACAACATACGTGCAGTAATTATAGGTCAATCCAACTGCGTCTAGACAAAATTTGTCATGTCGCTGCTAACCCATCTGGATGGTGTCCGCATTGAGCGTATGTGTACTTTAGAAAAAAAAAATAAAACACTGTTTCAGCCCAAATACCAACTATTACAGAAGATACTGCAGGGTGTAGCTGGTGTGACTTACACGATATTCAGTGAGAGCAGTAATATCCTTCTACAAAAAGAAGTAAAACGAAACACAATGATCGTATTTGACGATGTTGCTGTGGATAACCAAGAGCAAACTCGACGACATTTCTGTTGTGGTCGCCACATACGCTGTTGATATATTTTCTCTGAGTCAGGCATATTCCAGAATCCCAAAACAGTTGATGAGGGTTAATGTAAGCCTAATTATAGAATTCAAACAAGACAGTCTTAATTTAAAATACATTTACCAGGCTCATAGCCGGCCGTGGTGGCCGAGCGGTTCTAGGCGCTACAGTCTGGAACCGCGCGACCGCTACGGTTGCAGATTAGAATCCTGCCTCGGGCATGGATGTGTGTGATGTCCTTAGGTTAGTTAGGTTTAAGTTGTTCTAAGTTCTAGTGGACTGATGACCACTGCAGTTAAGTCCCATAGTAGTCAGAGCCATTTTTGAACCAGGCTCATATAGCTACCGATATGTCGCTCAATGATTTTGTAAAGATTTGTACAGACTCATGGAATCTCTCACAGTATGGGTTCCTCGTTATTGATAGAACGACAAAATTAAATGATGCCTGCTACAGATGGAACTTCGAGAAGTTTCAATATATTTAGCCACGGAAGAGAGGTGTGTACATCAGTATGCGCATTACCCGGATAAATTCACACGCATGTAGGGCGCTCAGTGTGATAGTATGGGTGTGCATAGAAAAAACATTCACTCATACGTGGACACGAAAATTCAAACTCTCGAACCTAATGAAGGAGTCGTACGCAAGGAACTAGAGACGTACTGTCATACCCTTCTGCAACTTAACAATACACTGAATGATTGGGTTAATGGACTCGAAAAGAAAGTATACGACTTAACTGAAGGGGAAATACCTGTTACTGAGAAGAGGACATTGTATGAACGGGTTAATGCAAATGAAAGAAAGAGTAGGCGACCTACCTGAAGGGAGAATAGCTGTTACCAAGAAAGGGGAGCAGCATAAGAAGAGGAAGAGCGGATATATAAAGCCTCACACTGAACGGAAGTTCGATTAATATGTAATGAAATGTAGACTAAGCATAAAGTCATAGGAGTGCGGAAGGCCGTTTAAGAGGAATTACGGATGCTGAGGGTCAAGCATTTGAAGTGGGAACAAACACTGAAAGAATCCTTTAAGAAGTTTCAGGAAGCACTCTTGGTCTAGGGGTAGCGTCTTTGAATAGTAATCAAAACATCCTCAGTCCCGGGTTCGAAATGCGCCATCGCATATAATTTGATTAACAGTCAGCGTTGGCGGCCGAAGATTTCCGCAATAAGAATTCACGCTCATTCTGCCAATGGACTTGTTAAACAGGACGGAGGAGCGGGTAGAGGTTCAGGGCACTCTCTTATCCTTGGGCTGGGAAACTGTTCCAAAAGGCGGTGAAATCAGCAATGATCAACAGCATGAGGATGAACAAGGCGATGGAAACCACTGCATTATAGACACATAACGTGTATCCGCAAGGAATGTGGCCACTTGAAAAAGTGTCATGACGATCTCTCCATTGGCAAAAGGTTCCGAAATAGTCCCCCATTCCGATCTCCGGGAGGGGACTGCCAAAGGGGAGAAAGGGGAGGCGACCATGAGAAAAAGACTGAATAACCAACGAAAGGATAACGTTCTACGGCTCGGGGCGTGGAATGTCAGAAGCTTGAACGAAGTAGGGAAGCTAGAACGTCTGGAAATGGAAGTGCAAAGGCTCACTCTAGATATAGTAGGGGGACAGTGAAGCGAAACGAAAACTGAAAAATCTATGGTTCGACCGAGATTCAGTCACACCACATCTCAGTTTCCAGGCACGCGCTTTTCCGCTAGAGCATCGGGACGGAGACGTATGTGAACATTTCATCTACAGGTTCTTGAGTGTATTTGCAAGTATCGAAATACGTGAGACATATGGTGTTTTCTTTCCTGCATTGACTGTGAAAATTTATTTTCACCGTCAAAGGACATTAAACTATAGTATTCGACATAAATTTCAACTTCATAACTCTGTCCATTCCTCAGATAAAGAGGCCTCAACAGACAGAAAGACAAACACAGTCAGACCGGCGGACAACTATGTGATCCTATCAAGGTTCCGTTATGCCGGTTGAGGTGCTTAACCCTAAAAACATAATATATACTTGCAAGGAGATGTATTTAACATGATTCACGTGCGAAGAATAGTTTACCATATTCAGCAATCCGCCCAAAACCGTATACATTGATGGTAGCGGCTAGTACAAGATCAAGCTGTGTTCTCCGAAATGTTTCTCTTTTATGCCGATATACAGGGGGTTACAAAAAAGGTACGGCCAAACTTTCAGGAAACATTCCTCGCACACAAAGAAAGAAAATATGTTATGTGGACATGTGTCCGGATACGCTTACTTTCCATGTTAGAGCTCATTTTATTACTTCTCTTCAAATCACATTAATCATGGAATGGAAACACACAGCAACAGAACGTACCAGCGTGACTTCAAACACTTTGTTACAGGAAATTTTCAAAATGTCCTCCGTAAGCGAGGATACATGCATCCACCCTCCGTCGCATGGAATCGCTGATGCGCTGATGCAGCCGTGGAGAATGGGGTATTGTATCACAGCCGTCCACAATACGAACACGAAGAGTCTCTACATTTGGTACCGGGGTTGCGTAGACAAGAGCTTTCAAATGCCCCCATAAATGAAAGTCAAGAGGGTTGAGGTCAGGAGAGCGTGGAGGCCATGGAATTGGTCCGCCTCTACCAATCCATCGGTCACCGAATCTGTTGTTGAGAAGCGTACGAACACTTCGACTGAAATGTGCAGGAGCTCCATCGTGCATGAACCACATGTTGTGTCGTACTTGTAAAGGCACATGTTCTAGCAGCACAGGTAGAGTATCCCGTATGAAATCATGATAACGTGCTCTATTGTGCGTTGGTGGAAGAACATGGGGCCCAATCAAGACATCACCAACAATGCCTGCCCAAACGTTCAGAGAAAATCTGTGTTGATGACGTGATCGCACAATTGCGTGCGGATTCTCGTCAGCCCACATATGTTGATTGTGAAAATTTACAATTTGATCATGTTGGAATGAAGCCTCATCCGTAAAGAGAACGAAACCAAAATGAGCTCTAACATGGAAATTAAGCGTTTCCGGACACATGTCCACATAACATCTTTTCTTTATTTGTGTGTGTGGAATGTTTCCTGAAAGTTTGGCCGTACCTTTTTGTAACACCCTGTAGATGGATACCGTAGGAGTAATTCTTCAATCTGGATATCAATAGGGAGGGCAATTTTACGTACTTCAATTGAAATGCTGCAGACCGCCACAGGTGCTGAGAAGGCACAAGCCTCAGCGATATTTTCAGCATTGCTTTCGAACTGCATGGCAGCATGGGTACTTTTGCTCATAGGGGGGAAAGTATGAGAGCCCACAAATTCGACCTCATTTTTCCCCATTATTTTCCATACAAATAACGAGATGTTCCTTAGTCCGTGAGAGAAACCGTGTGGCGTACATTTTCAATTTCGTCGATATTGTCATTACAGACCTGATTCAGCGCTTCTCGAAACGACTTCACACATTTCATTTCATTTCAGTTGGTGTAAATAGTATGCCTATGGGTGATAGGCAACGTCATGGGGAACAAGTTTTGAGGGATACAAATTGTTCGCTGATGTCTCCCGGCGATGCTAAGCGTCCTTTAGTATTCGCCGGCCATGAGACGATGAGATACTAACCAAGGGATACTAATCAAGGGATACTCAAGTGGACATCAAATTAAATCACTTTCAGGCGCCCAGTTTCAAACGTATTTTATTTGGCTACCAGTTTCGGCGATTTACTACGCCATCTTTAGGCCCCTGATCGACGTGTAGGAAGATTCCACCTCATTTCTGAGCAAAACAGGGGCCAGCAATACCAGTATTAGTACATTTCTACTTCCTACAGCGATACCTTCAACTATCATCATTTTGATCAGAACCGTAGTGGAACCTTCGTACACGTGAGTCAGTGGCCTGGAGATGGCGTAGCAAATAGCCGTAACTGGTAAACATAATAAATTAAGTCTGAACGTCTTAAACGTGTTTAATTTGATATTCTGTATCGAACAGCCGAGTCCCAAAAATTCTATAAAAATGGTGCTCAGAAGTGCTCCAAGGGTCGGCCTGAGGAGGTAACTCTAACGTAAGTTTAGGTGAGACAGGCCCTACCCAGGGACAGGTGAAGGGCCGACCAACGATCTAATTAATTCCCTTCCGCCT
Organism: Schistocerca americana; assembly: GCF_021461395.2. NCBI lineage: Eukaryota > Metazoa > Arthropoda > Insecta > Orthoptera > Acrididae > Schistocerca > Schistocerca americana. The sequence goes on along the minus strand of NC_060120.1, from coordinate 518,824,563 downwards.
CACCAACAGCACGACAACGGAAAATCAGCGAGGACGAAGATACCAGCAGCAGTACGTCTTAAAAATTGGCGTCTAAATACAGCCAAGACACGGTAATCACTCAAAAATATGAACAACACCAAAGGTTGTCGAACTGCACGCTGTTCTGGACAGCATCAACATGGTGAGGAAAAACACACTGCCGGAAAACAACGCTAAAGACAAGGGCAGGTAACTGGAACGTTAACGGCCACAAGGCGTAAGATACCACTGGTGCACTTCACTAATAAGTATCAACCATTCCAATAGTTAAACACCAAACAGGAAAACGGCTACAAAATTTCGCTGACTCCAGCACACAATACGTTACTGCTTGCAGGAATGGACCAGAAAGCAACAACCGGCAATGAACGAAGAGATGTCACATCAGTTGAGGTTTCATAACAGGTTAACTGATCACTCAGCTTCAGTGTCCAGGTTCGGTGGTCGACGAACTCTGTAGCTATCGTAGCTAGCGCCTCATAACTCCGACTGCGCATGCACGCCGCCAGCGTCCCCTGCCTGACCGCGCACCGTGGAGACTTCCTCACTGCTCCGTGCCAACTGACCGACTGCTTACTCCAGTACACAGACAGTATTAACATAACTGCTCAGTCGAAATTACACAAGCTAGACACAGTTTCACGAAGACACTTCCACAAAACCTCGAACAATCGTAAAAGTAATGTCTGTGGAACAACCAGGACAAATGACAAGTCGACACACACAGAGAACCCGAAACGGTCGGCGACGAAATATACTTCGTCGACGAGACGACCGACCGAACGACCAAACAAGGTCGCCTCACTCAAGTCATGTGTGTCAGCATCAGTCGGGTGAGTCTTGGCTGTCCAGACCTCACTGCAGCTCCATCCCAACTCAACTCCATGTCCGTTCGAAACTCAGAGACACGGCGACCCAGACACACTGGCTCTGACCCGACCATGCAGAGGTAACACTTGCCCATTCGCCACCGTACATCTCTGCACAAGGAAGAAACCGACCCTCGTCCGGCAAGATGACCAACTGATGAGGCCCAGATATCTTCAGAAATGGTTCAAATGGCTCTGAGCACTATGGGACTCAACTGCTGTGGTCATCAGTCCCCTAGAACTTAGAACTACTTAAACCTAACTAACCTAAGGACATCACACACATCCATGCCCGAGGCAGGATTCCAACCTGCGACCGTAGTGACCACGCGGTTCCAGACTGTAGAGCCTAGAACCGCACGGCCACACCGGCCGGCCCCAGAAATCTTCAAAAGACCAAATACACATCGCCCAATGAGTCGACCAACCGAACGACCAATCAATGCTCGTTCTCGCTCCAGTCTCCTTCCATTGGACAGTACATGTGTGTCGCAAGCGGTCGGCGGGTACTGGCTATCCGGACCTCACTGGCTCTGCTCTGACACACGGCGAGCTGGAAATACTAGCGATCGCTTCAAAGATAATACGACAGTGCCTCGTGATGCGGCTGCCACTCACGGGCAGGCAATCCAGCAACCTAATGACACCAGTAAATCTAATAAGAAACAAGGAGACAGTTCCGCATAGAGAAGCTGTCAAGCAAGAAACGGCATGAACACGAGCTGCGCACGACTCACATACTACCTAACTCAGTAAAATGAAATAGTTTCAACAAGAAAACCGTAACAATGCGTATCTTGAAGTGGAGGAAGATATTGCAGTAGTGATCGCCTTAATTTTGCTCAGCACAACCCCTTTCCCGTGGAGCAGATGACTGGATTGTAGTCAACACACACTGCACACACATGCAGCAGAGTGCATATGCCCTACCGCCTCTCAGGTCATAACCTGTACAACAAGACCTCTACTCCCACCTCCCTCATCACCCTCCCCCCCCCCCCCTCTCTAGACGTTTGAGTCAAAGTTTTTGCACCAAATAAGCAGGGTGTCTCAAAAAAAAAAACACCTACAATGCTTAGTACGTTGTGCAGGAAGGCAAACTGATCTAGTTTCAAGAAGGAACCTATATCTGGAAGCGCACATCTCGGACACTGAAGAGTGTCGAAGTCAAAAATAGACCATCAGGATCGATCTATCTCAGATTTATTAGAGATGGTTTTCCTATCCTATTGGATGTAGTGCCACTAATGTTTGGATGGACATGCGGCTGCAACTCGACCGAGCTCCAGCACTTTTTTTATGTCGACGAGCAGAATCACCTCAACGTCGTATATCCCACTCGATGGTTTAGTAGGGGTGGACCAATTCCATAGCAAACATGGTCGCAGATCTCACACCTGTCGATTGTTTTTGGTGGTGTAGTACGAAGGGTACGATGTATGGCACACCTGTAACGTCAGAGGAGGATCTTATTGCTCGAGTCCACCGTGATATTGAAATACTTGACGTATTGGCTAATGTTCGTTATGCTCATCACCGTCTACGTAGGCTCTTCACTGATGTAGAAGGTACACAGTCCGTAGCCGGTCTGTAGTGTAGACAGCGCGACGTGATTGTCATGTTGGGTTTATTGACGTAATGTGCAATGCACACCCATCGCAGACTTCACGCTCTCCAGCACCCATTGTCCGTGGCTCGTGGTCGTGCGGTAGCGTTCTGGCTTCCCACGCCCGGGTTCCCGGGTTCGATTTCCGGCGGGGTCAGGGATTTTCTCTGCCTCGTGATGACTGGGTGTTGTGTGACGCCCTTAGGTTAGTTAGGTTTACGTAGTTCTAAGTTCTAGGGGACTGATGACCATAGCTGTTAAGTCCCATAGTGCTCAGAGCCATTTGAACCAATTTTGAACGATTTTTTGAACCAGCACCCAAGCTGTGAGTTGCCGTGTATCGTTTCCTTCTTGAAAATCGATCAATGTGCCTCACTTCACAACATACTAAGCGTTATTGGAATTTTTGGGTCACCCTGCATAAATATATGTTTGAAGTGCAAGAGGTACTCTTCAGTTATGTCTATTATACTGGTGGTGCTTGGTCTGCATGGGAGAATTTGTAGTTATTTGTCTGGAAAAGTGTAAAGGAAACACAGGTGCTGTCGAAGCTTTGGGTCCCTTCTCAAGAAATCCTCGAGTGTTCTAATTATTTGTGGTGCACTTGAGTTCGAGCATTGGCCTATAACAAATTTTCACCTGTTGCCAAATATTCATTGAGTTTCAGGTTCAGCTTTTCTGAGCAGGATTTCACTGATACGATTTCAAATGGCTTCATTTCATTGATTACACCCCGTTTTCAGTGAATTTAATTCAGTTGCTGGAGGTTTAAAATTCTTACACCTTCGTTGTCAATGACATCGGGTGCTTTCGGAAACCCCAGCTGGAAGAGCATTATAAAAGAAATGGGGCGTAATCTTCTGGCAGATATAGCTGACGTTATTTATGGAAAGCAAGGAAAACATAAATAAGGATGGCTTCTGGGGCATTCAAAATTATCTCTTCCGTATGTATCATCGCACCAGCTTATCCAACGCTTTTGAATCACAGTATTACGGCTGTCATTGTTGCTCAAGATCTACGTCTACAAGTGTAAAAAGTATGATACCATTCAAGGTAACCGAAAGGCTGTCTGTATTCAGTGCGTATTTCAGTGTCTATCCTCATAGCGTAAAGGAATCGATGTACCCAAGATGAAAACAAGGATGATGATCGGCATTTTGGCTAAAGGGGAGGTAGAGAAGGAATTATATCTCTAACGGCGGTTTTTGTAACTGTTCACATGCCTCAGTGCTGATAATGTACTGCGAGACGACGCATCGCATCACCATGAATAATTTGAGAGGAAATTATGGAGCCTCACGTGCCACTTTTGTATGTCAACTACTTGTGCTGAGGCAAAAGACACTTTACACTGTGACAGCTCACCATCCCAGAGATCCACGATGAAACCAGCCTCGTGTCTATCACAACGGCATAGCTAACGTTGTTGCTTATTGGGTCCTGAGCGTAAGCAAGATGTCTGTTTCCTCACAAAGGAAGGTAGTCAGGCAGCACATTCCATCGCTGCAACTCTAAATGGGTTTTCAAAGTCTCTCGATTACTCTCATATTTGGCATAGTTGTTTGCTGTAAGATTATTTGATATCATCCTGAATGAAGAGTGGCTTTTTACTGAAGATAAGAACAGCAACCATTCATTGTTAATCACTCTTTCCTGCACAGAGCTGTTAATAATTCTCGACCGATAGCTTCAACATTAGGCCATTGTACGGGTCCTATTTTTCATTTTATAATTGTGCTACTGTCGTCAGTTTCTTGTTAAAGTTCCACAAACATGCTTTTTAATTAAATGTACGAATTTTTTGTGCTGGTTTCGCCAAAAAATGTACCGTGTTGATTTTAGTTCATTGAAGTTTGTTTTAGAAGTATTTTGTGCTTCACGGATTTATACAGGGTGTTACAAAAGGGTACGGCCAAACTTTCAGGAAACATTTCTCACACACAAATAAAGAAAAGATATTATGTGGACATGTGTCCGGAAACGCTTAATTTCCATGTTAGAGCTCATTTTGGTTTCGTCAGTATGTACTGTACTTCCTGGATTCACCGCCAGTTGGCCCAATTGAAGGAAGGTAATGTTGACTTCGGTGCTTGTCTTGACATGCGACTCATTGCTCTACAGTACTAGCATCAAGCACATCAGTACGTAGCATCAACAGGTTAGTGTTCATCACGAACGTGGTTTTGCAGTCAGTGCAGTGTTTACAAATGCGGAGTTGGCAGATGCCCATTTGATGTATGGATTAGCACGGGGCAATAGCCGTGGCGCGATACGAGTGTATCGAGACAGATTTCCAGAACGAAGGTGTCCCAACAGGAAGACGTTCGAAGCAATTGATTGGCGTCTTAGGGAGCACGGAACATTCCAGCCTATGAATCGCGACTCGGGAAGACCTACAACGACGAGGACACCTGCAATGGACGAGGCAATTCTTCATGCAGTTGACGATAACCCCAATATCAGCGTCAGAGAAGTTGCTGCTGAACAAGGTAACGTTGACCACGTCGCTGTACGGACAGTGCTACGGGAGAACCAGTTGTTTCTGTACCATGTACAGCGTGTGCAGGCACTATCAGCAGCTGATTAGCCTCCACGAGTACACTTCTGCGAATTGTTCATCCAACAATGTGTCAATCCTCATTTCAGTGCAAATGTTCTCTTTACGGATGAGGCTTCATTCCAACGTGATCAGATTATAAATTTTCACAATCAACATGTGTGGGCTGGCGAGAATCCGCACGCAATTGTGCAATCACGTCATCAACACAGATTTTCTGTGAACGTTTGGGCAGGCATAGTTGGTGATGTCTTGATTGGGCCCCATGTTCTTCCACCTACGCACATTGGAACACGTTATCATGATTTCATAAGGGATACTCTACCTGTGCTGCTAGAACATGTGCCTTTACAAGTACGACACAACATGTGGTTCATGCACGATGAAGCTCCTGCACATTTCAGTCGAAGTGTTCGTACGCTTCTCAACAACAGATTCGGTGACCGATGGATTGGTAGAGGCGGACCAATTCCATGGCCTCCACGCTCTCCTGACCTCAAACCTCTTGACTTTCATTTATGGGGGCATTTGAAAGCTCTTGTCTACGCAACCCCGGTACCAAATGTAGAGACTCTTCGTGCTCGTATTGTGGACGGCTGTGATACAATACCCCATTCTCCAGGGCTGCATCAGTGCATCAGGGATTCCATGCGACGGAGGGTGGATGCATGTATCCTCGCTAACGGAGGACATTTTGAACATTTCCTGTAACAAAGTGTTTGAAGTCATGCTGGTACGTTCTGTTGCTGTGTGTTTCCATTCCATGATTAATGTGATTTGAAGAGAAGTAATAAAATGAGCTCTAACATGGAAAGTAAGCATTTCCGGACACATGTCCGCATAACATCTTTTCTGTATTTGTGTGTGAGGAATGTTTCCTGAAAGTTTGGCCGTACCATTTTGTAACACCCTGTTTATGAAACTAAACATTTAATGAAAATACATTCGGTAAGAGGAAACGCACACGCCTCACTACTTCGACCATTTAAATGCTTCTGCGAGTGCTAGAAACTAAACAGTGCCAACGAATGTGTTTCTCTGTGACGTTATATTTATGTCATAATAAATAGTGATCCATTCTTTGGCACTGTTTCGCCATTTTTGGTATATGGTAGCAAATTACCGAAGTGCTGAAAATATTAGGTTCCTTAATCCGAGTGTGTTTTGAAAAAGGGGAATGGAAAAATCCTTGGTTCCGATTATAATTGCATGTCAGATATCATTCGACCGCGAAAAAGTAGCGTCCGGGAGGAATCGTCATAACAGAAAAAAGTTGTGTTTCTTCACTTTCTCCCGGCGTATTTGTTGCTCGAACAGTCCACGGGTATACTGCCTGTTCATAGTGTCCAATGGGCACTATCACACTACGACACTATGAACCGGCAGTATACCCGTGGACTGTTCGAGCTGAAGAAAGTTCTTTCGAAATACAGAAGAGTAGCCGCACAACACGATTGTGCAATCACACACTCTTTCCATTCTTTTAGTTATTTCCGTCATACTTACAAGTGGACGGTGGTAGAACAGTCATAAAGTCGTGCCTTGCCTTCAGCCAACTGCAAAACATACAGCAGGTGTTATTACACCTTGTCGCCTTTAAAGGGAGACGCAAAAGAAAACTACGAAGATCCCACACGATGGCTACTCGTCTGGTGAAAGATCACTTAGGAGTTTTCTCTGTGTAGTACGCTCAATGCCACTGATAAACGTGGTGAAGTGTCTAAGACATTCGTGATAATCTAACACGCACCGATACGTGCCTGCAAGAGCGGGCACAGAATTTTCATTAATTACCGAATTCTTGTAAACTTTGAGAAGTTATGCCAAATCTCTCATTTAGCTAACGGTAGCATTACTCCAACTAAGTTCTTGTGGCATGACATGTCTTTAAAATGACCAACTCATTTGTACAAAAATCCGGACAAGCTGGAGTAGAACCAATGCCGCCTAGATCAAGAACAGCTGTGCGCTGCCTGCGAACAGTACTATGGGTACACCAAGAGTACTCTTAACAACTGCAAACGATAGTGGTTGCGTAGCATTGTTCTGAGCTTGGAAATACATGAATGCTGCACAGTGTGACCGGTTGTAGATTTGAAATTTGTGTTAGTATAAGACAAAACGTGGATAGATATTGTTTGACCGGGAGTAAAGGAAATAATCCAACAGGACTAAAGTAGCATTTTCTTTTTTTACTTTTCCAGAGCAAGAACAGTTATTAGGAAAATGGGTATGCCAAGGAAAACAACTAAGTTAAATCACTTGCGTTCGTTTATGATTACTTCTTAGTATGAAGTCAGTAACGTGAAGCATAACTTTAAATTTAAACATAACTAAGCACACACTGTGTTACTGTTTTGACTCATTTGCATTATTACTACTGTCATTAATGCATCCTAAATTTTGTAATGGAAAATTAACACCGAACACCGTGCTTAACGCGCGTCCAGTGTTCTAGACAAACACTGTATAAGGATTTAATCGCTGCGGGTTCGCGATTTTGATTTTCCACAAATGTTCCAGTATGCTGGGTTCAAAGAAGTTACAGGGCACTAAACGCCGGTATCTTGGTGGGTTATGCGAGTAACACTTGACTACGAATCTTTGCTACAGATAGATAGATGGAAAATCAGCGATCACAGGCCGCCGGCCAGAGTGTCCGAGCGGTTCTAGGCGCTAAAGTCTGGAACCGCGCGACCACTACGGTCGCAAGTTCGAATCCTGCCTCGGGCATGGATGTCTGATGCCTTAGGTTAGTTAGATTTAAGTAGTTCTAAGTTTGAGGGGACTCATGACCTCAGAAGTTAAGTCCCATAGTGCATTCGAACCATTTGAACCATCACAGGTCCTGATGACCACGCGCTGCTTACACAAACTGCCTCCATTCCTTCCTGTTTTGTGCCCGGTTCCTCCAGGTGTCTTCAATTCTCAGGGCTGGTAGGTCCTTCGTCAGGTCGTCCATCCAGCGCTGTCTTGGTCGTCCAATGGGGCGTTTGGTGTTTGGTTTCCCCACTAGTGCCATCTTCGCCTGTCTTACATCTGGCATACGGTATACATGGCCCACCCGTTGCATTCTTTTGCTCTTTATCTTCTGTAGGATAGTTGGTTGTCGCATCAGAAGGTAGATTTCCTCGTTTTTCCTCCTCCTCCATTCTCCGTTATCTAAAACTGGTTCCCATATCTTCCTCATTACTCTTCTTTCAAATATTAATAATTTTTCCCTTTCTCGCTTAGTCATACTCCATATTTCTGCACCGTACATTACTGCTGGGCATATCACTATGTTGTAGATATTCATCTCAGTGTTCACTGAGATCGATTTAGAACCAAGCGTCTCTCTGAGGGAATACATGCATTTCGTTCCCACTGCTATTCTTTCCTTGATGTCCATTTTTATGTCGTTGTCCGTGGTAAATCAAGATCCCAAGTGTTTGAAATGATCTTTGCCAGAAAGTGTTATTATTGCCTGTTAGAGTTTAGTTGTTTGCTTGCCGCAAAAAGTGAAGCTCGATACGGAACAAGAGCTTATCACTGTGTAATTTGGCGTGTTTGGAGAGTTTGAGCTGTTATTGATTTAGAGCACTACATATGTGGGGGTTATTACTATTTCAACCGAGCTGCTCATAGAAATTTGATAAGGTGTTGTGTTTAGCACGTGCTTGATTAGTAGCTAGCGGCAAGGTTCTCGAATTTCAGTTGAAAGGAGGGTAGAAAGAATAGAGTTCCGTTTTGTCGCCAAGTGATGAGAGAAGATGCTCTGTTTTGGTGTTTTATGATTTCGCCGTTTCATAGTGACTACCCTGCTTTTTGAGTAACGTGACTTGGGAAAGAACAGGTAGCCTAATGTGAGTGGCCGGGCACCGAGGTTCTTAAGATAATTCAAGTAATAGTCAATAAATATCTACCAGATATAAATATAAAATGTAATATTAAGCATTTATTAACGAGAAAACTTCTAAAAAACTGCGTTAGACTAGCCAAGCGGCTCTGAGGACTATGGGACTTAACTTCTGAGGTCATTAGTCCCCTAGAACTTAGAGCTACTGAAACCTAACTAACCTAAGGCCATCACACACATCCATGTCCGAGGCAGGATTCGAACCTGCGACCGTAGCGGTCGCGCGGTTCCAGACTGTAGCGCCTAGAACCGCTCCGCCACCTCGGCCGGCGTTAGGCTAGTCCCTCACTAATACTAGTTCCTCATAATTGAGATTGGTCCTGCGTAATTTTCATGTGGATTATTGTTTGTAACTGTGTGAGCAGCATTTTCATCCTCATGAAATTATAAGGACATCTCAGGACAGCAGAAGAGATGGAGTAGTACCTCGCACACTCACCAGACCAAGACTGCTTGACTGCTTCCAACAGCAGTTCCACTTCTTTTTCTAAATTGCTCTCTCTATTTGAGCAAACTGGCAAGTTACATGATTGGTCCTGAGGCAAACAGATGAGAACTTTAAGAGAAAAATGTTCAGGCAGCTGTTCAGGGGAGTCTGAAAGAGAAGGAAATACCTGGGAGCTCAATCCAGTATATCGCTGTGTCAGTTAAACGCAAAACTGTCAATGTTAAAAGTGAGTGATCTCTGGAGCACCAATACAAAATATACATCTGTATTGTTTGCTAACATTCAAAGAGTTCCCGAAACAAAATATTCCGTTCTTGTTACTGAAACCCTTGATGTATCACTATTGGTTTTGAACAACAACACGAAGTTTTTACGTATTAGTTTATCAAATACTTGATTTAAACTGATTTTATTGAAAAGAGATATATATCGCTAGAAATATAATATTTAGTCACAAGAATTCTTTCCAGAATTACCTTCAAGTAGAAACTGCTCTGGGGTGGACAAGTATGACTGCTCTTGGTAGGCGGCATTGATAGGACTCGCGCTTTGGAGGTTTTGTGCAAACTCATTTCTGTATATAGATGGTTCCTCTATAGATTTTGAAGAGTTAGTCTGCAAGAATTAAAGTACGTGAGATTATAAAGATCAAAAGTGAAATAGTAAACGGTTTTTTCAGAGAGTAAATATTTTTCCCTAATTCGCATGATATTCTTTAAATCAGTAAGCACTTTTCACTACAAGCTTTCTAAAGCCACCTATGTTCTTCGTCACGATTCAAGCTATTTCCAAACCAAATTTCATCCAAATCGGTTGGTTGGTTGGTTGATTCGGAGGAGGAAACCAAACAGCGAGGTCATCGATCCCATCGGATTAGGGAGGAATGGAGAAGGGAGTCGGCCGTGCCCTTTCAAGGACGATGCCGACATTTGCCCGAAGCTATTTAGGGAAATCGTGGAAAACCTGAATCAGGATGGCTGAACGCTGCTTTGAACCGCCGTCGTCCTGAATGCGAGTCCAGTGAGCTAACCTCTGCTCCACCTCGCTCGGTATCGAAATCGGTTCAGCGGGTTTGTTGCGAAAACGTAACAGACAGAGTAGCTTTAGCATTTATAATATAGTGTGGATGAAACTGTTAGTTATGATATTTTTTTTTTCTCCAGGATCCGATACAGATGAAATAAAGCCGATACGGTGCCCACCGAGGGAGGTAGCGTAGTGGTTAGCACACTGGACTGGCATTCAGGAGGACGACCGTTCAAACCCCCGTCGGGTCATCCCTCCCTAATCTAATGGGTCCGATGACCTCGCTGTTTGGTCCCCTTCCCTAAATCAACCAATCTACCTACCAACATTGTCCCAGGCTAAGGTCAAGTTACCTGTGAACACCCCATGAAGATTCGTCTAGCAGTTGTGGAGATTAGCGTGTTCCAACAGACAGGCAATATGATTTTAGTAAAACTTTTTAAATCACGATATATTTTTCCTCATTATCCGAGTTTCATGAACTACAGGTAAGCAACACCCCAGGCCATGCTCAAATTATCTGCGAAAACCCCATGTAAATACCTCTGGTAGTTTTGGAGAAGCGTTTTGAAACAGATAGACAGGACAGTTTTACAGATTTATTATTAGTACAGATACTGACGGTACGCCCCGCCTTATTGCGCTCGTAGATGCTTTCTTGGGCAATGTTGAATTTATTGGCGTGTTTCGTGTTTATCTGTTGTACACGATTTCTCAGGTTACTCTCACGCTAAATACAAGTTTACAGTAATTAAAAGTAGCTTCCATTCTAAGTAGGAGTCAATTAGAGGCAAATTATGGCAGATACAATGGCTTGTTTATCTGCAAGGTGACCTATCGAATTCGTAACTCACCTGTTATTTCATAATAGTTATGACGTAGAGTAACGCAACTTTTGGCAAATCGTAGTGCATAAAAGAGAGTGAGTGTTTTGCTACAGTTTAGTACCCGAAACTTCTTTAACCGAGAATTAAAAAATATTTTTCTGGCTCTATTTGACAGCTCGTTAAAACATTAGTATAGTGGTATAGCAATACATACCTAACACCTTCGCAAAAATGTTAACTGCCACCAAATGGAAGCTTGCTTTAGCGTTGGTCTGAAAATTCATGGTGGAAAATATAAATTAATGTTCGACAGTGGTGAAGGTAGACGATTTTTTAATAAGGTGCCTAAAGCTGTCTCCAAACAGAAAGAGATTATTGCACATCTAAAATAGGGAGAAAAAAGTTCCAGTGCCATGTGACTATAGAAAGGGCAAATGATTGAATAATACTTCTCAGGTTTCCAGCCTCGTCAAATGATTAAAATTACACGAGCTTTTGCCGAAGGACCCCTTGGCCATTGCCAAGTTGTATGACTGTCAGCGTGCCGCTGGTACGCCGTTATAGACATTAGCTACCGAGTATGACATCGCGGCATTGCGATGTGTGGGCACACTTTAACTAGGCGTTCGATGCTCCCGCTTGAAACGCGCGATCGCTGGAGCTGAGTTACGGGCCACCGTCTCTATTTATGGTGTTATCGGTGATTTTTATTTCAATCGCTTCTTTAATTATACAGTCCCAGAAGCTGTTAGCGCGAGCCACGACGGATGTTTCATCAAATTTCATTCGGTGCCCGTTTTGTAAGGGATGCCGAGCTACAGCAGATTTTTCAGGGTAGCGTAGACGATAGAACCTCTCATACTCCTTCCTGCATTGTTCCACAGTGTGTACTGTTTGAGCGAAGTAAGACTGGCAAGGTATCCTTTAGATCCCAGGTGTTCTGAGACCTGCCACGGCTTTAACTGGTCTCAGTAATTAACGGATTTTTGTTCAAATGGTTCAAATGGCTCTGAGCACTATGGGACTCAACTGCTGAGGTCATTAGTCCCCTAGAACTTAGAACTAGTTAAACCTAACTAACCTAAGGACATCACAAACACCCATGCCCGAGGCAGGATTCGAACCTGCGACCGTAGCGGTCTTGCGGTTCCAGACTGCAGCGCCTTTAACCGCACGGCCACTTCGGCCGGCTAACGGATTTTTGTCAGAGACCTGAAGATCGATATGATCTCGTGTCTTTTCAGATGTAAGATGGCAAGAACTATGCCCCTTACATGAAGTCATTAAAGATCACCTAACTCACGTTGAGGGAACAGTAGGGCTGAACAAAAATGACTGACAAGGCACAATGCATCTTGTAGAGGGTATAGTATGGACGTATTGGAATAATTAATGTCGGGTGATGGTTTTAAAGTAATTCACACGACATGAAAACTTTGTGGAAAGGCGTCGATTTACTGGAGGCTAGTTTACCCCAGGGAAGTACTCAGAATTAAGCGTGGCCGCTGGGGGAGCGGCTAAGGGAAGCGACAATTGGCAGCTTAGGGCAGCTCAAGCTCTGAGAAAGCGGTAACGGGTCACGGCCTCCAGCCGCCTTGAGATGAGTGACAGTGAGTGGGTGGTTGACCCCGACTCCATGCTGGTGTACCAGGAAACAGACGGAGAACTTGTACGCCTGTTGATAAATGTCCGTCGTCCCGTTTTCTGTGAAACATGCGAGAAAGCCGCGCAAAGCTACAGTGGAGCGGTCAACAGAGGTCAAAATATGCGTGTTCGTGACTATAGCAACTTCATGCTCAATTCACGGTCCGCAGAGTCTGAAGCAAATCAGGTGAAGAGCGACAGAATGAAATACGCCGGCCTCTGATGGGAACATAGGTCCAAGGAATTTGAAGTACTCTCCTGGAAGTCAGAAGTCCGGAAAACTTGGTGTTGTGCAGACGCTAACCTTGATGGTTGGCCTGGGAGGAGCTAAATAACAGAAGTTGAGAGGAAGGGAAATTTTGTGGGACTTTGTTCACTTCCCAGAGCAGGCATTGGTCGGCGCTGGGAAGCGACGCATAATTAACGCAACTTGCGCTGCAATTGGCGTAAGTGATTTTGCTAGAGGGGAAACCGAGGTGAAGACCGGACTGTGAGAAGTCTCCGTAGAGGTCTTCCGTTCCCAGCTTGCCTAGAGTGCGGACGTGGCGTCCTTTACTCAGCTTGCCTGAGAAAGAGTGAGCATCTCTGCGGTTTAGGACTTAGCAAATGGAACGATTGAGCTTGGAGATAGAAAGTTTTGGCTCAGCTATGTACTGAGCAAGATATCTAGGAGTGAATAGACGAGCGCAGCCTTGCAGCACCACAAGGTCGGCCGACGTCCACACAACGACGACGCTCCGCCACGCTGTATTCGGTGATACTGCGCCCGCTCCGGCCACTGATTAATTTGTCGGATCACGTCGGCAAAGTCTCCACGAGGATTTCATGGGCCGTGTGTTGTAGAATTCTTCTCGCACTTCGCATTACGCCTGGGTCAGTCGATAGGATTTACTTTTGAGTTATCACGCTTTACTCCACGCAAACGCAATTTATTACCACTGCCTGATAGGAGAGTCTTGTAATGTGATGATTGAAGGTCGGGAGTTAAAAAATAAATTTGTGCTAATCGACTGCATCTGTTTTCAGTCAAGTAGTTGAAATCCCAAGTCACTTTCTTAATTAATTTTATGTTCAATATCTGCACCTGTTGTTCAATAGCTGAATATAACATCAATGTGCACCCCTTTTTAATTAAAAGTGATCAATTCTGAATAAATTAATCTCAACATTGCGACCGCAGATCAATCAGGACTCACAGGGCCATATTACTTTTTTGCGTTGTCCGATATTGCGGCAATTTTCCACTCTCTGTTGATCTGTTAGTCAGTTAGTTGGGGTGAACACACGCCAAAACCAGCTAAGTGATGGGTGGGGTGTTACACAGAAGGCGGCTTATCTTGTCCAACACAGAGCCACAGGACGGTAACAGATCACGTTTCTTCTCCTGCTTCTCGTCGGTGGTCTTATTGTGATTCTTGCTCGATATCACTTCATTTATTTGATGGACACTATAGCCGTTGTTACTGGAAACCTCGCGCAGGTGGATCAGCTCACGGGGCAGATTATCGACGTCTGATACCGTTTTTGTACGATGCACCAATGTTTGCAACACAGTGCGCTTCTGTGTCGGGTGATGATGGCTAATGGCATGCAAGTACTCATCGGTGTCGATAGAACTTCTACAGACATTGTGGCCAGGGCATCCATTTCGTTTGTGGCGGGCGAGGCCGACAAAGGACAATGCATTCTCCTTTTCTTTGTCTCCACGGTGAACTAGATGTTACTATTAACGCCACTGAGGTGCTGCAGGAACTCGTCAAGTTTACCACGTCCGTGGGGTCAAATGATGAACGTTTCATCGACGTATCGAAGGAAACAAGGAGAATTTGATGACACGGTGCCTAAGGTAATATTCTCAAGATTATCCATGAAGAATTTTGCAACAGCTGGAACTAATGGGCTACTCATTGTAAGGCCATCCATCTGATCGTAACACTGGCCGTTCTACAGAAAATAAGAAAACATGGGAGTCTGGCTAAATAGCTCGACTACGTCGCTTACAAAGAAATGGGATACTACGTAGCTCCAAACAATCTTTGACAGGCACTTTCATAAACAGGGCCATCACCATACAGAAACTGACCATAATGTCACCCTCACTAACTATAAACAGTTAATTCGGCTGATAAAAATCTACTGAGTTTTTAAGATTATGTTCGCAGTGTCCCACATGTGGAGCGAGGAGATGGGTCAAGTACTTCGCCAGTTTGTATGTTGGTGAACCAGTGGTGTATACGATGAGGCAGAAGGGGTCCCCTCATTGTGGATCTACGGTTAAGTATAAGCAGGAAGTGAATGAGTCTCTTAGCTCAGTGTGAAACACAATCACTTCTTCAAGTTGCAAACGAACTGTCTGTTCTGTAGCTCTTTCGGCCAGATCTGAATCTCGCCCCATACCACTGCCATTGCAAATACACACAGCTTAAGTCGGTTCAAATGAACGAATATGTTGTAAATAACAACAAAATTTGCGCGCTGGAGCTATCGAGCGGTTGAGGACGGATACCAAACCAAACATTATCACCAGAGATGGGCAACGTTACGAAATATACCAAGAAAGTAAAATAACGAAATAATGGAATGAATGTGAGGCAGCATTAAAAATGAGCTGCTCATTAATTTGCTCAGTTTCGGCATCAGTTCTAGTGACAATATGGGTAAGAGTAAAAGCGATGAATCTTCTGATGCTATAACTTGGTTTACCAGAAATTCAGTTGTGTCAAAGCTTAAAAATTTCCTCTGTTTCGGGTTTCGGGGAAGCGACCATGACACGCAGATTAGGGAGGTCTGGTGAGTCGGACAGCTCAAATTGCTCTGAGCACTGTGGGACTTAACATCTATGGTCATCAGTCCTCCAGAACTTAGAACTACTTAAGCCTAACTAACCTAAGGACATCACACACATCCATGCTCGAGGCAGGATTCAAACCTGCGACCGTAGCGGTCACGCGGTTCCAAACTGAGGCACCTAGAACCTCACGGCCACACCGGCCGGCCAGTCGGGCAGCCTGAATGCGGTTTTTTAGGTGGTTTCCCACATGCAGCAGGGTAAATATTAGGCTGGTACTCATGCCTCGCTTCATATACGCGTTACGCAAACATTTAGATAACTTTTGCGCACATGGACAAGAGATTTATGGTAGACGCAGGCAGGTGGGGGTACACAAAATTCCGTTCCAGTGGGAGTGGTGCCCTTCGGAAGGGCATCCGGCCAGCCATCTGGCACTAACAGTGCCCAAATGCGTATAAAAAATGCCGACACCGAAGGGAAACGAAAAAAGGCAAGGAAGAAGAAGAAGAAGGAGGAGGAGGAGGAGGAGGAGGAAGTGAAGAACTTATTACTTCAGGACACTTAGTGTGTGTGACTGTACACTGGTGTTATAATTGCTGTTTCACCATAAATGCGTAATTGTGATACTAGCGAACGCATCGCGGATACTAAAGCTGCTGCTCCCACACTTCCCTGCAGCACTACTACTGGCCTCGTCACTGCCGACGAGGATGTCGACGATCTGTCAACGACTGTTCAGTTTCATTGGTAGTGCGCTCAGAGCACATCCCATTTGTCAGCCGACGCCACTTCGGGCTGTCAGTCACAAATTACTACGCGGAAGATACTGGCCGTGGGCGCTGTTCTGTAGCTCTTTCGACCAGTTTGACGATCGCTCCTCAGACCGTTATTATACTTTCTCAACGTACATAAATCATAGTCACATCGGTACGCACATAATAAAACTGGACACAGAACACTTGCAAAGTCCTTCTTAAGTAAAGCCATTCTGTTTTTGGCGTGTTGACAAACTCATTAAGTTTCCATGATGGTTAATTGCATTTCCTGACTCACGCTGGGTACGCAAGTGTAGATTAAAGCGTAAAATGGCTTCATTAGTGCGTTGTGTAGTTGGGCCTCCAACAACAACAATATAATATTCATAACTATCGACTAGTAAACGACCAAACGCATAAAGTGATACTGAAAATGTATGCTTGTCCGTGTCTTCAAAATTGTTCGTATTTAATCGAAAAAGAACAAGAAATTGCTTCTCGTGAAGACGCTATTAATATACACTCGATACTGCATGATCAATTATCAGCGTCGATATTTGTGAAAATGCTGCGTTATGCATGGTTTGCTTCCAAATTATCGGCTGAAAGAGAGGTTTTTGAAAATGTTAACGAGGTTTGTTTTTCCACGGAAATCCTCAAAAGACCCTGCGTACGCGGAAACAGCATTAATTCAGTGCAGTTGGTGCCGTTTAACTTTATGTTTTCCATGTTTTTACGTAAAATACCATCCTGTCGTTGTATTCGTAATATCAAAAGCGACGATTAATCGTACATCTTTCGAAAGCCGTCTGTGCCGGTCAAAACTTGGAGGTAACAAGTAGTTTCGGGTTCCTTACAGGTATAAGGGATTTCTCAAATCACGGACAAGCATACATTTTCAGTATCACTTTATGCGTTTGGTTGTTTACTAGTCTATAGCTACGACTGTTACATTATTTGTGATAATAAAAATTTGTCGATTGCCAAATAACGTAAATTTAATAAAAGTTCATCCTATTTCACGTATTTTCCCCATTGTGTCAATTGTAATATAAATAGTAAAGAAAGTGACTGTGTTAAAAATAAAAAAACAACTGACGAACGGGACTCGATCCAGCGATCCAGCTATGACAGAGGTTGAACGCTACCCACTCGGCTGCCACCGCTTCCTGGTAAAAAGGGGCACGCACAGGTATACAGGGTGTTACAAAAAGGTACGGGCAAACTTTCAGGAAACATTCCTCACACAGAAATACAGAAAAGATGTTATGTTGACATGTGTCCGGAAACGCTTACTTCCCATGTTAGAGCTCATTTTATTACTTCTCATCAAATCACATTAATCATGGAATGGAAACACAGCAACAGAACGTACCAGCATGACTTCAAACACTTTGATACAGGAAATGTTCAAAATGTCCTCCGTTAGCGAGGATACATGCATCCACCCTCCGTCGCATGGAATCCCTGATGCGCTGATGTAGCCCTGGAGAATGGCGTATTGTATCACAGCCGTCCACAATACGAGCACGAAGAGTCTCTACATTTGGTACCGGGGTTGCGTAGACAAGAGCTTTCAAATGTCCCCATAAATGAAAGTCAAGAGGGTTAACGTCAGGAGAGCGTGGAGGCCATGGAATTGGTCCGCCTCTACCAATCCATCGGTCACCGAATCTGTTGTTGAGAAGCGTACGAACACTTCGACTGAAATGCGCAGGAGCTCCATCGTGCATGAACCACATGTTGTGTCGTACTTGTAAAGGCACATGTTCTAGCAGCACAGGTAGAGTATCCCGTATGAAACCATGATAACGTGCTCCATTGAGCGTAGGTGGACGAAACTAAAATGAGCTCTAACATGGAAATTAAGCGTTTCCGGACACATGTCCACGTAACATATTTTCTTTCTTTGTGTGTGAGGAATGTTTCCTGAAAGTTTGGCCGTACCTTTTTGTAACACCCTGTATATATGACGACCGAAATTATCTTGCGATTTTCTCAATAACGCTGGAGAAGTACGCGCTACTGCTTACACATTTTGTTGTCCTAATGGAGTACTACGAGTGTACGAAGTTTGAAGTAAATCCACGTTCCAAACGTCGTGGCCTCCCCTTGTAAGTCGCGGTCTTCTTGTGTGAGAAGCAAAGCCACAGGAACTTACACATAATAAAACAAATCTACTCACGTACTTCTGAAGTTTCAACAAAATGAAAGTTTTATTGTAAAATCCGTAACGCTGCATAAGCCAATGATCAACGAAGAAAACGTTCAAAGAAATGTATTAATACTGATAAAATAACTACTTTTCAAGTTACTGCACAAACATCAATAAACTTCCCACGGTAGCGCGCTGTATGTACACTTCGTTACGTACACAAAATCAAATCATACACACTTAGCCATCAACGAAATGAGATATTCTAATAATGATCAGAACTATTTACAATTACTTTGAGTAATACGTATGCTTTCAGCATCATGAGAAGAATTATTGCATCAACTGACTCTTTTCACGATTAAGATTCCCACTAGAGCCCTATTCAATTGTGACTTGTTTGCATCTGGACGAAATTAAAAATAAATAAAAATCGCTACTTAAAACTAGCATTCATTAGAAGTAGTTCATGTGTAGTTCTTTACTGGATGTTTATAACAACTACGTGATCAAGAATAGAAAAAAAGTTAGAAATGATATCACTCTCCCTGCCTTAGTGTAACGCTCCCAGATATTTTACAAAAGTAAGTTATTTCGAACTATCTCACTCACTCATAGCTAAATGTTTTACGAAGTAATGTTTACAGTGCGAATGTATTTACCTATGGATTGGCTGAGAGCCGTCGGAGTTTTCGGCATTTTGGTACACTCATATATATTTGTTTCTAGCGTTGAAGTCCACACTAGATCCGCACTGATATTTCTCCAGGTGTATAGAGTAAAATTTGTATTGTCTTTCTTGCGTTACAGTTTAATAACACACTCAGTCGACATCTTTTTAATGCAAAGGGTACACAACAACCGCAGTCAGCGATTGTGCACTATCTGTCCCTTGTCACCAAAGAAAGACTATTCAGTGTCAGGTCACTGGGATGTGAATGGAAAGTGTCTAGTGTTCTACAGTGTGTATCCCTATCTACTGGTGTACAGAATGAGAGAAGATAATATACACTACTGGCCATTAAAATTGCTACACCACGAAGATGACGTGCTACAGACGCGAAATTTAACCGACAGGAGGAAGATGCTGTGATATGCAAATGATAAGCTTTTCAGAGCATTCACACAAGGCTGACGCCGGTGGCGACACCTACAACGTGCTGAGATGAGGAAAGTTTCCAACCAATTTCTCATACACAAACAGCAGTTGACCGGCGTTGCCTGGTGAAACGTTGTTGTGATGCCTCGTGTAAGGATGTGAAATGCGTACCATCACGTTTTCGACTTTGATAAAGGTCGGATGGCAGCCTATAGCGATCGCGGTTTATCATATCGCGACATTGCTGCTCACTTTGGTCGAGATCCAATGACTGTTAGCAGAATATGATATCGGTGGGTTCAGGAGGGTAATACGGAACGCCGTGCTGGATCCCAACGGCCTCGTATCACTAGCAGTCGAGATGACAGGCATCTTATCCGCATGGCTGTAACGGATCGTGCAGCCGCGTCTCGATCCCTGAGTCAACAGATGGGGACGTTTGCAAGACAGCAACCATCTGCACGAACAGTTCGACGACGTTTTCAGCAGCATGGACTATCAGCTCGGAGACCATGGCTGCGGTTACCCTTGACGCTGCATCACAGACAGGAGCGCCTGCGATTGTGTGCTCAACGACGAATATGGCAAAACGTCATTTTTTCGGATGAATCCAGGTTCTGTTTACAGCATCATGATGGTCGCATCCGTGTTTGGCGACATCGCGGTGAACACACATTGGAAGGGTATATTCGTTATCGCCATACTGGCGTATCACCTGGCGTGATGGTGTGGGGTGCCATTGGTTACACGTCTCGGTCACCTCTTGTTACGGCCAGAGATTGTTGTTCTGGTTACTGATTTCTCAGGATCTATGCACCCAAATTGCATGACAATGTAATCACACGTCAGTTCTAGTGTAATATATTTGTCCAATGAATACCCGTTTATCATCAGCATTTCTTCTTGGTGTAGCAATTTTGATGGCCAGTAGTGTATAAATAAACAAAATAAAAAAAGGTCATCTATACACGTGAACAAGCCACGCATTCAATTACACATCTCTTGAGCAATTTGAGAGTGAACTCCCGTCTGAGTGAAGTGTTTGTCACCTACCTGAACATATGTTAAGCAAGCTAGATTGATGTATCAGCACTGGCTGACGAATAATATACACATGGCTTCATATTTGTTAAGTACCACTCACAAAATAATGGAAAGATAGTGCCTGTCGATTGCAAATTGCTATTTGACTACGTCAACACCAACCTCCACCCCTATGGACGATGTGTCGCCCGTCTTCTAACGTTTGCGAACGACCACAGTTTGTCTGTATCAGAAGGATTATATCCAAAACAAGTCATGCGAGGTCCCCGTCAGACTATCATGACTGACGATTAATGACTGTAACATCAAAGAAATAGGAATCAGATTTTAACGACAGTGACTGTAAAATACAAGACACCAGTTAAACTACTTTTCTGATATCACGGCAGGAGATGGATTTGGGAGTGTTCAATAACATGGTTTTAAACAACTACGATATATGAAATTCGATGGTGTAACAGACTCCATCCTGCGAAAACAGTTACGAAAGATGCATGTGTTACAACGCTAAGAAGGGAAACTGTTGCATTATTGCGTCAGGAGCGGCAACTTATTCAACAATGCAATCTGGTTAACATTCGGTTCGCAACAATTCTGAAATATTGCGATAAAAGACTTTTGAATTTGGATTTGCAAAATTGCATTGTTGAATGGGAAGCATAGATACTCGAAACATGCAGCTTACGAAGTTTGCTAGCTGATACCAAGGCAATAGTGACAAACTGGAAGCTTCAGTGACAATGCCATTGAAATTCACTAATTGTGTGACTGAGTTGCTCGTTGTGACTCCATCAACATTATTTCAAAACAGCAGAGATGTTACTCAGTATTGTAATCGAGCTGCTTTCGGAATACGGCATTTTCAAGGAAACGCGCTCTCGATTTAGGAAGTAAACGACATACGAAGGAAGCCCAAAGACTTGCCTCTCTGGTAAATATGGCTTACTCTTGGGGTTATCACGTGTTTAATAAAGCAATTTTGATGTCATAGCACTTCGCTAAAAACAACATAATTACATTCGGTCATATACCCTATAGAATTTTATTGACAACATAATTACTGTAAACGGTTTTGGAACATTATAATATGATTACATCATTTGTATTATAAAAAGTTGGGTACCGGAATATCTGAGTTATAGTCCTTCAATGAAATCCCTGATGTACTTTTACAGCTAAACACAACGTCCATTTCATTGGCAATTGTCGAAGTTAAGTCCTCCGCTGAAGATATTACTGCAAACGTAATGAGTCCTATTTTCTTTATATGTCCGCAACGTATCACTACATCCACTGCACTATTGTATTTTATCTCTAAAAGATCAAACAAAATTATTACAAAATTATTTATGGCTCAATTAATGTCTAACTTTTCGGTGTAAGGTTCAATAAGGAACATAATTTCCTCGTTGCATCGTAACCATTCGCAGCGGCAACACTGTACAGTAACAATAACGCTTCGTTAATGAGGGCAATTCCGCGCGATTTATAGTACGTGAATGCCACAGTCGAAATGACCCTGTCGATTACAATATGATTACTGCCTACACGTCTCATGGTCCTTGCCTCTGTATTCCGCTAGCCAGATCGACATTGTCATTAGGTTGTAAGTGTACGAAACAGCATGTGCTTAGGTTATTTTCGGTTCCTTAACTGGGATCGCAACAGAAGGGCAGTTCTCGATTTATGAAATAATATCTCATTATCGTCAGAAGAGGTCGTCGGTTCAATATAACAAGCTTTGTCTCATTAAACTCAAAACTAGTACACGATTCTTCTGATCAACTGAAAATTTCATTTAATTCTTGTAAGAATTGTCATTTTTGGTAGCAATGCGCAATACTTCCAAAAGTGGTGGAAATATGGAACGTTTTAGATCCAGAGTTAATAAACGGCGTTAAAGTGTCACTATAATTGGACATTCATGTCTTGTGGAGGAAGTTTACCTGTCAGTGCGTCAGGTGGTTACATGTAGAAACCAGCCTGCAACTTAACATTAGGAATTCCAGAGCGATTATTTTAACACCTTAATATCTGAATAAACTTCTATGTGAAAGAAAAAATGCAAAATCATATTTTTTAAGCAGTAATGAAGTGGTATAGATTACACAAGGTCAGATCTAAGATATGTTACACCAGTCAAATATAATTTGTGTGTCACATATCTGCGATTACAGGTTCCCGGCAAGAGTCGTTTGGCGAATTAAACACTTACAACAGTTAATCAAATAAAAGATTTTTTTATTTTAAATTAATGTGTTACATTTACAAGATTAAAACTGAAAACCACATGTTAACGTACATTTTAAATTATTATGTATAATACAATGTACACTTGCTCGTGAGGTTCTCAGAAACAGTTTAATGTCTTATTGAGAAGTAGGTAATGCTGCTCTTACTGCACGTGCATACTATCTGTCCTTCAGAATTGAGTCTTTTACATCTTCAACTTGTGTCTGAAATCTGAGGCCTATGACCTACCGCTTCATTTCGGGCAGACGCATGGAACGGGTTTTATTGCATCCCGACGCTTCTGCGTGGATGAAGGCCAACCTCTCTCTTCCTTGTCATGTCTTTAAAGCGCATACAGCGTGCCTATGCTATTCTGGATCTTAATTCTAGTAGATCATTTTGTATATCACGGGGAATTCTGGATCTGTCACAGTTCCTCCCTACAGTTAGTGCACGAGATTTGGCACTTTCATTTGGATTTCGTGGACCCTAAAACCTGGGAAATCCATAGCTAAGAAAATGACGTTTTCAGAGTCTTAGAACTTCGTTAGAATTTTCACAATTCCAATAAAAGTGAAATTTAATCAATAATAGCAGTGTTGAAGTCGGATGTTCCAGCGAATTATTGGGCAGTTGTAATAAATTAAAAGATATATACGTAAATAATTAACAGAATTGATCAATGACGAATCCTGATCAAGGAAATAATTGCTTTCACTCCAACCGCTGTCGTCCCTTGTAGGCGCCCACAAAAGCACACAAACAGCTAATGATACGTTTTCACACAAACAGGATTTTCGCTTTCATTTGCACATCCAACAACATTATTACATCAAAATAAGATTTATATTATACGTCACAGAAAGAATATACAAATAATTTTCAAAACTAAACATACCTCTATATTACCTGTACTTCTTCAAATAAAGACGGTAATTTATCGTGTACGTGTCCTCAACAAAGACACCAACAACAAGTCGCTTTAGAATACCCTAGACACTCAGGAAATGGCAGCACATGCCAGAGGAGTTAGTACCTTCGTGTAAAATCTGTATCTACGTTACTCACACTCAAAAATAGGTAACCTTACTTTTATCTACGTCGCTTTCATGTGATGTGGAATTCGTGACAAATAGCATCAAATACAGGGTGGTCCACTGATCATGACCGGGCCAAATATCTCACGAAATAAGCATCAAACCAAAAAACTAAAAAGACGAAAAACTCCTCTAGTTTGAAGGGGAAAACCAGATGGCGCTATGGTTGGCCCGCTAGATGGCGCTGCCATAAGTCAAACGTATATCAACTGCGTTTTTTTTTTTAAATAGGAACCCCCATTTCTTATTACGTATTCATGTAGTACGTAAAGAAATATGAATGTTTTAGTTGGAACACTGTTTTCGCTTTGTGATAGATGGCGCTGTAATAGTCACAAACATATGGCTCACAACTTTTGACGAACAGTTTGTAACAGGTAGGTATTTTAAATTAAAATACAGAATGTAGGTACGTTTGAACATTTTATTTCGGTTGTTCCAATGTGATACATGTACCTTTGTGAACTTATCATTTCTGAGCACGCATGCTGTTACAGCGTGATTACTTGTAAATATCACATTAATGCAGTAAATGCTCAAAATGATGTACGTCAACCTCAATGCATTTGGCTATACGTGTAACGACATTCCTCTCAACAGCGAGTAGTTTGCCTTCCGTAATGATAGCACATGCATTGACAATGCTCTGACGCGTGTTGTCAGACATTGTCCGTGGGTCACGACAGCAAATATCAACTTTCCCCACAGAAAGAAATCCGGGGACGTCAGATCCGGTGAACGTGTGGGACATGGTATGGTTCATCGACGACCAGTCCATACCTGTTATGAAATATACTATTCAATATCGCTTCAACCGCACGCGAGCTATGTGCCAGACATCCATCATGTTGGAAGTACATCGCCATTCTGTCATGCAGTGAAACATCTTGTAGTAACATGGTAGAACATTACGTAGGAAATCAGCAGACGTTGCACCATTTAGATTGCCATCGAAAAAATGGGGGCCAATTATCCTTCCTACTGTAATGCCGCACCATACATTAACCCGCCAAAGTCGCTGATGTTCCATTTGTCGCAGCCATCGTGGATTTTCCGTTGCCCAGTACTGCATATTATGACGGTGTACGTTACCGTTGTTGGTGAATGACGCTTCGTCGCTAAACAGAAAGCATGCAAAAAATCTGTCATCGTCCCGCAATTTCTCTTGTGCCCAGTGGCAGAACTATACATGACGTTCAAAGTCGTCGCCATGCAATTCCTGGTGCATAGAAATATGGTACGGGTGCAATGGATGTTGATGTAGCATTCTCAACACCGACGTTTTCGAGATTCCCGATTCTCGCGCAATTTGTCTGCTACTGATGTGCGGATTAGCCGCGATAGCAGCTACAACACCTACTTGGGCATCATCATTTGTTGCAGGTCGTAATTGACGTTTCACATGTGGCTGAACACTTCCTGTTTCCTTAAATAAGGTAACTATCCAGCGAACGGTCCGGACACTTGGATGATGTCGTCCAGGATACCGAGCAGCAGACATAGCACACGCCTGCTGGGCATTTTGAATACAAAAGCCATACATCAAAACGATATCGACATTTTCCGCAATTGATAAACGGTCCAGTTTAAATGGGTAATGTATCACGAAGCAAATATCGTCCGCACTGGTGGAATGTTGCGTGATACCACGTACTTATACGTTTGTGACTATTACAGCGCCATCTATCACAAAGCGAAAAAAGTGGTCCAACTAAAACATTCATATTTCTTTACGTACTACGCAAACATGTGATAAAAAATGGGGGTTCCTTTTTTTTTTTTAAAGCGCAGTTGATATCCGTTTCACCTATGGCAGCGCCATCTAGCGGGCCAACCACAGCGCCATCTGGTTTCCCCCTTCAAGCTAGACGAGTTTCGTTGTTTGTAGTTTTTTCGTTTGATGCTTATTTCGTGAGATATTTGGCCCGGTCACTATCAATGGACCACCCCGTATGTTTATCTGCTTATACCTGGTTTTGTTTCCCGCCCTTGTTCAAATGAGACGGCTTCTATTGATATGAATGTCAATGATATAATCTCTATTTTATTCGGATCTCTTCACGCAGGAAAGACGTTACCAATAAATTCAAAATTCATCTTAATACGACAAACCCTTGGTGTGTTATCTAGCATAATATCAATAAAGTGTGGGGAATAAACTACAGCTCCCTATACGCTATAGAGATACTCTATTTGTCTCGGTCACGTTGACAGTGAGCTTTCCCACGCACAACAGCCGTGACGTGTCGCTCCACCGGAAGAGAGAATCAAACTAACAGATATATGACCAACAAAATGCTTTTTTGGATCCAATTCAGATCTCTGCTTGATTTAAATTAATCAAATATTTTAGGAGATTTTTACTTTTTCATCAGTTTAAGGCCTGTGCAAATAATATTGAAAGCTTAAACTTTACAGTGCGAGTAACGTTTTGAGATGCTAACATCGTCCGAAAGGCCGGTTAGGAATTGTTTCATTATTTTATTTGTTATTCAGGAAAATCTATTTGGCGACTATAAAATATTAAATTAGCAATTTTTGAGAATTAGCGTAGCCTACAACTTAAAAATTTCGCCACCGTTTGAAGTTTAGAAATTAATAGACCAGTACCAGCATAGATAAAGCGTTTTCTAGTCATGAGCCGGTCGGCCGAAAATTTTATTTTTTTCTTTTCTGTAAAAAGGATGGCGATGGAAATACAGCACATTGTTGCGTCAATTATTTTGTTCAAAATTATGTGTAAGGAAGATGATATATGTGGGAGGGAAGATCTTTCTAATGGTTTACATGTCCAGCATTCATACAGGGTGTTTCAGAAATGACCGGTATATTTGAAACGGCAATAAAAACTAAACGAGCAGCGATAGAAATACACCGTTTGTTGCAATATGCTTGGGACAACAGTACATTTTCAGGCGGACAAACTTTCAAAATTACAGTAATTACAATTTTCAACAACAGATGGCGCTGCGGTCTGGGAAACTCTATAGTACGATATTTTCCACATATCCACCATGCGTAGCAATAATATGGCGTAGTCTCTGAATGAAATTACCCGAAACCTTTGACAACGTGTCTGGCGGAATGGCTTCACATGCAGATGAGATGTACTGCTTCAGCTGTTCAATTGTTTCTGGATTCTGGCGGTACACCTGGTCTTTCAAGTGTCCCCACAGAAAGAAGTCACAGGGGTTCATGTCTGGCGAATAGGGAGGCCAATCCACGCCGCCTCCTGTATGTTTCGGATAGCCCAAAGCAATCACACGATCATCGAAACATTCATTCAGGAAATTAAAGACGTCGGCCGTGCGATGTGGCCGGGCACCATCTTGCATAAACCACGAGGTGTTCGCAGTGTCGTCTAAGGCAGTTTGTACCGCCACAAATTCACGAAGAATGTCCAGATAGCGTGATGCAGTAATCGTTTCGGATCTGAAAAATGGGCCAATGATTCCTTTGGAAGAAATGGCGGCCCAGACCAGTACTTTTTGAGGATGCAGGGACGATGGGACTGCAACATGGGGCTTTTCGGTTCCCCATATGCGCCAGTTCTGTTTATTGACGAAGCCGTCCAGGTAAAAATAAGCTTCGTCAGTAAACCAAATGCTGCGCACATGCATATCGCCGTCATCAATCCTGTGCACTATATCGTTAGCGAAGGTCTCTCGTGCAGCAATGGTAGCGGCGCTGAGGGGTTGCCGCGTTTGAATTTTGTATGGATAGAGGTGTAAACTCTGGCGCATGAGACGATACGTGGACGTTGGCGTCATTTGGACCGCAGCTGCAACACGGCGAACGGAAACCCGAGGCCGCTGTTGGATCACCTGCTGCACTAGCTGCGCGTTGCCCTCTGTGGTTGCCGTACGCGATCGCCCTACCTTTCCAGCACGTTCATCCGTCATGTTCCAAGTCCGTTGAAATTTTTCAAACATATCCTTTATTGTATCGCTTTTCGATCCTTTGGTTACATTAAACCTCCGTTGAAAACTTCGTCTTGTTGCAACAACACTGTGTTCTAGGCGGTGGAATTCCAACACCAGAAAAATCCTCTGTTCTAAAGAATAAACCATGTTGTCCACAGCACACGTGCACGTTGTGAACAGTACACACTTACAGCAGAAAGACGACGTACATAATGGCGCACCCACAGACTGCGTTGTCTTCTATATCTTTCAAATCACTTGCAGTGCCATCTGTTGTTGAAAATTGTAACTACTGTAATTTCGAAAGTTTGTCCACCTGATAATGTACTGTTGTCCCCATATTGCAACATCGGTGTATTCCTATCGCTGCTCGTTTAGTTTTTAGTGCCGTTTAATTTTTTTTTTTTGATTTAGTCCGGGGTGATAAGTTACAATACAGCATCACCGGTCTATTGCGGTCTAACTGTGTCGGTGAGGCAGTCACTGCAATTCACTTTGGGGGTGTGGCGGTGGGACTTGTAGTCCCGTACCACCCTCTGACGGTGATAGTATTACATGAGTCAGGCAGAAAAATTTCGCCTAACATGGGCAGGTGAAGGTGTCCCCATATTGCAACATCGGTATATTCCTATCGCTGCTCGTTTAGTTTTTAGTGCCGTTTAATTTTATTTTTGATTTAGTCCGGGGTGATAAGTTACAACACAGCATCACCGGTCAATTGCGGTCTGACTGTGTCGGTGAGGCAGTCACTGCAATTCACTTTGGGGTGATAGTATTACATGAGTCAGGCAGAAAAATTTCACCCAACATGGGCAGGTGAAGATGTAATTATACCAGTCATTTTTGAAACACCCTGTAGGTGAAACTGACTGCGAGAAAGAAAACGAAAGTGCACATTCTCACAGCACAGCACATTTCCTTCTCGCACCCAGTTTTAACAGAAAATATTTAGATTCTCGGTTACAAAAATGTATATCCATGTCAGTCAGAATGTTCATTAGCGTATCATGTAAAAATCTGAAATAATTTGGTCGGGAAGTTTAACAGATAAAAATATGTATCCTATTGCCGTCTGTTAGAGTAAAGTGTATAAATCTGAAGCAAATCATTCGAGAGCTTTCCGAGAGTTTTCTCAATAGTGATTCATCTTAATACAATACACTGAAGCTCGAAAGAAGCTGGTATATTCATACGTATTCAAATGGAGAGACATGTAAACAGGCAGAATACGGCGCTGCGACCGGAAACATCTATAAAACACAACAAGTGTGTGGCGCACTGCTGCTACAATGGCAGTTTATCAAGATGTAGGTGAGTCTGAACGTGGTGTTACAGTCGGCGCACGAGCGATGGGACACCGCATCTCTGTGGTGGCAATGAGACCGTGAATGTAAGGAATCTGGTAAAGCATCTCCGACATCGATGTGGCCTGAAAAGGATCTTTCAAGAGCAGACCAACGACGACTGAGCGAGAATCGTTCAGCGTGACAGAAGTGCAACCCTTCCGTAAATTGCTGCAGATATCGATGCTGGGCCATCAGAAAGTGTCAGCGAGCGAAACATTCAACGAAACATCATCGATGTGGACTTCCGGAGCCATAAGCCCACTCTTGTCCATTGATGACACAAAGTTTTAAGGCCTGGCGCTGTGGCCGAGTGGTTCTAGGCGCTTCAGTCCGGAACCGCGCGACTGCTACGGTCGCAGGTTCGAATCCTGCCTCGGGCTTGGATGTGGGTGATGTCCTTAGGTTAGTTAGGTTTACGTAGTTCTAAGTCCTAGGGGACTGATGACCTCAGATGTTAAGTCCCATAGTGTTCAGAGCCATTTGAACCATTTTGAACAAAGTTTTGCGCCTCGCCTGGGCCTGTCAACACCGACATTGGGCTGTTGATGAATGGAAACATGTTGCCTGGTCGAACGAGTCTCGTTTCAAATTGTATCGAGACGTATACGGGTATGGAGACAACCTCACGAATCCAAGCATCCTGCATGCCAGCAGGGGACTGTTCATGCTGGTGGGAGGCTCTGTAATGGTGTGGGGTGTGTGCACTTGGAAAAATGCAAAGGCTCAACTGCATATCTTGGGGTCAGCAAACTGAAATGGAAAGAAGACCAGGATTTCTGGTCAGATGAGTATGGGGTAATATCAACAGCAGCAGAAAATGGCATAACAAGAGTAGAATCACCTGATGCGTCTAGATACCACTCTGATAAGTGGCACGTACGTAAGCATCCTGTCTGACGACCTGCACCCATTCATGTCCATTGTTCATTCCGACAGAATTTGGAAATTCCAGCAGGAGAATGTGACACCCCAAACATCAAGAATTGCTACAGAGTCGCTCTAGGAACGATCTTCTGCGTTTGAACACTTCCAAATGGCCACCAAACTCCACAGACATAAACATTATTGAGCATATCTGGGATGCCTGGCAACGTGCTGTTCAGACGAGATCTCCACACCTTGTACTCTTACGGATTTATGGACAGCTCTGCAGAATTCATTGTGTCAGTTCCCTCCAGCACTACTTCCGACATTAGTCGTGTCCATGTCAAATCGTGATGAGGCACTTCTGCGTGCTCGCGAAGGCCCTACACGGTATTATGCACGGGAACCATTTTCTTTGGCTCTTCAATTTCTAAAATTAAAGCAACAAGGTGCTATTTCCCCATCCTGTGTCTAATTCACAATACAATTGTACAAACTGTCAACAGATACACTCCTGGAAATGGAAAAAAGAACACATTGACACCAGTGTGTCAGACCCACCATACTTGCTCCGGACACTGCGAGAGGGCTGTACAAGCAATGATCACACGCACGGCACAGCGGACACACCAGAAACCGCGGTGTTGGCCGTCGAATGGCGCTAGCTGCGCAGCATTTGTGCACCGCCGCCGTCAGTGTCAGCCAGTTTGCCGTGGCATACGGAGCTCCATCGCAGTCTTTAACACTGGTAGCATGCCGCGAGAGCGTGGACGTGAACCGTATGTGCAGTTGACGGACTTTGAGCGAGGGCGTATAGTGGGCATGCGGGAGGCCGGGTGGACGTACCGCCGAATTGCTCAACACGTGGGGCGTGAGGTCTTCACAGTACATCGATGTTGTCGCCAATGATCGGCGGAAGGTGCACGTGCCCGTCGACCTTGGACCGGACCGCAGCGACGCACGGATGCACGCCAAGACCGTAGGATCCTACGCAGTGCCGTAGGGGACCGCACCGCCACTTCCCAGCAAATTAGGGACACTGTTGCTCCTGGGGTATCGGCGAGGACCATTCGCAACCGTCTCCATGAAGCTGGGCTACGGTCCCGCACACCGTTAGGCCGTCTTCCGCTCACGCCCCAACATCGTGCAGCCCGCCTCCAGTTGTGTCGCGACAGGCGTGAATGGAGGGACGAATGGAGACGTGTCGTCTTCAGCGATGAGAGTCGCTTCTGCCTTGGTGCCAGTGATGATCGTATGCGTGTTTGGCGCCGTGCAGGTGAGCGCCACAATCAGGACTGCATACGACCGAGGCACACAGGGCCAACACCCGGCATCATGGTGTGGGGAGCGATCTCCTACACTGGCCGTACACCACTGGTGATCGTCCAGGGGACACTGAATACTGCACGGTACATCCAAACCGTCATCGAACCCATCGTTCTACCATTCCTAGACCGGCAAGGGAACTTGCTGTTCCAACAGGACAATGCACGTCCGCATGTATCCCGTGCCACCCAACGTGCTCTAGAAGATGTAAGTCAACTACCCTGGCCAGCAAGGTCTCCGGATCTGTCCCCCATTGAGCATGTTTGGGACTGGATGAAGCGTCGTCTCACGCGGTCTGCACGTCCAGCACGAACGCTGGTCCAACTGAGGCGCCAGGTGGAAATGGCATGGCAAGCCGTTCCACAGGACTACATCCAGCATCTCTACGATCGTCTCCATGGGAGAATAGCAGCCTGCATTGCTGCGAAAGGTGGATATACACTGTACTAGTGCCGACATTGTGCATGCTCTGTTGCCTGTGTCTATGTGCCTGTGGTTCTGTCAGTGTGATCATGTGATGTATCTGACCCCAGGAATGTGTCAATAAAGTTTCCCCTTCCTGGGACAATGAATTCACGGTGTTCTTATTTCAATTTCCAGGAGTGTATTTTTACGTTCGTGTTCTGCACGGAAGATGACATTCCGATCAACGGACAAGCACCCCATCAATTACATCAGGGCACCTATCAAACTGGTAGTGTTTGCTGGGTAGTCGCACATCGACAGTCGCTGTATACACATACACAGATGGTGGCGTATGGCAGAGAGAAGACGCCTACGATCTCTGCTGTGGGGGGGGGGGGGGGGCCAAAGGAAGAATGGAAGCAGGAGAGTAGCAAACTGATGTGGCTTGATGGCTTAATGTGAATCGTTCTGTTGTTTCTCGGATGAGGCGACAGTTTATAGAGACCGAAACTGTATCCCGGAGACCAGGACAGCCGACCACATGTGACATAAGAAGAAGTGGACCGTTATTTGGCTGTAATGGCACGACAGTACCGTCTTAGTACTGCACTGCAACTGGCATCTGACCTCCGAGCATGCCCTGGACGTGTTCTATGGAGGCAAACGGTGTACAGAAGTTTTCAACCAAGTGGCCTTTATGGTTAGAGACTTGCTGTGTGCTTACCTCTGGCGTGTCTTCGCAGAAGGGAACGTCTAGAGTGGAGCCGTCAATATGGCACCTGCACAGTCGAAGAGTGGGCCGATGTACTTTTCACAGATGAGTCCCGATTTGGAGAGTGATTCTCGACGGATTTGCATCTGGAGTTCACGTGGAACACTATTTCGGGACCCAGATATTGTGGAAAGACACCGTTAACTAGGAGGATCTCTAATGATGTGGGCAGTGGATCAGCAAGATTTAACTGCTGTCAGGTATTATGAGGAGATCTTGGGATCTCATGCGCAGTTGTTGTGAGGTGCTGTGGGGCCAGATTTCGTACTGATGGACGATAATGCTCGCCATCATACAGCACCGGTGGGTGTTACACGTTTTTTTTTTTTTTTTTTTTTTTTTTTTTTTAAGAAAACGGAAGATACCGTACACGCATGTTGTGGCCTGCTCGCTTTCCCGATTTGAATCCCATAGAGCGTCATTACCTCAACATGAGATTGATGACATCATTCACAGCATGTCCCGTCGTTGTCAGGCCTGTATTGGTGCCAGAGGTGGTCACACCAAGTTAACCAGTTGTGAGAATATGTATAAATCCGTTAAGTAGGGGAAAAAGGAAGAACATTTTTGTCTACCATTATACATGCTGCAGTGATTACGTTCTGTATTATTTACATTGTTTCTACTGTTTATACTGTTTTGTTGCAAACTAAACGCAACCTTCAGAATTTTTCATTTCTTGCTTTAATTTTTGACACCAGCGTATTTCTGTACAGTCCTACACTGATAGGAAATCACAACACCAAGAAGGAGTTATGTGACATAAGCGGATCTTGGTAGGTGTGTTTCTACTTCTGAAAGACGGAGCTTATTAAAATATCGCACCAGTCACGTAAGAGTGGCGCTGGTAGCGCCCGCCACGCGGATTGGCCGCATGGTCCTGTCATGGGCTGCGCGGGCACTCGAGCCGGAGGCTCTAGTCCTCCCTCGGGCATGTGTATGTGTGTGTTGTTCTTAGCATAAGTTAGGTTATCTTAGTTTAAGTAGTGTGTAAGTCTAGGAACCGATGACATATGCAGTTTGATCCCTTAGGAATTCACACACACACACACACACACACACACACACACACACACAGTAGTGCCTCTATGATGAGGCAAATCAGGTTTGCTTTAAATACAAGTTGTAGCGGTCCTGAACGTTACCTTCCTTTGAGACTTGAGGTGATGAGTTGGTGTTAGTCAATAATCTCTTAAGGTGGCAAACAGGCCATTATCAGCACCTCACTGGGTTTCACCGAGATCAGAGTAATCGGGCTACAAGAAGATGGATGTTCCTACTGCGATATTTCAGAAAGTCTAAGTACGAACTTAGTCACTGTACATGCTTGCTGGCAGTGGTGGTCACGGGAATGTATAGCCAAAAGAAGATCGGACTCCGGATGGCCACGTGGCACTGCCGAGAGGGCAGACCATCGCTTTCGGCGTACAGCTCTGGCGCATCGTATTGCAGCAATTTAGCGGTAACTGGCAGCGCTGTGGCACAACGAACTGTTACAAATCGGTTACTTCAAGGACAGCTCAGAGCCAGACCCCCTTTAAAGTACATTCCACTGACCCCAAACCACCACCAACTGTGACTTCGGTGGCTTCGAGCGAGAGCTGTTTAGTGGGCACGGTGGAGGTCTGCTGTGTTTTATGGTGAAACTTTGTTCTGCTTCGATGCCAACTACGGCCGTGTGTTTATCAGAAGGAGACCATTTGTGGGCCTACAGCCAGATTTTCTGCATGCTATACACATTGTACCTACACCTGGAGTTATGGAGCATGATTACGTATGGCAGCAAGAGCGTTCACTTGGTTATCCCACGCATCCTGACTGCAAAATTATACTTAAGTCTGGTGACTCGATCTACTGTGCTGCCATTCAGGAACAACATTCCAGGAGGTGTTTTCCAGCACGACAGTGCTTGCCCACATCGCACTATTGTAACTCAATACGCTCTTCATAGTGTCGACATGTTGCCTTAGCCTGCTCGATCGCCAGATCTGTCTCCAATCAAGCACATATGGGACATAATCGGACGACAACTCCAGCATCATCCACAATCAGTAGTCTACTATCTGCCCGTGTATTGGCTGACCTAGTCAACAGGCATGGAACTCCATTCTACAATCTGGCATCCGGCAACTTTACAACACAATGCATACACGTTTTCATGATTGCATTCAACATTCTGACGGTAGCACTGGTTTGTAATGTACCAGCATTTATCATCTGCAGTTGTTTATCTCGTGGTTATATCAATCCGTGATCATGAAATGTTAATCAGGTAAATATGTTACACAGGCAAATATATTCCTGAATTTCATCATACTACATCAATTAATTCTTGGTTACGCGATTATTTTTCCGACTAAATTTTTATCAGAGTGATGTGTAAAAATCTGAAGTAAATCAATCAATAACTCTTCGAAATTGTTGGAAACACTGTCTACCGCACGGTGAACAATTATTTTCAGCAGCAGATGCTGACGCTACCACCATTTTATCTAATTTGTCTGATAGCCTGATCCATTCAGAAAGACAGCGTCAACTTGGTACACATTCTGCCGTCTCACTCAGCTTCCAAGTACACCAGAGTGAGATTGGTTTACCTATTTGTCGTGTGTCAAGAAATGCCAAAGAACCTCATGACACGCGGAAATTGGTGTATGACGATAAAGCTCTAACTCAGAGGTCTGTTTACAAGTGGTATGAGTGATTTAAAGCAGAAGTCGTTCAAGAGTTTGGCAAAGTTTAGGACGTCCCTTAACCTAAAAAAGAAGAGAAAACGTGCAAAACTGGCAAAAACTGTTCGTTCAGACAAATGAATATTTATTTGAGAGCTTGCAGAAGAAATTGGCATCTCTTAAATCATTTTAATCTTTAATTTGCAAATGAGACGAATGAGTACAGAATTTGTTCTCAAACCTTTTATAGATGAACAGAAGGAAAATCATGTTTCCGTCTCTACTTGTGCAATTGGATTCGTGACCCCCTGTCACAAAATCCACAGTTGGTGTAATGGACGGAACGTCAGATAGTGAAACTGAAGTTATATCACGAAGGTTCGCCGCGCGGGATTCGCCGAGCGGTCTTGTGCGCTGCAGCCGGCCGGAGTGGCCGTGCGGTTCTGGGCGCTACAGTCTGGAACCGAGCAACCGCTACGGTCGCAGGTTCGAATCCTGCCTCGCGCACGGATGTGTGTGATGTTAATTAGTTCTAAGTTCTAGGCGACTGATGACCTCAGAAGTTAAGTCGCTTAGTGCTCAGAGCCATTTGAACCAAATAAGGCAGTCATGGACTGTGCGGCTGGTCCCTGCGGAGGTTCGAGTCCTCCCTCGGGCAAGGCTGTGTGTGTTTGTCCTTAGGATAATTTAGGTTCAGTAGTGTGTAAGATTTTGACTGATGATCTTAGCAGTTAAGTCCCATAAGATTTCACACACATTAGAACACGAAGGCTCTCAAAGGAAACGTTATGGCCATTCTGGTGTTCTTAATCTATATAAATCGTCTAGGAGACTATCTGAACTGCCGTGTCCCCTTTAGACTGTTTGCAGATGATGCCATAATTTGTCTTTTAGTAAACATACGATCAAAAAAAAATTACATAATGATCAAGACAACGTACCGGTATGGTGCGAAGAGTGGTAACAAGAAAAGTTTGAAGTTTTGCATGTGAGTACTAAAAGGTTCCGACTAAAGGTTCAACAAATTACTAGCGATTACAGTATTGTGAACATGTTAAACTGGAACCATCAAATCGAAAATTCTGTAAGGAGGGTGAACAAAAGACTATATTTTTTGGCAGAATCATCGTAAACTGCAACCAGTCTTATAATGAGACTAGTCTTTCCGAACCTCCCCTGACGTATTACTGTGCAGCATGGGATCCTAGCCAGGTAGGTTTCAGAAGACATCGTAGAGAGAGACATTGTGGTGAAACCTTTTCACGAAATTTCCGAATTTTTTTTATTTTTATTTTTATTATTATTATTATTTGCGCCCGCCTGCATAGGAAGAAATGATCATAGTAACTACAGTTCGCATGGAAAGATTTCGAGAGTAAGAAACAGACATGGACTTTATGCTGGATAGCTTTATTGTTTTGGTTTGAAGTTTCAGGCGTTTCTAAATAATAATTGCTGGACAACATAACTCAGAGACATTATACGTTAAAGAATAGGGAAATGTACACATCGAGCGGTCTGGCTTCAGCACTTTCACAGTACACATAACGCTACTGAACAACACGACGTACTTAGGCAAACACACTGACTGAATTATTTTGATCGTCGGTTAGGCACGGAAAACAATGCATACAGCAGTACCTCTGACACAGTTCCGAAAGACCGCTAGTATATGTGGGGGGCTGTGGTTGATTTGGTATATGGATATTAATGTAGAGCGTGGACAAACTGGTTACAAAAATTACACCAAAAGTTACATGCTCCTTAGCAAGGAAAATTTAAATGTGCTTACGCCCATTAACGAACCATTTCGTGACAACTTCATATTGGTTAAAATCTGTCATTAAGTGGACTGTCAGGAACAAATACAGAATTGACAGTTCATGTTTTAACGAAGGAACTATGTGGAGCACTTACCAATTACCTAAACAGTAAATTATCCAAGGTCATCTCTGTTAGCCACTGCAACCAAACCAAAACTTCCATTCTCCTACGTTGGGATAACAATGTGACAACAAGAGACGTAATGGTAAAAATCGAAGAGGAAATATTTCGAGGAAATATAAATTTCTAGTAGTTGTACCATATTATAGTAGTTGTACCATATTAATTAATATTTAAATGGTTGTACTAATGGCTGAACTGCCTTGGATATTGCAGCAGCTTCGTCTAGATGTCTATTATTTTATGGATCTAGGATTTTTAATAAAATGGAGGTTTGTGACTACCTAACATGAAAAATGACTTCTGCATGCAAGAATACTACCAATAAATCAGCAATGTGATTATGAACAACGACAGGAAGGTTAGACTAGAGTGTTTAATATGGGTAAGGTCCAGTTGCAGAGTAAAGATATATACCAATTTTGTATGCGAAAACAGAAGTCCAAGAGTGAACAAAGACATTGGTAACGTCTTATCGATTTTATAAAGTGTCCAAATATGCGAGTAGGAGATGCTTTCACATCTTGCTTGGGTAAGGAACA
The DNA here is from genome assembly GCF_021461395.2 of Schistocerca americana. Taxonomy (NCBI): domain Eukaryota; kingdom Metazoa; phylum Arthropoda; class Insecta; order Orthoptera; family Acrididae; genus Schistocerca; species Schistocerca americana. The sequence continues at coordinate 518,786,697 of NC_060120.1, read as the reverse complement.
TAATATTATCAGACTGGAAGATAGAATATAAAACTGCAGAATAGATGGTGTATTTGACCTTCAGGAAGACTGTTTTATTGTATTACATGCCAACAAATAATATTTGCTACGTGATACACTCTTCTCTGTGCCAGATACTTGTATGTGGTGTAAAATATTAGATAGTTGGTGTGTTATGTTTAACATTGTTCTTAAGATTGTCTACTGGGACAATAAGAACACACGAACATTGACTGGTGTACAAGTAGACCATCAAAACACCTAAAGTCCGACAAAAGATTATAAACCATGTTCTATCTGCCCACAGTTTTAATTATTTTCCTGAGACTTATGTGGAGATTTTTAAAATGGACTTCAGCAAAGGTGACGTAAGTATTACATGTAATTGTTTTGTTAAAGCTGGAGAAATATCTTTTCCTCTATCTAGGACCCTGTTCTCGACAATACTATCAAATACCGATATTTCCATATTAGTTCCCACGATAAATATTAATCCACAGATGTCAAGGAAAGAACAGACTTATATCATTTCCTACTACAAAAACTACTCCATTAAGTGTAGGTCATGTTTTATGCTTACCCAAAAGAAAACTGGAAATGGAAGAAATGAAAGTCAAAGAATTAAAACTGGAGTATTTGCTGGGAGCAACTGCCATAATGGAAGGACACAATCTACTTTGGAAAAAGGAGCCATTGCAGATATGCTAGCGTGGCTCACACATTACTTTAAACTCAATGTGTGGAAAGTTGTGGATACAACTGTGGAATACAAAATATAATCATTTACTGTAGCCGGACGGAGGGGCCGAGCGGTTCTAGGCGCTACAGTCTTGAGCCACGCGACCGCTACGGTCGCAGGTTCGAATCCTGCCTCGGGCATGGATGTGTGTGATGACCTTAGGTTAGTTAGGTTTAAGTAGTTCTACTAGGGGACTGATGAATTTGTATATATCTGTATGGTATGATGCCAACAGAGGATTTAACATACAAGCACACAGGTGAAAAGTGTGAAGCTGTAGTATTGGTAGACAGTTTCTTCTAAAACACACACACACACACTCTCTCTCTCTCTCTCTCTCTCTCTCTCTCACACACACACACACACACACACAATCAGCGGGTACTCAAATAGGAGCGCGCTCCCACAAGGAATTCACTCGAAGCAGAAGTAAAAGACAGATCTGGAGATAGTCAGAAGAAGAAGAAGCTAATTACGAGACAAAATGCAGTGTAGCGTTTCCATGATGATGCCAGCGTGACTAGAGATGCCGATCAATTTCTCGGGGCTTTCAGAATATTAGATAAACACTTACGCTATAACGCAGGAGGGCAGAACACGTCCTTGTAAACCAGTTGGAGAACCTCGCATCATACTAAAAAAAAATCTGTTCTTTCTTATGCTCCTTCTGCTTTGCCGTTCTTTTTCCCTCCCTACGTGCTCCCACTTACACAGAAAGTCAATATTATTAACGGATGTTTGAGAAGTTAAGGCTTTGAAGTTACTGCTGATCTTCCTGATACATATTAAATAAAAACGCATAGCATCCCGTTCAGATCTGATTTTGGAGCATCACGGCTGTTTTATTTTGGGCTTTGACAACCTGTATAAAGCCAGCACCGCAGACTAAGAGTCAGAGTACATCAATTGCGCTAGACATCACCGAGCTGTTGCCATGCTTTAGACAGAGAGAAAGTACAATTATGTCGGAACTTAACGGAGAAAAGAACGCAAGTCTGATCATACAGTGTGAAGAATAGCTGTAGCGAAAAATTTATTCAGATGATTGAAAAACTTAAATTGAGTGATTTTCATACATAATGAAATAATGCTCGGCTTACCACTACTAAAGAAAGTGACGATCTTACATATCAGTCTATGAATTACAATATAATCCATTGAAGCAACAGTAATATGGCTGCAAAATCATTTCCCCCAGTTATATACGTTGCTTCTGAAGTGTGCATTCCACAGGAATGTACACAGTCAATGAGTTTTGTTTCACACAATCCGACACGATCTCCTCTAATATGCGAAGAAGTTTTCGTCCAAAACCTTGGTAGATTTTCGAAAATTTCTGAGTAATAAATTTCTTCCACTTAGGATGAAGCGTATTGAGAACATAATCTCCACACCATTTTTTGGACCTTATGGTACATTATACTACTGCATCATACAATCAAATCAGTAGTTGTTACAGGTAACAGTCCATGTTTGATACGCAATTATGAAATCAAGGCAGCATCTGTAGATCACTTTTTCTGCAACATTTCTTTGAGGAACTACATTAAAATCATCACAAATCAATAATACTTTTTTCTAGCGAAGAGACAATAGAATAAGGCATTAGTCTTTTTCTCGAATATTTCCCAAGTAATCAGTGACGTTCTGCGTACTGCAGTAAGAACAATTTTAACTCACAACCATCTGTTTCTATATCTTTACTATACAGAACCGCCTGTTTCTACGATTTTAAATCTCTGTTCCTAGCAGGAATGGTCAGTATCCAGGGACATGACAGTAAAGACCCTTTCAGATAATAATCTTCATATGGACACTTGCACTATTCCCAATGGTTTCCGAGTAGAGCACATTTAATTTATATTGTTATTTATTTCATGCATTATTGAATATACTGTTAGTTTTACACATGTTCACAAGAACAAGAGTTGGTAATCATTACAACATTCGATTTACGAAGTATCAACTACGTTCACCTCTAAGGTTTATCGTACATGTCACATTACAGCTGTCGTATTGTTTTCAACAAAAGTTCGAACATGCCACCGTCAGCTTCAGTGATTTGTGCTCTCTTGGGATACCATGCTGTGTTGCTCGTCTTAGTGTCTCTTCATGTTCCCTAATGAGAGCAACAGCGTCCCTGATGCTACCAGGTAGTTCATTTCGCGTGTTCGCCTTTCGTTTGTGCACTTGACTTCATCCAAGCATTCAAATAAAGATCTAAAGACATAAGATCAGCGATCTTGATGGTTAGTTAATTGTATTACCACTACCAATCCACTAATTGGGATAAGATCTGTTGACATGTTCCCTCACACGTCTGGTTAAATGTGGAGGGAGTCTGTCGAGCTGGAAATACACTAAAGTTCGCATGCCATCATTGAGAGTGGGCCAAAACGACGGGTGACATCTCATAGCCCGCCGCGCGACCGAGAGACGTCAGGTGGTACGTGGGGCCAGCACCTCGTTTGAAACTGCCGCTCCAGCCTCCTTACAAGCGTTAAGCGTCCTGCGTTGCTTCCTTTCAACATCCAAGGCTCGCCCCCAAGCCCTACTCAGTGTGTAGTCTTGGCCTCTGTTGAAATTGTTGCTGTTCATTTTAATCCTAGCCGCATCTTTTATAACATAGTCTCAGTATGTTGACGCATGAACCAAGACTCTTGTGTTCGCCAACTGTATTTTGTGTCCGTTTTCGCGGTCCTGTAAACCGAAAAATTCGTAAGGAATTTTCTGTAGGAAGGGGGTGATGTTAAACGCAGGAATAGTATCCCCGGCGGACAATAAAAATCTCTTCAAGTTCTAACTCGGCAACTCTCGCAAGCCAAACTACCTGTGTAAATGACCACTAGACTGCCAGCTAGAGGGAAATTCTGAGTGAGTTATTACAGACATGGAAATCATCGCAGTGTGCTGGAATGACCGCACACTCAAGGCTGCAATCAAAGCTTACTAACATGGCGGAAGCTAGGGATACCATCATACCAGAGAAAAAGCAGCGTTTCGTAAGGAAGGCTAAGTAAAATACAACTGAAAGTATTCATGTGTCAAGTCAGCAGGAAACAGCGTCAGAGGGGAAGTTCTGAGTATCTGAAGTCACTAGGAGAGCTGACAGCGTGAAAAAACCGGACATATGATGTGATACCCATTCCCACCACTGAAAAGCGCACAGGAACCGCCAACATAAATATCCCGATCTTCTTAATAAACGCCAGATTGATGAGACCTGTTTGCTAACTATTCAGTGTATGGTCGCAGCCTTTGTATCAGTTACATCTATCCAGTGTGATGGAAGCAGTGGAGATCGTCCCACAGCATGCCTAGCTTTCTTCTATCGTCTATGGAATCACGAGTGTAGTTGGAAGGACTCTGCTAATGCCAGCTGCACTGCCAAATTACAAGGCAACATTGATGGAGGCGAAGGCTCTCATCACTCTGTAGCCCTGCTGGAAGCTTGACTTGCGTGACCTGGACGCTGTCCGTCATGCAGCTTTGAGAGAGGGAGCACTGCTGCTGCTCATCTCTTTACTGCTGGCTTCTGTTTACTAAACAGGGGCTGAGAACCGATTCTGCGAGTCAGCGAGTACTTGAGGACGACAGGAGCCGAGACTACTCAGCAAATCTTCGACGACCATGAGATAACTTTGGATGTCGATGGGCAGAGGTGAAGGCCGCCGAACTTCGCGGTCGACGGCCGCCCATGATGCAGCAGCTACCACAGGACACTTCTCTGTGATGTCAGTACTGCAACACGAGTGCATGCCGGCCCTCCGCCGCTGACGAGGCGCTACTCCACTGGCTGTCGCACCACATTGGAAGACAGTACTGTATTATTGTTGTATAAAGCATTCTCGGACTTTTTGCCATGTTAATTAAGGGTAAAAGATCGAGTATCCGACGATTGCCTCCGTCGTCTTCGTCAAAATGGCTCTGAGCACTATGGGACTTAACTTCTGAGGTCATCAGTCCCCTAGAACTTAGAACTACTTAAACCTAACTAACCTAAGGACATCACACACGACCATGCCCAAGGCAGGATTGGAACCTGCGACCGTAGCGGTCGCGCAGCTCCAGACCGTAGCGCCTAGAACCGCTCGGCCACTCCGGCCGGCCTCTTCATCAAAAGCAACTGACTGTTACCTTCTACGTATTCGTCAGGAGCGACTGACTGTAAAAATTGCTGCACTTGTGGCCTTATAGAGTCCAAAGACGGCTTCTGATTGGTCGATAATTACGTCATGCAGTCGCAGATGGTGCCAACGTCTTCGCAGATGGCGCCATCGCTTCAACCGTAGCGTAAAGATGGCAACAAATGTCTCTGGCCCTCCTCTGCATCGAGAGCTCACATCCAACACTACTAAAATTATAGCTGCTCTCACGGCTGGAGATTTTCTCACAGATTCTTATTTCTACAGCCACTTTAACTACAGAATCCCAGTATGTAGAAGCCTCAAACAAAACTTCTTTTCACCAAACAGTACTTTATGTTTATTTCTGGCCGGCCGGTGTGGCCGAGCGATTCTAGGCGCTTCAGTCTGATACCGCGCGACTGCTACGGTCGCAAGTTCGAATCCTACCTCGGGCATAGTTGCGTGTGATGTCCTTAGGTTAGTTAGGTTTAAGTAGTTCTAAGTTCTACGGGACTGATGGCGTCCGCTGTTAAGTTCCATAGTGCTCAGAGCCATTTGAACCATTTTGTAGATTTCTGAGGCTGTGCTCAGCAACTACAGATTTCTCCAGTTCTAGATTTTTACTATGTCATTGATGTGAGACCTGAGTTTCTCCTGCCGTATACAACTTTCAAATAACTTCCGGGAATTCAGGCAGGCAACAATTTCAGCGACCGCCGATATTTCGGCGGGAGAACACCCCACCATTTTCAAGGCAAACTGCACGGCAGGCGCCGACATTTAAATTTAAAACCTCGGTTCTCGGACTGAAGCAGGAAAGATAACGCACACACTGAACACTAGTGCCACCAAAGATGACCAAAGTCAGAGCTATCGATAGTGAGACTACGAATTCGCAGGTGAGGCAGCATTGACTCTGTCCCTCTGTTTTTTGAGAAGGGAGAGAGCCGGATTCCAGAAAGACTTTAAACAGAAACCTCCATCCCTGTTAACAAGGTTGTTCGCTGATTTAGTCTCAACTGCCTCCCTAATAACCCTGTCCCAATAGCTGGACGTGCATGCCAATATCTTCGTGTTATTATATAACATGGGGTGACCAGTATCCAAGCAATGTTCGGCAATAGCAGATCTACTTGGCTGCTGTAATAGTGTGTGCCGTTTATGCTCAGTACATCGGTCCTGCACAGTCCTGATAGTTTGACCAATATATGCCATGCCGCAGCTACAAGGAATACGATATACACTCGCCTTATGCAGTCCAAGATCATCCTTAACGAAACTCAAAAGTGCTCTAATTTTATATGGAGGTCGGAAAACACATTTCACATCGTATTTACATAAAATACGGCCGATCGTGTTGGACGTGTTTCCTACGTAAGGCAGGTAGGTGTTGACTCAGAATTATCATCAATCACCCGATATACAGTTGGTCGATCGCGCAACGCACGTTTGGTCTGTCTATCACTATAACCATTTTTACGAAATTTAACTTCAAGATGGGACAGCTCAGCTGGCAAAGTCTCAGCGTCAGAAACGACATGTGCCCTGTGTACCAAGGTATCCCTTCACACTGAGCCGGATGGTGACAACTATTAGCCTGTAAGTACAATTCGGTGTGAGTACGTTTCCTGCAGACTGCATGTCCCAATGATCCATCATCCTTCCTCGTAAACAACACTTCAAGAAAGGGAAGGCAACCATCCTCTTCCACATAAATCGTAAAACGAATGTTCGGGTGGATCGAGTTCAGATGTTCTAGGAACACATTCACATTCTCCCTACCATGAGGCCAAACAACGAAGGTATCGTCAACGTATCTAAAGAAACAGGCGGGTTTCAAAGGCGCCGACTCCAACGCACGCTCCTCGAAGTCTTCCATAAACAAATTTACCATCGCAGGAGACAACGGACTACCCATCGCAACTCCATCTGTCTGCTCGTAATACTGGTCATTAAATAAAAAGTAAGTGGATGTCAACACATGCCGAAAGAGATTAGTTAATTCAGCACCAAACCTGGCCTCAATTAACCGCAACGAATCAGACAGAGGAACACCAGTGAAGAGAAAGACCACATCGAAACTCACTAAAATAGCAGAGTCATTCAACCGCGGTCCCCCCAAACGACGTAAAAAATCAGCTGAGTTCCTGACAAGATGTTCACACCGACGTACTTGTGGACTCAACAGAGAAGCAAGATGCTTGGCTACACGATATGTCGGAGCGCCGATGTTACTCACTATAGGACGGAAAGGAACTCCTTCCTTATGAACCTTCGGAAGGCCATATAACCTAGGGGGTACAGCACTATAGGTTTAAGACTCTTGATGGTGTCCTGCGACAAACCACTTTTCTTCAGGAGGCTGTTGGTCTTTCTCTCAACACTTCAGAGTGTCGCAGAATCGATGCTGACCCCACAACCTCGTTAACAGGGATGGAGGTTTCTGTTTAAACTCTGTTTGGAATCCGGATCTCTCCATTGTCAAAAAACGGACAGTGTCAATGCTACCTCACCTGCGAATTCATAGTCTCACTATCGATAGCTCTGACTTTGGTCATCGTTGGTGGCACTAGTGTTCAGTGTGTGTGTTACCTTTCCTGCTTCAGTCCGAGAACCGAGGTTTTAAATTTGCATGTACGCCGTCTGTCCGTGCAGTTTGCCTTGAAAATGGCGAGGTTTCTCCCACCGAAATATCGGTGGTCACTGAAAGTGTTACCTCGCTGAATTCCCAGAAGGTATTTGGACGTCATTGATGTTGTGCGGAATGTACGGAAACCGGTGCAGATCACTGGCTGCTGTAATTAGAACCGCTCTCACAAGGTATGTTGTATATCCCAGAGACCCTGAGGCCGAGACTGTCTTTATCACGGTGTAGCGTCGCCTTTATCTTCTTAGGATGTCGGAAAATAGATCTGATACCTCGTCTTCCCATGACTCTGCCTATTTTGCTGGGTGGAGATCCTCAGAACGGAAGGATCGCAATCGGTGGCTCATTAGGTGAAAGTTCAACACTTTCATGTTGTCTTCGCTTGGACAATGCTGACTTCATACAGCGTGACACATACTTCAGATGCTTAATTTCGGAATCCATGTGGTTCTCGTCAGAAACAGTTTTGCTCTGTGTTCCAGTGTATTTAAAGCTGACGTCTTCTGAAATGGATGATGTAGACTCTGGGTCTTAAGATATAAATCAGTGTGCTTTGAATTGTGGCACAATGAGTGGCTGTGATATCTATACCAGAACATCTAAAAGTGCCAGTTTTCCCTCTTTCTCTGCCTCTACGGTGAGCTGAATGTTTTGGGTGCATACTGTTCGTATGTTCATGGAAGTGCTTAAGTGCTTCTAAGCCGTGTGGCAAGACCATAAACGAGTCGTCAATATGACGATAAAATGAAGATGGACGAAGGGGAGTTTCCTCAAAATGTTCCATAATGAAGTTGGTCTTTACTGAACACAATGTAGGGCCCCTAGGCATTCCGTCCGTAATTTCATAAAAATTGACACCGTACAAGAAACAGGTAGTCGTCATAACATGTCGAAAACTGCGAACAGTTTCAACGTGTCCTCCACGGGAAGTTTTGTAAATACTGAGACCATATCTAGACTGATTGAAATATCATTTGCGACAACTCTAATCTGTTTATTTTTCTCAATGAACATCTGAGGGGTTTTGATGTGATGTTCACCGCGGCCAGCTATTGGATTCATCAACTTGGTTAAATATTTATCCACATAGGTACGAGAAACAATAGCCCGCATCTCGTGGTTGTGCGGTAGCGTTCTCGCTTCCCACGCCCGGGTTTCCGGGTTCGATTCCCGGCGGGGTCAGGGATTTTCTCTGCCTCGTGATGGCTGGTTGTTGTGTGCTGTCCTTAGGTTAGTTAGGTTTACTTAGTTCTAAGTTCTAGGGGACTTATGACCACAGCAGTTGAGTCCCATAGTGCTCAGAGCCATTTGAACCACTTGAACGAGAAACAATAGCGCTAACACCTGATCTCAGTGGAAACTTGCCTTGTGCACTTAAGGTAATCCGTACAGTGTAGGAGGTCGAGGATATCGTGCTCTGAGATTTTTGGTAATGTTCTCTGGCCTCTAGGAGACCAGAATTCTTCAGAAGTTCCACCACTTTTCTGCTGTATAACAGAGTTAGTTTGCGTTTTAGTTATTTGTAGGTGCTATCTTCCAAAAACGATGCCACTTTCCTGTGATATTCAGTGGTATTAAGAACAACCGAAGCATTTGCCTTGTCAGCCGGATGTATCACCACATCTTCATCTTTCCGCAATGCTCAGAGCTCCTCTCTCTCTGCTCTGGTAAATTTGGGCAGCTTGACTGAAGCCAAAATGTGACGTCGTCTGTGTCATCTTGTGAGAGATACAGCACCGTCTGTTCCACTACACTAATGAATTCCACGACAGGTACAGTGTGTGGTGAAGATGCAAAACTCGATCCTTTATTAGGCACCGAGGCAGTAGTATCCAGTTTGAACTTTGTACGTTGTATCCATTCTTTGACGATGACCAACCTGGTCTCCGTAACGTATTATTCACTCCCGCCCACCCTATGTAATATTTAACTACATCAAAATTCGGCACATATCCTTATCCTGAAAGAGTTGCTGAAAGGCCAGATTACTTTGCAATTGTGAATATTTTGTCCGCAGCTGCTCCAGTTTTCGAACCTGGCGCCCAACGCCCTTTCTGTAGAGCAAATTTAAACGAGAGCGAAGTATTTCGAGACGGCACTGTTGCATAAAGCATTCTCGGACTTTTTGCTGTGTCAGTCCACGGTAAGACACCGAGATTTCGACGCTTACCTCAACCATCTTCGTCAGAAGCAACTGACTGTCAAACTTGCTTTTATTTGTTTTTTATTGTTATTTGAATTCCTCACAACTGAGGCGGGATGGCAGCGGACAAAAACTGCTCTTCAACCAAAGGTTACAACCACTGTATTTAAAAGGTCACAATACTAGATTATTTGGTAAAGAATACAATAAAAGGAGGGCAATAGTGGCTACTTTTACGTAAAACAAATGTCCAAAAATGAGTCATGAGTATGACTATGGGGCCCTATGGAAGTGCAGGTAGCGACTAGAGGCCAGCAAGGTGGATGAAGGGGAAGGAGAAAATTGGAGGATGGCGGGAGGTGGAGAGTTGCCGTTAGGGTGGGATAGAGGGGTATATCTCGGAACGAATTTCATTGTTGGAGAGTGAGAGTTAGTTAAATTTCCGGCGGGAGAGGATGGATAAAGCATGGAGGTGCAGGAAGGATGTATAGCATATATTATTACCACCAACTTTCAAATCGGGTAATGATTACCATTCAAAGATAAGGGAAATTACAGCTCGTACTGAGGCGTTCAGGCAGTCGTTTTTCCATCGCGCGATCCACGAGTGGAACAGAGGGGGAAAATATGACTTCGGCGCGAATTGTGCCCTCCGCCACACACCGATTGGTGGCTAGCGGAGTATATATGTAGATGTAGATGTGGAAGGTGGTATATGGATGTAGTGGCGCACCAGGGCAGGAAATTGAGTGCTGGAACTGGGTTTTGCGCTTTCTTTACCGGTTCCGAAGGTGCTGTAGGATGAGAAGAAGGTGTGAAAACTGAATTAGTTGGTATGTAACGCTAGTTGAGGTAGGCAAGAGGATGAGAAGGGCGAGGCGGAGTGCATGTCTTTCCAGGATATAAAGTTACTATTAGAATTTAGGCAAGGCTGAGATCAAGGCAACCTTAGCGTAGGTCAGAGTAGAGCGGATGAATGATTTATATGTGAGGATAATGGTAAACGGATATAGACGCCATTTATGGCCAGTTACTAGTTTTAGTCGTCTTCCAGCTGTGTTGGATGGTAAGGAGATGCGCATTACATGTTAGTTTTCTGTCGAGAGCTAGTCCTGTGTTAGAGGGATGGGTTGGTTGCAGATGGAATGATGGAAGTCTGGATGACGAAAACGCCGAGTTGTGTGACCAAGGATGGACGCTTGGCTTTTCTACAAGTTTACTCGAAGTCTGCAGGTATTGTACCACTCGACCAAGAGGTGGCGTTGGAAGGAGGCATGGGAGTGTCCAAGGGTATGATGAGTGGCTAAGTAGGCGGTATCGTCAGCATATTGCAGGAGATACGTTGGGAGTAGCAGCTTGACAATGTCTGCAGTGTACTGGTTGTAAAGGAGACACATCTGCAGCACGGTGAAGGATGCAGGAACAGGTATATTTGAGTGTGACATATATAGGAGCTATAAGGCGGACATAGCTAACTATGGTGCATGTGTTTGTAGCTTGAAGAGCAGTCAAGAATTCCATGCCTAGTCTAAGGCGTTTTGGATATCAAAGGAGATTAATATGGCGGACTTCCATTTGTTTAGCTGGTGGAAGATTAGGTGGGTAAGATAAAAAAGTTGGTCATCAATGGAATAGTTGGGAGGAAAGTCAGCTACAACCAAAGAACACAGCACGCAGAATAAGAAAAACAATTTTCATACACACAAGAATTTCACAATATTTTTAGAATGTACAACTCGAAGAACTCTGTGCTCCGGAAACAAAATACGGCTTACGAATAAGTCCATGTATCGACCTGTTAAGCAACTTGCCGAAATGTAATCAATGTTACAATAAAGGCGTCAAATTGTAAGTAGGCTGTTTAGGTTTTTGTGTTGGTAACTCACGCAGCGCTCTGTATGAAAATCACTGGTTGTGCTGTGTGCAGTCTGTGGCTGGTTGGCATTGTTGGAATATTCGCTATTGTAGTGATGGGCAGTTGTATGTGAACAGCGCGTAGCGTTGAGCAGTTGGGGGTGAGCCGCCAGCAGTGGTGGATGTGGGGAGAGAGATGGCGGAGTTTTGAGAGCGGATGATCTGGTCGTGTGTCCATCAGAAAGAGTAAATTTGTAAAACTGGATGTCATGAATGATTTTTGAACACTATTAAGGTAAATACATTGTATGTTCTCTATCAAAATCTTTCATTTGCTAAGTAAGCCTATCAGTAGTCGCTGTATTGCAGTAGTTCGAGTAACGAAGATTTTTGTGAGGTAAGTGATTCATGAAAGGTATAGGTTATTGTTAGTCAGGGCCATTCTTTTGTAGGGATTATTGAAAGTCTGTTTGCGCTAAAAGTATTGCGTGTCAGTTTTGTGTTGATCAGAATAAGTAAAGAGAGAAATGTCTGAGTTCGTTCAGTTGTGCTCAGCTGTTTGAAAATCGAATAACATAAGGGGTATACCAGCACAGCAATTCATACATTTTTCTAAGGGGAGGTTTCAAAATGAATATACAATTAAGCAGCACATGGAGAGAATATCAATAAATCAGCCCCTCTGAGTTCATTCCGGCTACACATAAGTGCGTGGATTAAATACCAAATAACAACACTCAGTGAAGGAATGTAGACACTCAACACGAGATATTTCCCCAAATCCACATTCCAAAAAGTACCAACCGTAAGCCAACACCCCACTTAATAATAAACAGACGAAGAATAGAGACTAAATTCACCACCTGTACACTCAGCTGCACAAAAAATACAACTAGTAGTTTCCAGAATAAGCAATTTCTTCATTGTGTGTGAAATTTTTTTTTCAAAAATGTTCCCAGTAAATCAGTTTTGAAGCTAGAACTACGAAAACTCGTACTTGATTTCTCGTGAGAAATAAAAAAGATACCTTTCTCAGCATATTTGGAAATTTGAGGCTATGGAGGTGAAAGAGTCGGTGAAATCTTTATTTTCTAAAACACATCATTATTAAAGAACCAGTAAAGCATTTTTACAGCCACAACTTTGAACGTTGGTATTTGACTTCTCGGTTACAAATAAAAAAAAATACGTGTTTAAGTGTTTTTGGAAACTGACCTCCGAAGGGGGTGAAATAGGGGATGAGGATTTTTATGAAAATATTTTATTATGAAAGTATTTTTAAAGCTGAAGCTACGAAAATTTAAATTTGGCTTCACTGTGTTTGGAAATTCAGCCCCTGTTGGGAGGTGAAATGGGGGATGAAAGTTTTTATGGAAATATTTCATTGTGCAAGCATCTTTGGAACTAGACCAAAAAAATTTTTACTTGGCTTCTCTGTTAGAAATGAAACATACGCCCGTCACTGTTTCTGGAAATTCAACCCCTAAGGGCCAGACATCCACTGACTCATTATCGGCCACCCCTAACCGCTGACGACACAGACTTGAAGTTTTGAGAGGGTGTGGATCTTATACTACAGACTTCCAAATACTGGGACTGTGTCATCAAAGAAGCCATAGAGATCTGAGTAAGGGAGCCACAACTAAATCGTGACAGCGGTTACATCCTTAGCAAGGAGTGGGAACCCGCGATCACCCGGATTAAGAAGAAAAAGGATATTTCCCAGAGTGTACCGACTTCGGGGGAGGAGGGAAGAATAACGAGAGCGGCGCCGGCAGACCCTACTAAACGAGAAGACCTAGGACGCAGCGCCCAGACGGCGGGAGAACGGACGCTGTACCTGGACCGCGCGCGGGGCGCGGACCGCACCGTCTCATAGGAAGCGCCTGGTGGAGGAGCAGGAGGGGGATTGTCCTATATATACCTGGCGCCGGCCCACCGCCGGTCAGTACATCAGCGTACCTGATGATGCCGACGTGGTCGATTGTCGAAATATTGTGTCCTATGCACACTCATACCAGGCTGTTCACCCGAGATTTATTTCGTCAAGTCTGACTCGTGTTTAAGGGCCTGCAAATGTGGTTATAGTGGCAAACATATTTCCCTTGTTACATACACCTTTCATAGACGTTTCTCTATGTACATCATTGACTATACTTATAAAGTATTGCAGGAAGACCACATGACTATATTTTGAGAGTGTATACAAAGTTTAAAATTTAGCCCATGGAGCTGTCACCTCCGGCAGCGACGGCGACTCTAAGCCGGTTGAGCATTGAGTAGAACTGGGTTTGGATTATAGATACGGATACGTCACTCGACGCTGCTTCACCTCTATGTTTTTGTTCAACGATCACAGCAGCTGCTGAGTGGTGTACGCGCCGGTCACATGGCAACCTACTGCCAGATGCTTTTAGTGGGTGATGTATGTATAACAGTCGAAGATCTTCTGTGTGGAGGTAGACCCGGGAAACACAGACCCATGTTATCAAGAGATATATTGTTAATGTCACGGAGACCACGAAAAAAGAGCACAGCCACAGGTCATAAATTTGGCATCAGTTGTTCAGATTACGAGCTATGGAAATTGTAGGTGATCGTGTTACATAACCAGGACCAGGTGCTTGGTCTATATGATAAATAAAGGCTGGCTAAGATCGATCTCCTTGAGCCTCCACACGTGGATACGTCCATCACTGTGGTTAATCTCCTCGGCTGGAAGTTGTCGCTCTCCATATTCCAAGCTACTAAGAAGACGTTGCGTGGGAGAGGACTTTGACAATCGGGACGTTAAACGTAATCTTCCTTCCTTCAGGACTTTGAGAACGTCCACAGTGCTGGGTACCTCGTGAGGGTCGAGGCATCCGTGGTGCCTTCCTGAGTAGTGACGGGGAGTTCTCGCCTGTGCTTGAGTGGTGTATGGGTTTCTTCGAACCCTTTGGAAGTGACCTTACGTGCACCGCAACGACGAGACGAAAATGTGCCAAGGCGCTCTGAGTTAAAGCAGTAATATGTTAATAAGCAAATGTAGATGGCGTTACTCCTGTCTAATTCATGTGGTTGCGCTGAAATGATGATCATTTTCATTTAGTAATTTTCATTTTGCACATTTCATGTCAGTTTAACGATTGTTGCATGCAGTATTCATGCTGTTGGCATTTTAAATGCCTGCAGTATCTTACTCAAAGAACTGATAAGATGTAATTGTCTCAGAATTAAATGATTTTCTAACCACAACGAAAGACAGAGCTCTGGCCGTCTGATAGATCGTAAATGACACGAGGAGCAGGAAGGTTCTACAAGGAGTATACGAAAGGAATTGTTCCCCTTCTAGCAACCGTGTACCGAGGTCGCTGGAGGAGTGGTACGCTCCTACGGATTGGAAAGAGCACAGGTCAGTCCCGTTGTGAAGAAGCCTCGTCGAACAGAGTACCTTTCTGACGTCGGTCTGATGTGTAATTTTGCAAACATACTTTTTTTGCTAGCGTGTTATGTTACTTCTGGAGGCCGAAAATCGTGTGGAAATCACCTCGCTCTATTGGTCCATGAGAGCAAGAAACCATTAGATTCCGGCATCAAAGTTCATGCCATGTTCCTGGACTCATGGAAGGCGTTCAGTACTGTACCACAGTGCCGTCTAATAAACATAATACAAGCATACAGAATATCAGACCAGCTGTGTGAGTGGATTCTAGGAAATAGAACACAGTATCTCATTCTCAAAGGAGTGAAATCTTCAGACATAAATATAATTTCTGCCGTACCCTAGTGGTCAATAGATTCATGTGGGTTTTCGCGTATGATGCTGTTATGTACAGAGAAGTTTCAAAGCTAAAAGATTGTAGGGGAGTGCATTAAGACCTGCACTGCATCTACACTTGATGCAGAGATTGTCAGATGACCCTTGTCATATAGGCAATAAAGTGGTATATTGTCGCTTATATGCAATAAGAGTTAATAAGGAATTACGAAAAATGTCTTAGCTTAAAGAAATGTCGAATGTCGAACTGATTAGTTTCAGAATCGTGGTTTCAGATCACATAAAAAAGAACGCTCTTTGCATCGGCGAGTGAGAAAGGTCTGTTATAACACATTTTTACCATAAATTAATAATTTCAGTTCAGTGGTCTTATAACCTTCTTAAGACCAACAGTAACATTTTCAAATTCATTGCATGATTAGAATTTAAGTTACGGCTTTTTATAAATAAAAGACAAAAAGAAACTAAAAATTCATATTCAAGGCAACATATTGATCTTGCGTCTTTTATTATATTTTTTTCTTTAAAATACGACTCTTTTTCTTTACACATGCAAAAATTTAGACCTGTACATTGATAACTATGGCTGTAATGATTTTATAAATAAATGTCTAAATTTATGGTTACATCCCCCCTTAAAGATCCACTTAGTAAGGGAGGAAACATCACAGATATGCTTGGCGAACCCCAATAGAAGACGCTACAAGACAAGACCTGTATGGTACGAACTTTTTAACGTTCAATTTCGGAGAGCGTACTTTCCTTGAAGCGTCAACCAATACGTTGCAAAAAAACCACGAAGATAAAGTTTGAGAGATTAGAGCTCACACCGAGGCTTACTAACAATCATTCTGCCCTCAAATCATTTGCGATTGGAAAAGGGAAGATGGAAAGGGACAACGCACCACGAAGTACGCTCACACCGTTAGGTGAGTTGCGGAGTGCAAATGTAGATGTAGACGAAGCGATGCTGGTCGTAGCGGCAGAATACTGGTGGGTGACTGAGCGGAATACAGACAGGCCATCTCGGGGGCGGCAGATAACGGGGGCGGCGCCCGGACAGCATCTGATCGCAGACCAGCATGTGCTGGCGGGCTCCCCATTAATTACGGTGGCCGCTGCACCGGGGCGTGGCAGGCGGGCAGGTAGCCCGGCCCAGGCACGGCGCTGCGCTCCGGCTGGCGTGGAGTCTCCACAGGGGACAGAACGTGATTCTCGTTCTGCAGCTACACTGTCCGGTCACATTAAAGTAACCACCTGGCAGAAGCCTGTACGTCTGATCGCGGACTACTGTAAGATGTACGTAAAGAGGTTCTGAAAGTAATGATAGGCATGTGGAGGCATGCCGACTCCAGTGCCGTGGTCAGTTGGTTCAGCAGTTGGTCATCCATCGTATGAATAGTCCAGTCAAGATGGTCACACAGACTCTCGAATGGGTTCAAATCCGGGAGGTTTGGTGGCCAGGGGAGAGCAGTAAAATCATCTCGGTGCTCTTCAGACCACACAGGAGCACTGAGAGTTACTTTAGACGTTGCAGTGCCCTGCTAGCTGCCATCGTACCGAGAAAAAACAAATGGTATGTAGGGGTGGATATTGTCCTCAATGATAGATGCAAACCTGTACTGATCCATTGTGCCTCCCAGATCGACGTAATCGCTAAGCAAATGTCATCGAATCATTCACAGACCATAATGCACCCTCCTCCATCCAGGACCCTTCAGATAACTGCTACAGGTTGTTTGCTGTCTGACATTTCACGGCTATGGAACGTAAAACGTGATTCATCTGAAAAGGGCACCTGTCGACACTCAGTGGACGTCCAGCTCCGGCCCGACCCGCCATGAATTCCTCTCTTGTACCGATGTCTTCAACTCAGAGTAGCAATTGCAGCCTATGTCCTCAATTACGGCGTGTTCAAAGAGTCTCCTCGCAGTGCAGTATGATTGTTAGCCGCTCGTGCCGTATGACTGTTCGCCTGCCTGTGTTACTTCCCTTCAAGTGGACTATCCCAACATCCCACTGTTTCGATTATCTCAGCCAGCGTCAGTAGTATCGTTGTTGTTTGTCGTTAAGTGTTGACGTGAACGTTTAAATTAGGTTCCTTTGTTCGTTTGTTTTGTTTTTGCCACTGTCAAAATTCTAACCATTGAAGAATGTGTGTTTTTAGCCGAACAAGTGTTCAGAGCTGGCGGTAAACATACAGTTTCAGTTCGTCAAACATTTAATTCAGCTTTCCCGGAGACGACACTCCCACATCGCGATACTGTGCGAGGTTTGATTAACAAATTTAGAAGTACGGGTTCAGTGACAGATGCACCGAGAAGTGGTCGTCTTTTGTCTGAGGATAAACTACTCGATATTTCCGATAAAATGTCCATAAGTTCGAACTAGTCAATAAGATAACCCGCCCAGGTCAGTGTCGGAACGGCCCATACGGTTGTAAAGAAAAAATTAGAACTTTTCCCATACAAAGTGACAGTCGTGCAAGAACTGAAAAATACTGATCATAGCAAGAGACTGCATTATTTTCAATCGTTCAAAAATTTTGTTCAACAAAATGGATGTGATATTCTTAATGAAACGTTTTTCACTGATGAGGCGTGGTTTCGTCTATCCGGGTACATGAACTCGCAAAATTCTCGTATGTGGAGTACTGCAAATCCATTGTGTATTCATGAGGAACCACTTCATTTTGTGAAAATCGGAGTTTAGATTGCAATTTCTAGACGTCGGATTGTGGGTCCCATATCTTTCAACGAAACAATAAACGCACAACGATACTGCAGTGGTATTCTGTTCAAAATGGTTCAAATGGCTCTGAGCACTATGGGACTTAACATCTGAGGTTATCAGTCCCCTAGAACTTAGAACTACTTAAACCTGACTAATCTAAGGACATCACACACATCCATGCCCCAGGCAGGATTCGAACCTGCGACCGTAGCGGTCACGCGGTTCCAGACTGAAGCGCGTAGAACCGCACGGCCGGTTCATATTCTGTACCCATTCATAAGAGAACTTGTATTAAGTGAAATACTGAACGGTTATTTTCAACAGTATGGTGCAACCGCGCATACAGCTCGCGTTGCAATGTAACTGTTTGCTGATGCTTTTGGCATAATTTCACAGGGACTTCGGCCTCCACGATCGCCTGACCTAAGTCCACCTGATATTTTCTTCTGGGGTGCAGCGAAAGCAACTGTCTATAAAAACCCTCCAAAATCCATCGATGAATTGAAAACTGCAATATCCATTTTCACTTATTCTGTTACTGAAAAAATGTAAAAGTTTGTGTTCGTGAACATGATTAGACGAATTGAACTGTGTATTAAACAACAGGAGGGGACATTTTCAGAATTTTATGCGAAAATTTGTAAGTAACAATGAATATTCAATAAATTAATAACTTGTATATCACTGAGTTTTATTTCGGTATATTCACTGCGGCATACGGCACGCGCGGCTAGCAATCATACAGCTTTGCGGAGAGACTTTCTGAACACCCCGTATTTGGTGGATGTATTCCAAGCTCTGTTTTTCTCTACAGATTTTCCCCTCTGTAGCACTCTTTGATAACATGGAAGTCATCCCCTGACGTCTTAATAGATAGTCGACCATCCTGTCCTTTCTGCTTGTTAGTTTTCCATATATTCTGTCCCTCGTCGATTCTCCTGAGAACTTCATTCCTTAACCTATCAATCCACGTAAATCTCTAAATCCTTCTGTAACACCACATCTCAAATGCATCGAGTCTCTTCTTTTCCGATTTTACCACAGTCCATATTTCACTGCAATAAAATACTGTGCTCCAAACGTACATTCGCAGGAATTTCTTCCTCAAATTAAAGTTTTTTTTTGGCCAAGAACCCCCTTCTTGGTTGTGCTAGCCTGCTTTTTATCTCCTCCTTGCTCCCTCCCCCCCCCCCCCCCCCCACATGAGTTATTTTGTTGCCTACGTAGCAGAATTCCTTAACTTCTAGCTCGTGGTCATCAATCATGATGTTAAGTTTCTCGCTGTTCTCATTTGCGCTACTTCTCATTACCTTCATCTGTCTTCGATTTACTCTCGATCCATTTTCAGTACTCATTAGACTGTTCATTCCTTTCAGCAGACCCTGTAATTCTTCATCACCTCCGTTGAGGATAGCAATATCATCAGGGAATCTTATCACTGATATTCTTTCAACTTGAATTTTAATTCCACTCTAAAACCTTTCTTTTATTTCCGTCACTGCTCCTTCGATGCATATATTGAACAGGGGGGATGATAGACTACATCCTGTCTCACAGCGTTTTTAACCCGAGCACATCGTTCTTGGACTTTAACTGTTACCTCTTGGCTCTTGTACATATTGTATATTACCCATCTTTCCAAATAATTTACTCTCATAATTTCGAACATCTTGAGTCATTAGACGTTGTCGAACGCTTTTTCAAGTCGACATATGCTATGAACGTGTCTTCATTTTTCTTTAGTTTTGCTTTCGTTATCAGCCGCAACGTAAGAACTGCCTTTCTGATCTCTTTACCTTTCCTAAAGCCAAACTGATCATCATCTAACACATCCACAATTTTCTTTTCCATTCCTCTGCATATTATTCTTGTTAGCAACTTTGATGCATGAGCTGTTAAGCTGCTTGTACGATACTGCTCATACTTGTCGGCTCTTGCAATCTTCACTGTTGTGTGGGTGATGTTTTTCGGTAAGTCTGATGGTATTTCGCCAGACTGAAACACTTTGCACATCAACGTAAATAATTGTTTTGCTGCCACTTCCTTCAATGATTTTAGAAATTCTGATGGAATTTTCTCTCTCCCATCTGCATTAGTCGACGTTTTCACAAGCTCTTTCAAATTCTGATTCTAATGCTAGATCAGCAATGGCAGCCTAAGACTTCCGGCATAAGTAGATATCCTCATTCAGCCATTGGCAAAGGAGCGCGTAGAAGTTTAGGGCACTTTCTTGCCCTTAGAAAGCTGGAAGAATCAGCAGTGATCAACGGCATGAGAACACCGATGACAATGGAAACCACAACATTAAAGACACAATGTGTATTCACAGGAGATACGGCCTGTAATTGACAAAGTATAATGATGATCTCTCGTGCCCCATTCGGATCTCCAGGAGAGGACTGCCAAGGAAGAGATGACCATCAGAAAAAGACTGAATAACCAACGAAAGGAGCCGGGACGTGGAATGCCAAAGTTTGATCGTGGTGGGGATTCTAGAAATTTTCAAAAGGGAAATGCTAAGGCACATACTATATATAGTGGGAGCCAGTGAAGCGAAATGGAAGGAAGACAAGGATTTCAGGTCTGGCCAGTGTAGGGTAACATCAGTAGCGGCAGAAAATGGGATAACTAGAACAGGATTCGCTATGAATAGGAAGGTACGGCAGACAGTGAGTTGCTGTGAGCAGTTCAGTGGTTGGGTTATTCTAACCAGATTCGACAGCAAACCAACACCGATAACAATAGTTCAGGTATCCAGTCCAGGTATACATGCCTGCCGACGTCGCAAGCAGAAGATAAGAGATGAAGAAAGTATTGAGGATATTGAACGGGTAATTCAGTACATAAAGGGAGACGAAAATCTAATATTCATGGGGGATTTGAATGGTATTGTAGGAGAGGTTAGTAGGTTTAGTAATAGCGAAATAGATGAGAGGGTTATGAGACAATATAGGCTTGGCAGTAGAAACGAAGGAAGAGTTGGACTAATTGAGTTCCGAAATACGTAACAGTTAGTAATTGGGAGTACTCTCTTCAAGAATCACAGGAGGAGGTGTTATACCTGGAAACGGCCAAGAGACATGGGGAGATTTCAGTTAGATTACATCATGGTCAGGTACACATTTTGAAATTAGATACTGGATCGTAAGGATCTCCCAGGAGCAGATGCAGACTCACGTCACAGTTTAATAATATGAATAGTAGGCTGAAGTTTAAGAGACCAGTCAGCAGATATCAGTGCGCAACGCAGTGGGATACGGAAGTACTAGGGAACGAAGAGAAACGTTTGAAATTCTCTGAAGCCATAGACACTGCGATGATAAATAGCTCAGTAGGCGGTACAATTGAAGTGAAATGGACATCTCTGAAGAGGGCAATCACGGAAATTAAACAGAAAATAGTAGGTACAAGGAATACAACTGCGAAGAATCCATGGATAGCAGATTTACGAAGGAAGGAAGTACAAAAATGTCCAGAGAAATTCAGGAATACAGAAATACAAGTCACTTAGGAACGAAATACATAGGAAATGCAGGGAAGCAAAGGCAAAATGGCTGCATGAAAAACGTGAAGACATCGAAAAGGAAATGATTGTCGGAAGGATGGATTCAGCATATAGGAAAGCCAAAACAAGCTTAGGTGGAATTAAAAGCAAGGGTGGTAACATTAAGAGTTCAGTGGGAATTGCACTGATAAATGAAGAGAAGTGAGAAAATTGATGAAGAGAGTACACTGAAGGCCTCTACGAGGGGGAAGACCTGTCTGATGACTTGATGCAGGAAGAAACAGGAGTTCACAGGAAACAGATTGGGTTTCCAGTATTATAATATGAATTTAGAAGAGATTTGGAAGACCTACGATCAAATGAGGCAGAAAGGATAGACATTACATAACAATTTCTAAGATAGTGGCAGCAAAACGACTAGTCACGTTGGTGTGTAGAATATATGCCACTGGCAATATAGGCCTAGCCTCAGATTTTCAGAAGAACATCATCTACATAATTCCAAAGATTGCAAACGCAGGCAAGAGCGGGAATTATCGCACTATCAGTTTAACAGCTCATGCAACTAAGATGCTGACTGGAATAAGATACAAAAGAATGGACAATAAAACTGAGAACGTGTTAGATGACGAAAGGAACGGTAAGGGCGCCAGAAAGGCAGTTTTGGCGTTTCGGTTGTTAATGGAATCAAGACTGAAGAAAATTTAAGATATGTTCGTAGGATTTGCCAGCCTGAAAAAAAAAGAGTTCGACAGTGTCACGTGGTGAAAGCTGTTCGATATTATGAGAAAAATAGGGCAAGTTATAGGGCAAGCTGGATAATACACAATATGTACAAGAACCAAGAAGGAACAATAAGACTGGAAGACAAAGAACCATGGGCTCGTATTAAAGAGGGTGTACGACTGGGATGTAATTTTTAGCTCTTACTGTTCAGTCTATACATCGAAGAAGCAATCAAGGAAATAAAAGAAAGGTTCAAGAGTGGGATAAAAATTCAGAGTGAAAGAATATCAATGTTAACATTCGCTGACATTGATATCCTCAGTGAGAGTGAAGAAGAACTGCAGCCGGTGTTAAATGGAAGCAGTCTAACGAGTACACAATGTGGATTGAGAGTAAATCGAAGAAAGACTAAAGGAATGTGAAGCAGCAGAAATGAGAACATCGAGAAACTTAACATCACAATCGGGGGTCACGAAGTTAAGAAACTCTGCTACGTAGGCAGCAAAATAACCTATGACAGAAGGAGCAAGGAAGATATAAAAAGCAAACTAGCAGTGGTGAAATAGACATTCCAGGCCAAGAGATGTCTGCTAGTATACAATATAGGTGTTAAAGTAAGAAGGAAATTTCTGAGAATATATATGTGAAACACAGCATTGTATGGTAGTGAAAAATGGATTGTGGGAAACCAATAAAGAAGGAAATCGAAGCATTTGTGATGTGGTGTTACAGAAGAATTTGGGAATTTGGGTGGACTGATAAGGTAAGGAATGAGGAGATTCCGTGCGGAATCGCTGAGAGACGGAACATACGGAAAATACTGACAACAAGAAAGGACAGGATGACAGGACATCTGTTAAGGCAGTAGGGAATAACTTCCATGCTACTAGAGGGAGTTGTAGACAGTAAAAACTGTAGAGGAAGACTGAGATTGGAATACATGCAGCAAATAATGGAGCATGTATGGTGCTATTACTATTCTCGATTGGGAAGATTGGCACAGGAGATTAATTCGTGGCGGGTCGTATCAAACCAGTCAGAAGACCGATGACTCGGGGAAAAGAAGAGATACTGGATCCCCCATCTCTCCTATATCGACTTTCTTTTTCTATCACGTCATCAGGCAGATCTTCCCCTCATATCACAGAGACGCTGAATGTACTCTTTCCATCTAAGCGCTCTCCCCTCTGCATTTAACAGTGGGGTTCGTACTGCTGTCTTCCCTTTCTTTAAATTCCATCAAAGATCGTTTTAACTTTTATGAATGCCGAGTCATTCGTTCCGACAGTCATTTATTTTACGATTTCTTTGTAATTTTCCTATTAGATTTCATGCACTGCCAATTAATACCATTTCTAAATGACTTGTATTTCTGTACTCCGAATTTAACTGAACATTTTTGTACTTACTTCTTTCATAGACCAACTGAAGTATCTTTTCTGTTATTGATGGCTTCTACGCAGTTACCTTTTTTGCATCTACTTTTCTTGCCAGCTTCCTTGATTACAGATTTTAAAGCTGTCTGTTTTTCCTCAGCTGAACGGACTCTTGGGCTGTTCCTTAACTCAGTATCTATAATCTCAGAGAAGTTCATTCCTCAGTACTTCCACATCCCACTTTTTTACGCTCTGATTCTTCTTAACTTGTTTCTCAAACTTCGGCCTACACTTCATCACTACTACATTATGATCTGAGTCTATATCTGCTCCTCGGTTCAGGTTACAGTCCAGTATTTGATTTAGGAATCTGTGCTTGTCCATGATGTAATCTGATATCATCCCGTATCTCCCGACATTCATCACGTTTACCTTCTCCTCTGGTGCTTCTTGAACAGAGTATTCGCTATTACTAGTTGGAATTTATTACAGAACTCATTTAACCTTTCTCCTCTCTCAGTCCTAGTACCAAGCCCAGACTCTCCCGTACCCTTTCTTCTATTCCTTTCACTACAGCCGCATTCCAGTCCCCCATAACTCTCTTTACATATTGAATTACCCGTTCAATATCCCAACATACTTTGTCTATCTGTTCATCTTCGGCTTTTGATGCGCGCGTGTGTACTTAAACAATTGTTATCGGTGTTGGTTCGCTGTTGATTCTGATGAGAATAAATCTGTCACTGAACTGTTCATAGTGTCTTCGAAACGCACAGTTCTCACTGCGCCGAGGTGCGACCTGCTGACATTCTTGGTAATCGCCACCGACGCTTGCAGAAACTCTTTTCGGAGCTTTCCTGTACTCAGTCATTTTGAAGTGAATATGCATTATATTTCGAACTGTCAGAAGTGCCCAAAAGTCGGGACTTTTGGCCACCCATGCCGGTGGCGACCCACTCGCCTGCTGACACACCTAGTAGTCAGGAGATTCTGCCAATTTCACCTTCCGCAACTCGGTAATACTTAATAGGCCTGAAACAGTTCAGTGCCTCTATTCCGTCCTTATTTTGAGATTACGATTGAATACTGCTACTACAAAGCTGCCTGAGCGACATAATTCCCAACGTAACCTTGTTGGCTTCATTAAAGACTTACTTTTCATTTCGGTCTGGAGTCAACAGAGATGAAAATGAAAAAGTTCGCAATTCTATACGTGTTTTCCAATGATGTTATAACGCAATTTTTCTCTTCCAAAGAGGGAAAGTCAAAGATTTATTGATTATACTGGGAAGTTAGATTATTCTGTTAATAGCCGTTTCCCCTTAACAAATCAAACTTTCCTAAGTAATTTAGTTTATTTACTTGACTCGATTTGGTTCATCTATGTAGGTATCGACGTCAATCATTACGTTACTACTGGGCGTTCAGTCTAGTCGTTGTTTCCATTTTAAATACAAGATTTCGACGACGGACGCAGTAATATTCTTCAGATGCCACGAGTTGTGCTGTTATGTGTACTCACTGCCTGGGCTCCATCGAGTACACATAACTGCATAAATCGCAACCCTAAAGAGTACGACTGCGTCACGAGATGACACTAGCGGATCTACACAGAACAGGGGAAGTGCGCAGCATGACACCTGATGGCATCCGCAGAAACGACGGCATTCCGCGAGATCAAATGAAAAATTTATTTTCCTACGAAGCAGTAACGTAGCTGTTCACTAAAATAAAGTATAGGCACACGCAATGGGGGTATTGCTACAAAGGGCAAAACGAGCCGTTTCTCTGGTTTAAGCGTATACTGGTAGAGTATACCGAGCGCCAGTGGTTTCCCGTGCTTGAGTTGAGTTTATGATGAGTTATTTGATGTGTAAAGAAAACATGTGTTGATTTGGGGTGAGAATAGAGTAACTAGATGGCATCTGATGCGAATCGGATTTAGTTTTTGTTTGGTAGGATATAAGTGGCACCTTCACACTATATGTTTAGTACTCTTCTGTAGCTGTTAGTGTTGTTGTGGTCTTCAGTCCTGAGACTGGTTTGATGCAGCTCTCCATGCTTCTCTATCCTGTGCAAGCTTCTTCATCACCCAGTACCTACTGCAACCTACATACTTTTTAATCTTCGATTTTTACCCTCCACACTGCCCTCCATTGCTAAATTTGTGATCCCTTGATGCCTCAGAACATGTCCTACCACCCGGTCCCTTCTTCTTCTGAAGTTGTGCCATAAACTCCTCTTCTCCCCAATTCTATTCAATACCACCTCATTAGTTACGTGATCTACCCATCTAATCTTCAGCATTCTTCTGTAGCACCACATTTAGAAAGCTTATATTCTCTTCTTGTCCAAACTATTTATCGTCCATGTTTCACTTCCATACATGGCTACACTCCATACAAATACTTTGAGAAACGACTTCCTGACACTTAAATCTATACTCCATGTTAACAAATTTCTCTTCTTCAGAAACGCTTTCCTTGCCATTGCCAGTCTACATTATCTATCCTCTCTACTTCGACCATCATCAGTTATTTTGCTCCCCAAATAGCAAAACTTCTTTACCACTTTAAGTGTCTCATTTCCTAATCTAATTCCCTCAGCATCACCCGACTTAATTCGACTACATTCCATAATCCTCGTTTTGTTTTTGTTGATGTTCATCTTATATCCTCCTATCAAGACGCTGTCCATTCCGTTCAACTGCTCTTCCAAGTCCTTTGCTGCCTCTGACAGAATTACAATGTCATCGACGAACCTCAACATTTTTATTTCATCTCCATGTATTTTAATACCTACTCCGACTCTTTCTTTTGTTTCCTTTACTGCTTGCTCAATATACAGATTGAATAACATCGGGGAGAGGCTACAACCCTGTCTCACTCCGTTCCCAACCACTGCTTCCCTTTAATGTCCCTCAACTCTTATAACTGCCATCTGGTTTCTGTACAAATTATAAACAGCCTTTCGCTCCCTGTATTTTACCCCTGCCACCTTTGGAATTTGAAGAGGGTATTCCAGTCAACATTGTCAAACGTTTTCTCTAAGTCTACAAATGCTAGAAACGTAGGTTTGCCATTCCTTATCTTTCTTCTAAGATAAGTCGTAAGGTCAGTATTGCCTCACGTGTTCCAATATTTCTACGGAATCCAAACTGATCTTCCCCAAGGTCGGCTTCTACTAGTTTTTCCATTCGTCTGTAAAGAATTCGCGTCAGTATTTTGCAGCTGTGGCTTATTAAACTGATTGTTCGGTAATTTTCACATCTGTCAACACCTGCTTTCTGTGGGATTGGAATTATTATATTCTTCTTGAAGTCTGAGGGTATTTCGCCTGTTTCATACGTCTTGCTCACCAGATGGTAGCGTTGTGTCAGGACTGGCTCTCCCAAGGCTGTCAGTAGTTCCAATGGAATGTTGTCTACTCTCGGGGCCTTGTTTCGAGGCAGTATCTATCTTACCCCTGGTGAGATAAGCCTCTACATCCTTACATTTGTCCTCTAGCCATCCCTGCTTAGCCATTTTGCACTTCCTGTCGATCTCATTTTTGAGACGTTGGTATTCATTTTTGCCTGCTTCATTTACTGCATTTTTATATTTTCTCCTTTCATAAATTAAATTCAATATTTCTTCTGTTACCCAAGGATTTCTACTAGCCCTCGTCCTTTTACCTACTTGATCCTCTGCTGCCTTCACTACTTCATCCCTCAGAGCTACCCATTCTTCTTCTGTTGTGTATCTTTCCCCCATTTGTAACAATTGTTCCCTTATGCTCTCCCTGAAACTCTGTACAACCTCTGGTTTAATCAGTTTGTCCAGGTCCCGTCTACTTAAATTCCCACCTTTCTGCAGTTTCTTCAGTTTCAATCTATAGTTCATAACCAATAGATTGTGGTCAGAGTCAACATCTGCCCCTGGAAATGTCTTACAATTTAATACCTGGTTCCTAAATCTCTGTCTTACCACTATATTATCTGATACGTACTAGTATTTCCAGGATTCTTCCATGTGTACAACTTTCTTTTATGATTCTTGAACCAAGTGTTAGCTATGATTAAGTTATGCTCTGTGCAAAATTCTACCAGACGGCTTCCTCTTTCATTTCTTTCCCCCAATCCATATTCACCTACTATGTTTCCTTCTCTCCCTTTTCCTACTCTCGAATTCCAGTCGCACATGACTATTAAATTTTCGTCTCCCTTCACTACCTGAATAATTTCTTTTATCTCATCATTCATTTCTTCAATTTCTTCGTCATCTGCAGAGCTAGTTGGCATATAAACTTGTACTACTGTAGTAGGCATGGGCTTCGGGTCTATCTTGGCCACAATAATGCGTTCACTATGCTGTTTGTAGTAGCTTACCCGCACTCCTATTTTTTTATTCATTATGAAACCTACTTCTGAATTACCCCTATTTGATTTTGTATTTATAACCCTGTATTCACCTGACCAAAAGTCTTGTTCCTCCTGCCACCGAACTTCACTAACTCCCTCTATATCTAACTTTAACCTATCCATTTCTCGTTTCAAGTTTTATAACCTACCTGCCCGATTTAGGGATCTGACATTCCACGCTCCGATCCACAGAACGCCAGTTTTCTTTCTCCTGATAACGACGTCCTCCTGAGTAGTACCCGTCCGGAGATACGAATGGGGGACTATTTTACCTCCGGAATATTTTACCCAAGAGGACGCTATCATCATTTAACCATACAGTAAAGCTGCATGCCCTCGGGAAAAATTACGGCTGTAGTTTCCCCTTGCTTTCAGCCGTTCGCAGTACCAGCACAGTAAGGCCGTTTTGGTTAGTGTTACAAGGCCAGATCAGTCAATCATCCAGACTGTTGCCCCTGCGACTACTGAAAAGGCTGCTGCCCCTCTTCAGGAACCACACGTTTGTCTGGCCTCTCAACAGATACCCCTCCGTTGTGGTTGCACCTGCGGTACGGCCATCTGTATCGCTGAAGTACGCAAGCCTCCCCACCAACGGCAGGGTCCATGGTTCATGGGGAGAGTTAATCATCGTGAAGAACGTTGTAGATAAATTGATAATAAGTATCACGTCAACCTAGGACGCCATGCTAGAGCTGTAAGGAATAGTCAGCAGTAAAACTGTTATTTTATTTGAAAAAATTCTCTTATTTTCATTGTGCTCTGACTCCCTGATTCAGGTGTGTGGCGTGTTAAACAGATTTGCAGCCGCTATTAAATGTTTAACGAGTAATGGAAATTTTAAAATTTTACTTGGTAACTTTTTACTTTTACTTGGTAACTTTTGGCATGAGGTAATTAAGAAGCAGACGTATAAATGATGTGTAACTTAAAGATACAGTAAATACTAAAATAATAGAGTAGAAACTTGAATATCCATGAAAGTATAATAAATTAATGTTAAGTGGGTGAGCTGGGTTGCTGCAATTAGAAGAAAAACAACAGGCAGACCAACTCATAGTTCATAATCTACGTAACAATGTTCTAAGAGCAAAAGTATTTGCAATATTCTACAAAGTTTTATTTTTCTTCGTTCTGTCAGATGCATTATTTTCCAGACTCTTGCAGTTTTCGCAAATAATTTTGGGTAACGCAAACTGAGACGTTGAAACTAACAGGTTTAATAATCTGAAATAGAAAAACTGTTGCCACCAAACTCAATATTCTCATTGCACGCACGCCAGTAAATATCTGGTTTGAACTAAATTTATACTGCACTACCTATGACGAATACCCAGAAAACCATAAGGTAGTCAGAGGTATTCTGCTCTAAGGAAGGGATCTCTATAACAAATGCAAACAATTTGTAGGCTGTGACTTAGACAAGTGGGTTCCATGACGACAATGAACTTCGGGCAGATCCTGCCTTAACACATTAACAGGATTAGGAAGTTAATACAACTGCAGTGAGCTACGTAGCAGTACCAGAGAAACCCTGCCTTTTCTAATAAATCAAAAACGATTGTCTTAGAAGGTTTCAAGGAATTCCAAAGTAGGATGTTAGCTAGCAAAGTTAGAAATAAAAGGTAAAACGCTTTTGTTGTACGTAACATGGAACAAAATCGTCTTCCCAAGTGCTCGTTGACTTTGATAAAACCGAAATGGACTACGGTAAAATGAAGACGGAAACGTTCAGTTCTGGCTTTAGAAAATGCTTCAATGAAGAAAACATATTTCCTACAGTTGGCAACGCGGATACGAGAATCACAAATACAATGGTCTGGATGCAATTAAAAATGATTCACATCGTTTGACGTAGGAGGGCTCACAGGACCACTAGATTTTTTTTATTGAACATGGGTATAAAATGATCTCTCCTCTAGTTTCAGATTATCGAAGGTCGCAATAACAACGAACCGTGCCATAGTACCAGGAAAAGGTTGACGTCCTTCTAATCTGTATGGAAGAGGGAGCTGAGCTGTATACGGTGCTACGGTATAACTGCATTTATTGTGATCATCGGTAATTTAATATGTAGCCCTCTTCAGTGTGTTAGTTGTTTTCTCCTATGCTTCTAACAATTTTTCCGCAAACATATCACGTAATTTACTGCCTCATGTTTTCTGCATGGGCGTAACTGCACCACTAAATGAACTACCTATCAGTACAGACTAACAGTATTGCGTCCACGCGTTCACACCTCAACACCTGACGTGCTGCCCAGTGGAAAATAAAAATTTATGGCTTGGTCTTACCACATGTACTTGGGGGTACTATAGAACCTAAATAGCTAAAATTGTTAGTCTGAAAATGAAGTAAATGCTGATATAATGTTGCTCAGTTCACTGTCCTCAGTCAGCAATAAAAATATCTGCACTTTAACACCTAATGCCCTATACATCCGTCACTCTGACATCAGTATGTCGCTGTGATTATGAAACATATTTGTGTTTTTGTGGTCAGATACGATTGCATTTTCGAATATCGATCAACTTCTCTCGGCCACAACAATCGCCAGAAATCCAGCTTACCTTTTTATTTTGTGAGAACAAGAAGACAGTAAATGAGGTGAGCTCGGGTTAATGCTCCTTTTCTTGATTTTCAAAAAGTGTTATGGATTGTTCGATACCTTCGCCTAATAAACAAATCACATGCATGCAGAATTACTTAATGACACTGATATACATTCCTCAAAACTTGGGTATCAACAAGGAGGCAACGGCAGAAGGTAAGTACAATTTGAAGAAACTTACCTCAGTGTAATACAACCATTATTATTTACTATACGAGGGTTGGTACTTAAATAGTGGCAATTATTTATTCACAACCGATACAAAAGAGTTACATGATTGCACCTGTTACTGTCCTTCAAAGTAGTCACCAGCGTTTCGTAGAACCCGTTGCCACCTATGTGGAAGACGTAGTATACTGTTAGCAGAGCCTGTTCTGTTGATGGTGCGAATGGAGCGGTCTACTGCCTGTCGAATCTCTGGAACAGTTCTGAGGGGAATGCCACGAAGTGGTTCCCTCATCTTCGGAATCAAATCAATGTCACAAGGACTGAAGTCCGGGGAGTATGGTTGATGGTACAGTACTTCTCAGTCCCATCGACCGAACAGATCAGCCACAGCGTGCGCTGTATGCGCCCGCGCATTGTCGTGCAAAATAATGGCTGGGTTGCGTAGAAAGTGTAGCCGCTTCTTTCACAAACCTGGTCGCATCTGATGCTCCAAAAACGAACAGCAATACTGTGCATAGACGGTCTGCCGTGGAGGAACATAATGCGTTAGGGTAACACCATCACAGTCGTACACAAGAATCACCATAACTTTACACCGCTCCATTCGCACCATCAACAGAATAGGCTCTCCTAACGGTACACTACGCCTGCCACATAGCTGGCAACGGGTTCTACGAAACGCTGGTGACTACTTTGAAGGACAGTAACAGGTGCAAAAATGTAACTCTTTTGTATCGGCGCGACCGCTACAGTCGCAGGTTCGAATCCTTCCTCGGGCATAGATGTGTGTGATGTCCTTAGGTTAGTTAGGTTTCAGTAGTTCTAAGTTCTAGGGGACTTATGACCTCAGATATTGAGTCCCATAGTGCTCAGAGCCATTTTTGTATCGGATGTGAATAAATAGTTGCCACTATTTAAGTTCCAACCCTCGTACAAATACTCGTGTAAATTAGCTGAACGATAACATCTTTTTCTCTATTATATCACAGACGACTGAGTAACATACGAGGAAGCAATGAGGAAAGAAAAATGTTACGAAATGAGGAGACATACTTGCTGATAGTCAGTGCCTCAAACACGTAATGGCTGTTGAATCTCAGCTCATAGACTGATGAGTGAAAACGTTATGACCATCGCTCGTCGCGGGACTGAATGCTTCTTGGTGGCGTTGCAGTCACGTGAAGCACTAAGGAAAGTACGTGTGTGCGACAGTGATGAATGGGGGGCCGACCGAAGTGGCCGTGCGGTTCTAGGCGCTGCAGTCTGGAACCGCGAGACCGCTACGGTCGCAGGTTCGAATCCTGCCTCGGGCATGGATGTGTGTGACGTCCTTAGGTTAGTTAGGTTTAACTAGTTCTACGTTCTAGGGGTCTAATGACCTCAGAAGTTGAGTCCCATAGTGCTCAGAGCCATTTGAACCATTTTTAATTAATGGGGCATCATTCAAGAGTCAATACGGGACAGAAATCAACAGATATAAGTGACTTTCACAAATCCCGTATTATTATATCCTGATGTCTGGGAACGAGTGTTACGGAATCAGAACAATTAGTATACCATTCGCTACTAACCAACCAGTACATTGTCACAACCCACCTAAAAACCGTTATGTCCACCTTAGGCACAGATAACATCGGTAACGAGCCGTGACATGGAAGCAATGAGGCCTTGGTAGGTAGCTGGAGGGAGTTGACACCACATCTGCACACATGTCACCTAATTCCCTTAGCTTCCGAGGAAGGGGAAGACAAGCTCTGACGCTACTTTCAGTCACATCCCAGATGTCTTCGATCGGGTTCAGACCTGGCGAGCTGGGGGAGCCAGCACATCAACTGGAACTCGCCGCTGTTTTCCTCGAACTCAAAAATGGCTCTGAGCACTATGGGACTCAATTGCTGTGGTCATAAGTCCCCTAGAACTTAGAACTACTTAAACCTAACTAACCTAAGGACGAGTTATGTTAGTCCGAAAATCCACATTCTTACACAATCCCCCAATGTATTACTTCCTGCATCATACATCTCGCAAAAGGTCGCGACTGTAAAATTATAGAAGAAATGGGCTGACACATAGGTACCAAAAATGGGATAGGAACGGAGGAAACAATTATAGGACAGAAGGTACTCTCATCGCAATGTGACTTGTGGAACACCCATGGTATAAATGTTAAGGTAAAAGGTACTTTGTCTCTACCATAAAGAGTTTTTAACGTCTATAAGTGTATTCAGTATTAACAGTAGTGGCCCGACTATATCAACTTTCATCCATATTATCCATGAGGAAATTCGGCCTAGGTTGAAAGGGACAACTAAGACTGTCGCCTCCTTTCATTTAAGTCGTCATTAAATGCTGTAACTTTAAGAAAATGGAACAGCATGCAGACGAAATAACTAATCGTGATTCATTACATTGATATATGAAGTCTCTGAAGAGGCGTATTACATGAGTGAGATGGTGATAATCACCAACGAAGCACTGTTTACATAGAACCCAGAGGGCATTATAATTATCTCAATGTAAAAGGAATATCTATTATTTTCTAGCCTGAATAAGAAGCATGTTCTTATCCACCGTGCCGGCCGAAGTGGCCGTGCGGTTCTAGGCGCTACATTCTGGAACCGAGCGACCGCTACGGTCGTAGGTTCGAATCCTGCCTCGGGCATGGATGTGTGTGATGTCCTTAGGTTAGTTAGGTTTAATTAGCTCTAAGTTCTAGGCGACTGATGACCTCAGAAGTTAAGTCGCATAGTGCTCAGAGCCATTTTGATTTATCCACCGTACTTGAAAGTGAGTAACAAATAGCACGTCCTTCATAGAAATCAGAGAACTTACAACAAATGCTTGTTAAACGAAATTTAGCAGCGGATTCAATTTTTTATAAGTGCTAAGAGATTAAACGGAATTTTAGGTTCGGTTTTCAATAATACATCACAAAAAAAATCTGCATTGGTGAGTATCTTGTAACTCTTAAGTCCCTTAATGTACATTAAACTACCGATAACGCTGCTAAACCGCTGAGGAACAGGCATTAGTACCTTATCCGTGCATGTCGTGTAGTTAGAAATCAAAGCGTTTAGTAATGCAGGATCGTCACGGTGTGGACGAAACAATCTCAAACAGATCTACTGTTGTACCTAAACGTCTAAGTGTTGAGAAATGATTAGATGTGGCTGAGCTGTCCACTCACATATTCTAACTGGAAGCGAATGGTGTGATACTATTCTTGTGCTAATTTAAGAACCTCTTCAAGTGAAGGAGTTCTTTTCCCGCCCCTAAGATCATTTCCCGCCCCTACCCTTCGCTGTCAAGTCTATAGTTATGAGCGACCGAGAGACGGCTCGTTTAATACCGAGCGAAACAATCTATTGAATCCCGAGCACTTTTGTAATAAGCCTTGACTCTGGTGATTGGAAATTACGTAACGCCGAGCAGCCGCCGCAGTTGCATTTCTTCGTTTCACGCTTCATTCACTGCCAATGTTGCTGAGATCGGGACCTACACCCAGTTTCAGCGAGATAGCACTGTGCAGCCCGTAATAACGCCGATGAGGTCGAAAGACAAAAAAAGAAAACGAAAGTTGGCAACCTTGATATTGTTCAGTGGAGTAAACAATAACGTCTCCTGGAAACCCAGTTCAGTCGGCAGCCCCGCCTCGGCTAATGTCAGCTTTTTGGCATCCGTATACCAGCTGAGAGTGGAAACCGTTCGTGTAGCGGCGAGAGGGAGAAGGGCGCTACGGGGAATAATAATTATGAAACATTCAATTCGGTTTCCGGTCGACTAGTCGCGACCACCGTTTCCACAGACAATACAGAAATTAACCTTCCCTCCTCGCGTCGTTCGCTCGCTCGCTCTCGGCGGGCAGAAAGCACACTTGTCGGCGCTCGCGGGTCGTGCATCACGCCGGCGGCGCTGCGCTGCAGCTGACCACACGGCCCGGCCTGGCGGCGCCATATCTGGGAGCCGGCGACCGGCTGCTCGCGAGTAGCTGAGGGCGATCATTGTTTCGATTGCGGCGCAGACACACACACACACACACACACACACACACACACACACACACACACACACACATGGGGAACACACGTGCACGAGGCGCACACGCGCCCGCCGCGCCACGACGGAATGCGGCCACGGTGCTCGTTACGCTGTTTCACAAGCAGAGGTTCGCGACGCGGCCGGCTGCTCCACCCACACCTCGCCAGTCTGCTGCCTGGCGTGGCCGCTCCCTGATCAGCGTCCTCAATACGACTTGCTTGTGCCACTTACTTCATAATTACAACAGTCCGCGCCACGAAGACCATTTCTCCCAACACTGTTACTTAATTACAGCAACCTCTCCCATTATTACATATTTCGGACATTGTAAGTCTGGGACGTTCTGTGTTTTATATTAATCGAAGAAAACTTTAAAGCGTCTTAGGTATGATGGTGGAGCTTTCATTATTTATTGTTTTTTATAATACTTTAGAAACCAAAGTGCAATCTAATTTTAGTATGAATTGAGACCAAGATAAATATAGCCTTGGATGTGCAGGTGGCATGTGTCATAAGTTGGGATGAATTGGAGTTGGAGCTGGCAGTAGTGGCGCTCGCTGTATTGCAGTAGCTTGAGCAGCGAAGATTTTTGTGAGGTAAGTGATTTGTGAAAGGTATAGTTTAATGTTAGTCAGGGCCATTCTTTTGTAGGGAATTTTGAAAGTCAGATTGCGTTGCGCTAACAAAATATTGTGTGTCAGTTTAAGGACAGTCGTGTATAATTCTTCAAAGGGGACGTTTCAAACTTAACAAACGTGGATAACCAAAAAGATATTTTCTTCGATGAATGCTTTCGACAGAGCTATGCTGTCGTCTTCGGAGCTGCAAGACGATGAGTAGAAGACGATAGAAAAATATTTTAAAATCACGATATTACGGCTTTATAAAAGGCCTCGTTACGAGGGCTATTCGAAAAGAAAGGTCGGATCAATCGCGGAATGGAAACCGTAGTGAAAGATCCGATTAAGATTTACACAGATTTATTTGGCAGTGTCTCTAGTATGCCTGTCGATAGCGGCACGTCGCACATCGCTCTTTTCAGTTCCTAGCGCACAGTGAGCACATAGAGATGCCTAGAAAATAATGCCTCCTATCACGTATGTGTGCCTGTGAGAGACTTCGCCTGATTTTAAGCAATCGCGCATAACGAACCTGTCATGCATTTCTTCCCTCGTGACAGTTATCTGCTGCTACGGTGGCAGGTTCGAATCCTGCTTCGGGCGTGGCTGTGTGTTATTTCCTTAGGTTAGTTCGGTTTAAGTAGTTCTAAGTCCAGAGGACTGATGATGGTTCAAATGGCTCTGAGCACTATAGGACTTAACATCTTAGCTCATCAGTCCCGTAGAACTTAGAACTACTTAAACCTAAGTAATCTAAGGACGTCACACACATCCATGCCCGAGGCATGATTCGAACCTCCGATCGTAGCGGTCTGTAGCGCCTAGAACCGTTCAGCCACTCTGGCCGGCGGGACTGATGACCACAGATGTTAAGTCCCATAGTGCTTAGAGCCATTTCAACCATTTTTCACAGTAATCAGCCGCACTCTGCAGGGGCTATGATGACGCTTCTGCAGATTTTTTGCTTGGAAGTATTTGATCACCCACCACACATCTCGGAACTGGCTCCCCTCTAAGTTTATCACACTTCACATGAACCACTGGCTATGAACACTACGTTATGGCACAGTCAACAAGATGCAGATCAGAGTAGAAAATTGGCAGAACGCAGAGGCGGCTGCCTTCTATGAAGAGGGTATTGGTAACCTGATGATGGCTCAAATGGCTCTGAGCACTATAGGACTTAACATCTGAGCTCATCAGTCCCGTAGAACTTAGAACTACTTAAACCTAAGTAATCTAAGGACATCACACACATCCATGCCCAAGGCAGGATTCGAACCTCCGACCGTAGCGGTCTGTAGCGCCTAGAACCGTTCAGCCACTCTGGCCGGCAGGACTAGAGCCATTTCAACCATTTTCACGGTTATCAGCCGCACTCTGCAGGGGCTATGAGGACGCTTCTGCAGATTTTTTGCTTGGAAGTATTTGATCACCCGCCACACATCTCGGAACTGGCTCTCCTCTAAGTTTATCACACTGCACATGAACCACTGGCTATGAACACTACGTTATGGCACAGTCAACAAGATGCAGATCAGAGTAGAAAATTGGCAGAACGGAGAGGCGGCTGCCTTCTATGAAGAGGGTATTGGAAACTTGGTACAATGCCTTAATCAAAACGGAGACTAATTAGAGAAGTAGCTGGAATGTGCAGCTGACTATTGTGAACAAAAAATTTATGGTTTTCACAGTGGTTCCCATTTAGTGACCTATGTAAATACAGCATATCTTACGCTTTAAGATTTTGTTACAACCTATTGTCTATCGCTATTACAAATCGCTTCGCACTACGTCACTAAACATCAGCATGTCAGATATAAAAGTACTGTGTACAAATACACATATAACTGTGTTGTGCCCAATACAAGTGTTCATGGTCGAATATTCGTCCAATAGGTGGCACTGTGGCGATTGACTGTACTATCGTCTTGTATATAGCATAAAACACAGACACATGATTCCATATAATTGTTAATAGATTATTAAAGACCATTTTATTTGCATTATTATACAGTCAAAATCAGAGATTTATAGAAATTTTAAATATAATTAATGCATGTATCTTTCATAATTTCGCAGCATAAAATATGTATGACATACGTTACAAACCTAGACGTAGGACGAAATCTGCGATGTAGATGAACATTATAATTTCATGGTTAAAATTATTTAAGATGGTTATTTTTTACGGTGATCTGTTTATAATACTGCGTGTGAATCACTGTGTGTAAAATACAAAATTACGATGAAAAATTCGAAACTTAACTACGGACTTTCAGATGAAAATTATAAACATGACATAGAGCACTTCAGAATACCGACACCATGCCTCGAGAATTTCTTTTTAAATTATTGTCCAAAATTAGCACACTGCTAGCCTAATTCTTGTTCCCTAACCTATGTCATACGTATTTCATACTATGAAATCATCACTTATGTTTATCCTTTTGCAGCCCGATGGTGATAGCATTTCTCTGTCGAGACGAATCATCCCACAAAACGCTCTAAGTTTTTTAGTTTAAGCGCTGGCAGCAGTACAACACTCCACTTACTCCGAAAACATTTGTAAAACTAACATGCAAATTTACTTAAAAATATTAAATAATAAAACCCACTGCTGGATAAGAAAAGCGGAACACACACGGAAGATATGGTCGGATGTCAAAGTAATTACTCTCTCTGCGGGTGTGTACATGATTTGAGCTGCGGTTCTCTGTGACTGATAGGACAGTCATCAGGCTGCATTGGTGTTGTTCGTATTCAGCATTGTTATCAGGCCTGGCAGGGCACATAAGAAAGGCGAACAGCGTCGTATGTTGAGTGCTCATTCTGAAGGATATGGAAATAGAGGTTGCGCAAGGTAGCATATTAGGACTAATACTGTTCCTGACATACATCAATGACTTTCCCAATAGTGTTACTCATGACGAGAAAAGTATCTTCGCTGATGACAGCAATATTATAGTCACTGAGAAAACAAGAGAACTCCTTGCAGAGAAAGCAAATGAAACTCTCAAGGAAGTTTAGGATTGGTCAGTAAGCAATAAAGCGACATTGAACACAAAGGAACTAATGACATGAATTTCAGCCTGAAGAGGGAAAACGACAATGTTAAATTAAATGTAGATGGCATCTCTATAGACTCCGTAACAAATACAAAATTTTTATGAATGAATATTGATCCTCAATTGTAATAGGTGTGAACACACAAAGGTACTTGTAACCAGAATGTCATCAGCATGTTCTGCACTTAGAATCCTATCATCAGTGTGCAACATATGGTGTCTTTTAGTTACATACTATTCATATGTACATTCAATTCTTAGCTATGCCATTTTTTTTTTGGGGGGTGGGGGGGGGGGGGGGAGGGAACAAATTCACAAAATATAAACACAGTTTTCTAACTCCAGAAAAAAGCCATAAGAATAATAACCAAAAACAGTAGTCCAGTTCATCGTAAAGATCTGTGCAAAACACTCGGGATTTTAACTCCTCTGTGTGAATACATTTAACAGTCAGTTGTACACATCAAAAATAACATTAGTAATTAGTAATTATTGCACAAACAGCTCTGTCCATGACCATGGAACAAGAGATAGACTCAACTTACATTTACCAAGAGAAAATAAACATAAAACTCAAAACAGCGTTTTCTACCAAAGAATAAAACAGTACAATAAATTACCAAAAGATATTAAAAAAATTGCAAAAATACACTTATTTAAAAGGCAACTAAAAAGTACCTGTTATGCAATACATTTTATACATTGATGGATTACTTAGACGAAACAGAGTAGGGGTTTGGTAAAAAATATTATACAAATAATTAGTAATAATGATTATAAAACATCCAGTATTCCACATAACACCTTCACACTAAGTTTTTGTCCTTTTTTCTCCTTTTATAGAAAAACTTACCCTCAAGCTATGCATAGCGCAATGCTGACACCTCTTCCTCTTTCTGAGGTCAACATCTCACTCATTATAGAGAGATGTTGCCTTAGTTTTTCAGGATAGCAAACGGGATGTTGCGGTACAGAAAGTGGCCTAGATATCACCGGTGTGTGTGTGTGTGTGTGTGTGTTTGTGTGTGTAGTGTGTGAAGTGTTATTAAACAATGTATGCATAGTGTGTGCAGTGACTGATAGTGAGATACGTGTGAACTGTGTGGCATTACATTATTTAATAAGTTATTTGAAAGGAATTATTGTTTCCGAGGAATAAATCTAGTGATTGTCTCTAAGTCTGTAAATGCATGTGTATACGAATTAGTTTATTTTAAATTGGTCTAAACTTGTAAATACTTTGACATGTCCTATATCCTTGTAAAGAGAGATCTACGGATGAATAAAGCTACTGCTACTGCTGCTACTACTACTACTACTACTACTCTTGTGACACACCGTCATTAACACCTGATAGAGCTCTAAAAGGATCCTCACTGTGGGACTCGATTTGGCCTGCTGGTCAGATTGTGAAATATCGCGATTTGTAGGGCATTCGGATCTGACAGTGGCCCTTTGTTAAACTGTATGGGATCATGAAGGTAGGCACACTTGTCATCAATATTCTTGTCAGCCATGTCTGATCACAAAAAATGAGGATCGCAGTATTATACACCGAGCAGATCTTAGCCCCTTCACACCTGCGTCTTCCGTTCTTGAACAAGTTACGGATTCGCTGCAACATTTAGTGTAATATCGCACTATTGGTTGGAGACTAACAGTAGCACAGCTACGTTTATAGCGGTGCCTTGACTGGGAAACATGGACTACTGACGAATGGGGCCAAATGAATCGATGAATCCGGACTCCTTACTATCCTGCTTCAACGTCTTAGGAGTATTGGTGGCGATCTGGCGTTCCCGTTCTTCAATGTACTGGTCACATGGTGTGGGCAGCAGTCGAGTATAGCTTCAGATCGGCAGGTAGTCGTTGACGAAACTTTAACGGCAAAACCTTAGGTCACGGGCAGTCTGGAGCCACACGTGTTTCGTGGAGCCATTTTTCTACACGACAATGGCACGTATCTTCATGAGCTATCTGCATGATGTTGAGGTACTCCATTAGCCAGCAAGATCATGAAATCAGTCCCTAAGAGATGTGTGGGACGACCTCGAACGTCTATCCCACTGCCTTAGACATAGCATCGAGACCCAGTACAATAGCTGTGGGTCAATTTGCCTCATGAGGGGACATTCTTTAGTCATCAGTTTTCCGAGTGGTTTTTAGTGCTGCCCGCCACGGAGGATGCAATGTCTCTACAACATCCTTTCCCTACCGAATGAGTGCATGCCTTCAGACCACGTGGTGCAATGTCATACTGACAGGTGGTTCATACCGCCTAGTTCTTTGCAAATTTGACTTAATACTTTAACGTGCCGCGCGGGATTAGCCGAGCGGTCTAAGGCGCTGCAGGCATTGACTGTGCGGCTGGTCCCGGCGGAGGTTCGAGTCCTCCCTCCGGCGTGGGTGTGTGTGTTTGTCCTTAGGATAATTTAGGTTAAGTAGTGTGTAAGCTTAGGGACTGATGACCTTAGCAGGTAAGTCCCATAAGATTTCACACACATTTGAACATTTTGAACTTTAATGTGAAATAACATCACGTAGCATCTCAATTTTAACTTTATACTTTAAAGTAGAGGCAATACAAGTCTTAAGGGGAGCCAGGTCATTAATATCATACCATAGATTATATGCAAACAACTGTCATCAGTACTATGGACAAATTTCATCAGATGCTGATCGTGGATTCTGGAATGGTAGATCTTTTCTGATTTCAATTTTATCACAACGCAACTGAAGACACGCGTTATGCGCTCAATTCATTTACGTAATTACCAATTACTTATTACGAAAAATTCCTTTACAAAGTAAATAGGAAGTTACTCTCACAATGTAAGAAGTATTAGCAGCCAGAGGGATTTCCTCACTCTTTGTAACAGCAATTTAAAGTTGTAACCGCCACACTATATTTTGTTTCACTATGGAATTTAGCTCAACTTCCCCCCCCCCCCTTCTTTAAAAGTCTACGTATAATTAAATCTATGTCCCCACAAGCTCTCATCCAACTTAATCTCGTATGATGAGTTTTGACTAAACAACACCTAATATTAATTGAACTGTAACTGATATGATTGCGACTTGTCTTTATGTTAAATGCGCAACTAAACAATTGTTAGACCATAATCAAAATTTGCACCTATGTCGCGACTTGACAACAGTGTTGCACTTTCTCGAAAGCACAACAGCAAACAGCAAGCAGGCAGCGGCTAAGCTAGATCTCTATTTCTAAATACATATATTCGAGCATTTCCATGTGGTAATGCGTAATGACAAATCGTGGGATGGGGATAGTAACTGTTCCTATGAAATAATATGCCAAGACAACGATTTCAGAAAGAAGTATATATTCAAAAAGACAGAGTAATACTTTGCGTGATCTTCACACTTAATATAGGTCTGAATAGTACTAGGCTTAACAAAGTGAACAATATTTTAAAGAGAGTAGAATGTTAACAGAGAATTTATATAAAAATCAGACAGCTTAATCAATTAATATGTTAATGAACGACTTAGGGAAGTGTGGTGGTCTTCCTCTCAACTCTGAGCAAGTTAACTACCAGACAGTAATCACTCCTAGCTGCGCAGGGCTGCAGTCTTACCTCAAACTCCTTCTCTTCAAAACATCACATTATTCAAAATTTGTATTCCTGCACTTTCTAGCATATCCACCTTATTCATCCTTGCTGTCCTTACAATATCCTTTATGTAACAGATACAATCACAAGTCAACACAGCACTACTATATACGTCCATCACCTACCACACTTCAGGTAACAATGTATCAGACTGTGCAGAGGCAAAGACTGTACCACGACAAGGTGGCGGTGGTGGTGATTAGTGTTTAACGTCCCGTCGACAACGAGGTCATTAGAGACGGAGCGCAAGCTCGGGTTACGGAAGGATGTGGAAGGAAATCGGCCGTGCCCTTTCAAAGGAACCATCTCGGCATTTGCCTGAAAAGATTTAGGGAAATCACGGAAAACCTAAATCAGGATGGCCGGAGACGG
The DNA here is from genome assembly GCF_021461395.2 of Schistocerca americana. Taxonomy (NCBI): domain Eukaryota; kingdom Metazoa; phylum Arthropoda; class Insecta; order Orthoptera; family Acrididae; genus Schistocerca; species Schistocerca americana. The sequence continues at coordinate 518,744,179 of NC_060120.1, read as the reverse complement.
GATTGGACCGTCGTCCTCCCGAATACGAGTCCAGTGTGCTAACCACTGCGCCACCTCGCTCGGTACCACGACAAGACTAAAGATTGTTTAACAGTATGATAACTTGCTCTCTTTCTCTAATGTGCACATCGATGACATACAAAAATCAAATGACATGACCGTCTTACAAACTCTGTGCTCAAATTACCTGTTACCTAACAGAAATCAAAACAGGAAGCAGCACATGTAAAACATCAGAAATAAAGCAACGAATCAGGCAAGTACGTCAATTTCCAACCGTCTTTTTCAATGTACATTTCGACTAATTTACAACAACGAAACTAACGTTCGTTAAATATTTTATATCTACACTCATGAACTTGACTTTTTACTAGAGGATCAGTGATTATTCAAACAGGAAAGCTTTGCAGAAAAGCATTTTTAAGTTGAATGGTACAGCTTAAGTGTTCAGTACGAATATTTCTGTTAGTGAGATAAAGAGGTTGTTTTAAGTCCTGAACCACTACATGTTGAAATATAGCGAAATGAAATACCCATGGAACCATTTCACAATCTTCTGATACATCTTCTATGAAACCTCCAAACTAATAGAGAATCAACTGAATGTTATCAGTTATTTCCGCCAATCTCTATATGAACACTGGGATCAAACTTCACCAAGGAACTGTGATGAAACGTTACAAAGTAATGACATCTGCTTTTTTATGTGTTAGTGAATATGTAGTTTAACGATAACACACAGGAACAAACAATAGGGCCTGCCTCTATGGCCGATCGGTTCTACTCGCTTCAGTCCGGAACCACGCTGCTGCTATGGTCGCAGGTTCGAGTCCTGCCTCGGGCATGGATGTGTGTCACGTCCTTAGGCTATGTTTCAGTAGTTCCAAGTCTAGGGGACTGATGACCTCAGATGTTACGTCCCATAGTGCTTAGAGGCATTTGAACCGTTGTTGAACAAAGAATATCCCGCGAAAAGCGATTTTTGTACTATGTAGTCGAACAGTTTAACAGGGAGAGAAAAGAAGATTTTCATACAAGATAAAAAAAATTCACAATTTTGGTGAAATACACTATGTGATCAAAGGTATCCGTACACCTACAAAAAATATACGTTTTTCATGTTAGGTGCACTGTACTGCCACCTACTGCTTAGGTGCATTATGCTGCCACCTACTGCCAAGTACTCCGTATCAGCGCCCTCAGAAGTCATTAGACATCGTGAGAGAGCAGAATGGGGCGCTCCGCGGAACTCACGGACTTCGAACGTGGTCAGGTGATTGGGTGTCACTTGTGTCATTCGTCTCTACGCCAGATATCCACACTCCTAAACATCCCTAGGTCCACTATTTTCGATGTGACAGTGAAGTGGAAACGTGAAGGGACACGTACAGCACAAAAGAGTACAGGCCGACCTCGTCTGTTAACTGACAGAGAGCGCCGACAGTTGAAGATGGTCGTAATGTGTAATAGGCAGACATCTATCCAGACCATCGCACAGGAATTCAAACTGTATCAGGATCCGCTGCAAGTACTATGTCAGTTAGGCGTGAGGTGAGAAAACGAATTTCTTGGTCGAGCGGCTGCTCATAAGCCACACACCACGCCGGTAAATGCCAAATGACGCGTCGCTTGGTGTAAGGAGCGTACAAACAATGGACGATTGAACAGTGGAAAAACGTTTTGTGGAGTGACGAATCACGATACACAATATGGCGATCCGAGGGAAGAGTGTGGGTATGGCGAATGCCGCGTGAAAGCCATCTACCAGCGTGTGTAGTGTGTAGTGTGGTCGTGTTTTTCATGGGGTGGGGGGGGGGGGGGGAGAGGGCTTGCACCCCTTATTGTTTTGCTTGGCACCATTACAACACAGACCTACATGGGTGTTTTAAGCACATTCTTGCTTCGCACTGTAGAAGAGCAATTCGAGGATGGCGATTGCATCTTTCAACACGATCGAGCACCTGTTCATAACGCACGGCCTACGGCGGAGAGGTTGCACGACAACAACATCCCTGTAACGGATTGGCCTGCACAGAGTCCTGACCTGAATCCTATAGAAAACCTCTGGGATGCTTTGGAACGTCGACTTCACGCCAGGCCTCTCCGACCGACATCGATACCTTTCCTTAGTGCAGCATTCCCTGCAGAAAGGGCTGCCATTGCCCAAGAAATCTTCAAGCACCTGATTGAATGTGAGCCTGCGAGAGTGGAAGCTGCCATCAAGGCTAATGGTGGGTTAACACCATATCGAATTCCAGCAGTACCGATGGAGGCCACCATGAACTTGTAAGTTATTTTCAGCGAGATGTCTCAGATACTTTTGATGACATAGTGTAACAAACCAGTATCACAGATGCAAGAAGTAACAAGCAGATCCAAATGCAAAACAAAAATAACTAAAATCATGAATCAAGATGAACCAAAAAGATATCGAATCTTGAGAAAACCACCTAAGGAGAGACGTCAAGACAAGTTGTGAAGTGATATTGCCGATGGACTTCTCCACAGTTGCTCTTAGATGTGTGCCAAAGTTTTCATCTCAATACTAGTTCCAGGAGGAACACACAATCGCGCTGTCTGCCGTACGTGTTCTCTCCTCCATGGTTGTTTAATAAATGTAATGAATGACCCTCCGAACGTTGATTTACTTCAGTTTTCTTTTAACAAATTTTGTCGATCGAAGCTCTCCCCACGTTCATCGCTCTACCATTTTCAAGTAAGGATTCCAAGTGAGAAATTGAGAGCAACAACATTAAGAACACGTTACAATCTAGTCTGGCATAAAAGATGCTGACTGTAAAACTACAGGTTGAATTCCCACCAACTAAGATTATATTGAGACCTTCACCCTTCTGAGTAAGCGAAAACTTCAATTTTTTTTATTTCGTTGAGCCGAGGCGTAGTACTTTCTTAAAGAGTTAAAAAAATAAGCACCAAGTCTCCAGTATGGCCACCGTAGAATTCTTCAAACGGACTGAGTTACATGAAGAGCAGAGAAATGATACGTGTAGTTTGTTCACCACGTGTCTCTTCAAGGCTGTTGGTGGACGCCAGAAACTGCGCTTACTTGTTACGAAAGATGTCAGACAACCCTCCGTATCGGAGCTCCCTTTTCAGGGGTTTGGGCTAAATGTTGACGATGAATAATGACAATGCTCCAAGGATGTTTCCTGATAAGTACATCAAGCAATGTACCACTCGTGATACATCGAAGAACTTTCACGCAGAGGGAGTTGGCGCAGTGGTTCGCACATTGCACGTGCATTCATGAAGATAACGGTACAAATCAGCGTCCTGCCATTCAGATTCAGATTTTCGATGGTTCCCTAAATCGTTCCTAGCAAATACCGGAATGGCTCCTTTGAAAGGACACGGCCATTTTCCTTCTCTCTCCTTGAAACATTCCAAACTTGTGCTCCGCTTCTAATGATCGGAACCATAATCTTCTTCCTCTTCAAAAAAGTTGCAGAATAATAGCTGGTCCAAGCTCGACCCAAAAGACATGGCAGGGCCAAGCGATCTTTTGAACGGGGGGGGGGGTTTGTCTACCAACAAATAAATATACGTTCAGAAAACTGACTTGAAGCGCTTATTATCTTATTACTTCGACATGAATCAAGCAATGAAATGGACAGTCTTTAAAGCAACGGTGCATCGATGTACATGTATATCTTCTCTTGCACAACGTGGATCTGATCATTCTTAAGTTAACATGTAAGAAATGTTTGATTATCCAATTTAACTAATCTTTGATAATTTCCCTGTGTAAAACTGATAATGCAGTAAACATAACGAAAAGAATAAAATGCCCATAATTAATTAGTTTCCTGTGTGACATGTGGAACTTCACACCACTCTAGTGCTCAGCGTGTCCGTCGATGGGACTCAGCCAGCCCCAGAAAATGCCAGTGTACGTCATTTCGGTATGGAGGCTAAAACAAAACAAAAAAAAAAAAAATGAGGAGCTACGTTTCCTCTATTTTCGTTTCGGCTATGACGTGTCAGGATGACAGCGACGATAGAAGCCACAATATGGACGACAGCGTAATCATTATTTTTATAAGAGATGACGAGGAATGAAAAACACGTCATGCTTAACTATGCAAACGTAAGAACCATAGTATGTCATTAGTTGTGTGCATTTATTAGTAACGGTTTATGTGTTGACACTAAATCTCTAGCAATGCACCAGCTGCTGTTGCCGAGTGATTCTAGGCGCTTCAGTCCATAACCGCGATGCTGCTACGGCCGCTGGTTCGAATCCTGCCTCGGGCATGGATGTGTATGATGTCCTCAGGTTAGGTAGGTTTAGTTAGTTCTAAGTCTAGGGGACTGATGACCTCAGATGTTAAGTCCAATCGTGCTTAGAGCCATTTGAATCATTTGAATCTAGCAATGCATTAGATGCTCTAAGGCGAATATTGCAGGCTAGCACCCTAGCATACTTCTGAACTGCATGAACTGCAGACTGTTCTTAAAAGCTGCACGGTGTGATCCCCGGAAGGCGAGATACTTTCAGTTTTGTACCGCCGTATTACTCCATCACGTCTAGTGTTGACGTTCTGGAATCCACTGGCGGGGTGATGCCACACGGGAAGATCCAGTCACGACAGATGCTCTGGTTTCCAGTGCACCTCGTGTCCTCACCACTGCGTGTTTTGTCACAATATTTGCCAATATATACTTTTGTGTGTATACGTTATCGTTCAGAAGTTTCTTTTGTGAATCTATAACATCCATTCATTTATGCACATGAGTTTAGTTTCAATGTGAATCACATGATAATGAAGATCCTAATTCTTAGTTTTTAACATCATGATCGTAATCATCATAGGATGGAGGGAGCAGCTTAAATAAAGGGTAATTTATTGTTGCTGTACGGTAATATTACAGAAATTATTCTAAATCTTTAGCACATTTTGAATTAACCATCGACTTTGGTTATATTTACTAGCAATTATTGATTTGATAATATATGTTGCAGTAGCTGATCTGCACAGTTGGCGTGTTCGGGGATGTATGGGAAAATAAGGAAACGAACGATAAATGAGTCCAGATCAATAATATGGTAACCCACCACCAGCATTTAGATTTTGGGTGGTCTTCAGCAACAATTTACTCGAATAATTGACACAGAACAGTATGTATAGAATTCATAAAAACTTTACTCTCCATTGGTTGCTTTTTTTTTTTTTTTTTTTTTTTTTTTTTTTTTTTTTTTTTTTTTTTAAGACAGCGAGGAAATGTAAGTATATTGAGGAAAGAAACACGCCAAACAGCCAGTAAGTGGCATGATTCCAGAAATATTAAAATGAATGGTAAGAGTTTGTTTATGATGAATAGGGGAAGAATTTTCAAATCTAAAGTTTCAAGCATTGGCAGAATTTAGCTCCAATTACAAATTTCTGTAATGAATACTAACGACTGCTGGCAAACCGCACTGAAATGAAAGATTGAATTGCTGACATTGGCAACGTGCGCTGAATCACGATAATCTCAATTTGAGTGCTTTACATTTTCGGTCACATACGCAAATTGGCCAGCGTTCAATCTGTCTGCAGTTTTCCAACCGTCCTACAACTAGATGTGCCCTGTGGAAGACACCACGACGCGATGCTGTCAGGTGTGCGAATGCTCTCTCTCTCACCACCAAGTACTCCCCTCTTCGCTTGCACCTAATTTACCGAACTGTTATATTTCCTTGCACTATTTCTTTCATGTGTCGCAAAAAAGTCTGAAATTATATTTCATCACGACCTCCTCAGGATAAAACCTCTACACTTTTATGACGCGATTGAGCTGTTTCATGCTGACGGAGCCCGCAGTCAAAGCCTTACTGATTGACCGTGACGCAAGCAATCGCTTTCACTGATATTTATTCCACACATACTATTTCATGCAAACTAACTGTGTTCTGATTAAAGAAAGCTAATATGGTTTCTCAAGATCATTTAAACAAGTCGTAATGAGAAAAAGGAGAATAAGGTCAATTATATCCATTGCGGGAGTCGATTTTTCCTTGTACGGCTGTTTTTACTGATGTCTACAGCATAGATCCTATTCGGTTGAGAACCGAGACTCAAACCTCGTTCCTGCCTCCGTGATTCACATTTTCCGTTACTTTCCTAAATCACTTTGCTGTCAAAGCCTCGTGGGATGCTACAACGACCAATTCCTGGTTTCGTCCTCTTCTTTTACGTTATCTGAGACGCGGTTCAGTGACTGGTACCGACGTCGTGGACAGTAAAATAAGTAAAGATTGTACTGTCGATGGTTTGAAGTTGCGCTAGGAGTTCAGTTATCTAAATACAACAAATACTCTGCTTCTGATTCAGCTAAGAGTAGCCGTTTCCTCGTTGTATAGTCTAGCAGCCGGGAACGTTAAGCAACCACCTCTCTTTCCATTTCCGATTAAACACTGTTGATTAAAATTTTACCACTAACAGAATTGAAACTGCCGTCCCCATCGCTACTATTCATTAACGACCTTGACTGCGGTGGCCGACTGCAGTAAAAAGAGTACTGGTCTGTCCTTTCGTCTTACTTCCGTGTGAGTGTCTTTAGCCAGTATCACATTACGGTTTTCTAAATCGGCGGTAAAAAAATCAAGAAGTATTTCAGCAGTGAACATGCAGTTGAGCACGCCTTCAGTTAAGCGTGCGGGGATCCGGTAATGCGTTCTATGGCTGCCAGTCCTTATAATAATTGGCAAATGGTGGACAAATAATGAAAGTTACACATCACACAAATACGGAAAACACAATATTTAGATGATTCAGAGACATATAGTGTTCGCGGTACTGCTTCCTACTGTAGTTTATCGTGACCATGTGCTCCCTGGAATATTGATTATCTGGAGAAAGAATAGTGTACCAACAATATTGCGCTTCGTTACTGAAATTAAAAGTCGCTTGTGGGAAAGCACTGTCACCAATATGAGCCCGAGGCTATTAATCGTCGGTGGGAGGCCAATCGTCCACAGGAAAACTGCGTATTTGGAGAAACAGAGAACAGACAACGGGAAGTTTTAGCTAGACGTCAGCCGTCAGGCATGGCGCATTTGGTACATCGCTGCCTCCAAACGGCAAGATCTCGCGATCAATCTTCGATGTGCCGCACATCTTTTACTTTTCATAAGCGATTAACGCAACGTACACTTCGCGCCGTAGACTGATACGGATTTCTCAGGCCACTTCCAAGGGCCTCACAGCGGGTGCAAACCAAGCTCGAGGCTAAGTCGTTGGCCGAGAATGCAGTAGTGATCTAACCTGCAAGCAACTCGAATTTCAATAGCTCTAATCAAAACCGACAGACAGTATCCACACACAGAAAAGCGCAGATATTAGTAGAATTCAAGAACCGACATGGATGGGACTCAGTAACGAGGTACCAACGATTAATCCACTTTTGGGGTCGACCGTTTGCTTCCAGTACACAGCTGCCACCCATATGTGTGTTGGCACGTTCTGTCCACAGGAAAACTGCGTATTTGGAGAAACGGAGAACAGACAACGGGAAGTTTTAGCTAGACGTCAGCCGTCAGCATTGAAACAGAGGATGACACGCGTAAAGCTGAAATACTAAACACCTTTTTCCAATATATATGTAATGCTGGAGACAACATCTTGGACCTACTGATAACAAACAGACCCGAACTTTTCGACTCTGTATGTGCAGGACAGGGAATCAGTGATCATAAGGCCGTTGCAGCATCCCTGAATATGGAAGTTAATAGGAATATAAAAAAACGGAGGAAGGTTTATCTGTTTAGCAAGAGTAATAGAAGGCAGATTTCAGACTACCTAACAGATCAAAACGAAAATTTCTGTTCCGACACTGACAATGTTGAGTGTTTATGGAAAAAGTTCAAGGCAATCGTAAAATGCGTTTTAGACAGGTACGTGCCGAGTAAAACTGTGAGGGACGGGAAAAACCCACCGTGGTACCACAACAAAGTTAGGAAACTACTGCGAATGCAAAGAGAGCTTCACTCCAAGTTTAAACGCAGCCAAAACCTCTCAGACAAACAGAAGCTAAACGATGTCAAAGTTAGCATAAGGAGGGCTATGCGTGAAGCGTTCAGTGAATTCGAAAGTAAAATTCTATGTACCGACTTGACAGAAAATCCTAGGAAGTTCTGGTCTTACGTTAAATCAGTAAGTGGCTCGAAACAGCATATCCAGACACTCCGGGATGATGATGGCATTGAAACAGAGGATGACACGCGTAAAGCTGAAATACTAAACACCTTTTTCCAAAGCTGTTTCACAGAGGAAGAGCGCACTGCAGTTCCTTCTCTAAATCCTCGCACAAACGAAAAAATGGCTGACATCGAAATAAGTGTCCAAGGAATAGAAAAGCAACTGGAATCACTCAACAGAGGAAAGTCCACTGGACCTGATGGGATACCAATTCGATTCTACACAGAGTACGCGAAAGAACTTGCCCCCCTTCTAACAGCCGTGTACCGCAAGTCTCTAGAGGAACGGAAGGTTCCAAATGATTGGAAAAGAGCACAGGTAGTCCCAGTCTTCAAGAAGGGTCGTCGAGCAGATGCGCAAGACTATAGACCTATATCTCTGACGTCGATCTGTTGTAGAACCTTAGAACATGTTTTTTGCTCGAGTATCATGTCGTTTTTGGAAACCCAGAATCTACTATGTAGGAATCAACACGGATTCCGGAAACAGCGATCGTGTGAGACCCAACTCGCTTTATTTGTTCATGAGACCCAGAAAATATTAGATACAGGCTCCCAGGTAGATGCTATTTTTCTTGACTTCCGGAAGGCGTTCGATACAGTTCCGCACTGTCGCCTGACAAACAAAGTAAGAGCCTACGGAATATCAGATCAGCTGTGTGGCTGGATTGAAGAGTTTTTAGCAAACAGAACACAGCATGTTGTTATCAATGGAGAGACGTCTACAGACGTTAAAGTAACCTCTGGCGTGCCACAGGGGAGTGTTATGGGACCATTGCTTTTCACAATATATATAAATGACCTAGTAGACAGTGTCGGAAGTTACATGCGGCTTTTCGCGGATGATGCTGTAGTATACAGAGAAGTTGCAGCATTAGAAAATTGAAGCGAAATGCAGGAAGATCTGCAGCGGATAGGCACTTGGTGCAGGGAGTGGCAACTGACCCTTAAAATAGACAAATGTAATGTATTGCGAATACGTAGAAAGAAGGATCCTTTATTGTATGATAGCGAAACAAACACTGGTTGCAGTTACTTCTGTAAAATATCTGGGAGTATGCGTGCGGAACGATTTGAAGTGGAATGATCATATAAAATTAATTGTTGGTAAGGCGGGTACCAGGTTGAGATTCATTGGGAGAGTCCTTAGAAAATGTAGTCCATCAACAAAGGAGGTGGCTTACAAAACAGTCGTTCGATCTATACTTGAGTATTGCTCATCAGTGTGGGATCCGTACCAGATCGGGTTGACGGAGGAGATAGGGTTGGGGTTGGGTTGTTTTCGGGAAGGAGACCAGACAGCGAGGTCATCGGTCTCATCCGATTAGGGAAGGACGGGGAAGGAAGTCGGCCGTGCCCTTTGAAAGGAACCATCCCGGCATTTGCCTGGAGCGATTTAGGGAAATCACGGAAAACCTAAATCAGGACGGCCGGACGCGGGATTGAACCGTCGTCCTCCCGAAGGCGAGTCCAGTGTTTAACCACTGCGCCACCTCGCTCGGTGACGGAGGAGATAGAGAAGATCCAAAGAAGAGCGGCGCGTTTCGTCACAGGGTTATTTGGTAAGCGTGATAGCGTTACGGAGATGTTTAACAAACTCAAGTGGCAGACTCTGCAAGAGAGGCGCTCTGCATCGCGGTGTAGCTTGCTCGCCAGGTTTCGAGAGGGTGCGTTTCTGGATGAGGTATCGAATTTATTGCTTCCCCCTACTTATACCTCCCGAAGAGATCACGAATGTAAAATTAGAGACATTAGAGCGCGCACGGAGGCTTTCAGACAGTCGTTCTTCCCGCGAACCATACGCGACTGGAACAGGAAAGGGAGGTAATGACAGTGGCACGTAAAGTGCCCTCATCCACACACCGTTGGGTGGCTTGCGGAGTATAAATGTAGATCTAGATGTAGATGGATGCTGTAACCTATGGAACCGCAGCAGCCGAAAACGGAACTATATGCCAGACAAACAATACCGCCGCCAAACTCCAAGTCACACCAGGGACAGGATATTTTTTTGTTTTATGAGCCATCAGTCTTCTTTCTTCGATGCGACCTGTCACCCAATTCCTCTTCGTGCTAACCTCTTCATCTCAGAATAGCACGAGCGTCATACGTCCTCAATTATTTCTTGGGTGTATTCATGTCTCTATCTTCTTCTACAGTTTTTTCTCTCTACAGGTCTCTTGTACCATGGACGTTATTTCCTGATGCCTTAATACGTGTCCTATCACGTTGTCACTTTTTCTCCTCAGTGTGTTCCATATATTCCTTTCCTCGCAAAGAGTTTGAAGAGAAACTCCCGCTACCTTATCTCGTAAGTCCACTTAATGCTTAACATTCTCCTGTAGCACGACATCTCAGACTCTTCGATTCTCTTCTTTTCCTGTTTTCACACTGTCCATGAGTCACTACAATATAATGCTGTGCTCCAGACGTAATCTCTCATGAATTTTTTTCCTGAATAAGGCCTGTGTTTAATAGCAGTAGAATTTTTTTGGCAGGAATGCCCTCTATTGCAGTACCATTCTTCATTTTATGTCCTCCTTCGTCCGTCCTTCATAGCCTATTTTGCTTCCAAGGTAGTAAAGTTTCTTAACTCCGTCTACTTAGTGGTCCTCAATTCTATCTAACAGTGTATTTCAGTACAACAGTATGCCATCTTAGACAATTGATAGCACTTAAAACACTTGAGAATGGCATTTTGAAGCCGAAATCATGACTGTGTAAGTGTAAACGTGACACTGTAAATAAACAACAATGTAATGGCAGTAGTGACTTAAACGGTCTGGTCTTAAGTTCCTCACTATTTTCTATTATGATGCTTATCATTACTTTTGTCTTTCTCCATATTCTTTACTCACTAGACAGTTCATTTCATGCAACAGATTTTGTAATTCTTCTTCACTTTCCCAGAGGATAGGAATTGAAACTACCTGTTTAATTATTTTCTTATTGAACTTTGACCTACAGAATTTTCCCTGACAAAGACAACTTAAACTTAACCTATTCATTTATTACCCACTATATACAGGCCCAACGCAATTTGACTGCTGCACATGGACAACATGACCTCCAATAATTAACACAAAAGAATGGTCAAGAATTGCAAGAAATCGTATCAATAATACAAACCCAAAAAATATGAATTTAAAGAAATATGAAACTACCTCCAACTCTGTTAATTGCCTGAACTCATTTCAGTCATGAATCACGATTGTGCAAAACCTATTTTTTTCATAAGTCACTTACCTCATAGAAAATATTCATAATATGAACTGCAGCAAGCAGCAACAACGGCCAGCTAAATAAAAAGATTCTAACTACTACAGACTCTAACTACTAGGAGGCATATGATTAGCAAAAAGAAAGATTTTGTTGAAGAGCAAACAATGTATTTAGAAACCTTTTACGTATTCATGAGACATTCAGTCCCAAAAATTACATAGTTGTCAATATTTTTACTGCCCAAACATTATCAACCATACATCCATCAACATACATTTCCTCGCATATTTTGTAATAAACACATCATCTTATCTCACTTTACATTGCGTGTCCTACCAGTACAGAGTCTCCACTAAGAATGCCATGTCCATACACTTCCCTATCCACTTGCTAACTGCTAGTCCGTCCAACCACAGAATCTCTTGCCGAGGGCGCTGCCAACATACCATCAGGCTACTTACAAAATGTCATCAGCCAATCTCATCGTTTATACCGTTTCATCCTGACTTTTTATACCACCCTCGAAACTTCCTTATATTTCCGTCACTGTTACTTCGCTGTATAGATTGAACAGGAAAGACGAAAGACTGCATCCCTATCTTACACCATTTTAGTTGAAGCACTTCGTTCTTGGGTCTCCAATCTTGATGTTACCTCCTGGCACTTGGTGTGTATTACCCGTCCTTCCCTATAGCTTACTTGTATTTTTCTCAGAATTTCGAACATCTTGCACCACTTTAGATGCTTGAAAGCTATTGACAGGTCAACATATCCCATAAGAGTGCCTTGATTTTTCTTCAGTCTCGCTTCCATTCCTAAGCCTAACGTCAGAACTCTCTATCTGGCACCTTTACGTAGTTTCCTTAGGCCAGACTGAAGATCATCTAACAGTTCCTCGATGTTTTAATTTACATTCCTCTGAATGTTATTGTTGTCAGCAGCCTGGAACTATTTGCTGCAAAGCTGACTGTGCGATACTTCTCGCACTTAGTTGCTCTTACTATCTTCGCAATACTGTGGATGTTATTTTTGCGAAAGTCTGATGGTATATTGCCACTTTCAAAGATTCTATACACTCACATGAATAGTGGTTTTGTTGCCACTTCCTCCAATCATTTTAGAAATTACAATGGGAAGTGTTCAAACCCTTCTGTCATATTTGATCTCAAGTCTTCCACAGTTCTTTTAAATTCCATATCAACTCCCATTTCTGTTCTCACGTCGTGAGAGAATTCCTCCCCCCCCCCCCCCCCCCATATAGGGGCTTTCAGTATACCATCTCCATCTATGCGCTCTCTCCTCTGCGGTTCGTCATTGCACTCCAAATGTTCCCTTCGTCGCTTTTTATTCCACCTAGGATTGTTTTGAGTCTTTTGTACGCTAGATCTGTCCTCCAGACGATCATTTGTTTTTCAATTTCTTCTCACCTTTCGTGCAGTCATTTTACCTTGGCTGGCCTACACTTCCTTTTTATTTCATTCGTAAGGCAATCAACATTTTTGTACTTCCTTCATTCGTCGATCAATTGAAGTACTTCATCTGTTACCCAATGTTCCCCGTAGTTAGCTTTCTTTACCTATGTCTGTCTGCCCAACACCTATGATTATCCTTTCGAAAGATATCGATATAACTGCAACAGGGTACGTCTTACTATACAATATCTGATTTTCGAATCTCTGTCTGACCATGATAAAATCCAGCTGGAATCTTCCCGTTTCGCTGGGTCTTTTTCCAGTATAACTCCTCCTCTACTGGTTATCGAGTGGAGTAGTCACTATCACGATCTGAAATCTAGCGCAGAACTCACTTAGTCTTTCTCCTCTCTCATTCCTACTACCACGCCCATATTCTCCCATAAATCTTTCTTCTATTCTTTCTCCTACCGCATTCCAGTCCCCCACGATTATTAGATTTTCATCTTCGTCGTTAAGTATCCTCATATGCTTCACCTCTTCTTTTGCTGTGTCGTTAAGTGAACGTCTTCGGCCACTGCGGTATCCTTGGTGAGAGGTAATGCCTGAAATCTGATATTCTCGACACGTTCTGAAAAAGTGTGGATCCCGGAATACTGAATTCTCTAACGATTTCCGAAGTGGAATGTCCCATGCATCTAGCTCCAACAACCAATCCGCGATCAAAGTCTGTTAATTACCATCGTGAGGCCAAAATCGAGTGGGAAACGTTTTCACATGATTCATATTAGTACAAATGACAGTTCGACCTGTGCATTTTATACCTTGTGTACGTGGTACTATCGCCATCTGTAAGTGTGCATAACGCTACAGCATGACTTTCATCATTCAGTGTATATACCTGAACTATCGTTGTCGGCGTTGTTTTGCTGTCGAATCTGATAAGAACATCCCTATCTACCTATCACTGAACTGTTCACAGTATCCCATTCTCTGCTCCTATCTTTCTCTTTATATATAATCCTATCCCCGCTATACCTTTTTCTGCTACTGTTGATGTTATGCTGTATTCGTTTAATCAGAAATCCTTATCTTTTTTCCATTCCGCTTCACTGACACCAACTAGATCTAGACTGAGCATTTTCATTTCCTTTTTCAGATTTTCTAACTTTCTTACTACCTCGAACTTCTAGTATTCCAAGCTATGACTCGTAGAACATCTCGTGGATGGTTATTCCATCCTTTTGTGATGATCATGTTTCTCTTCGTAGTCCTCTTCCGGGGATCCGAATGGGGGACTAATGCGTGATCGTTTGCCCACGGAGAGATCTTCATGACACCTTTTCAATTGTATGCCATATATGATGTGGATACACGTTATGTGTCTTTCATAGAGCGGTGTCCATTGCCGGCTACACCGTCATGCAGTTGATCACTGCTGATTTTTCCATCTGTTGGGGACATTTTCCCACTCCATGGGTAAAGAATTCCCTGCACGCCAGTCCGCTCTTCCGTCCTGTTTGACAGGACCGTGCGCACAACGAGGGTGACTTCTTATGCCGGAAGACTGCGTCCGCCATGAGTTTCAATCAAAACTTAAGGGACGATGGGGCTCGAACGGAAGATCCTATACGTTTTGATCACTAGTCAAATACGCTACATCTGGACTAGGATAGTAAACTCCCAAAAAAATTTAACAATAATGTACTACTCTTATCCAGGAGCAGTAACGTTTAACAGTTAAAGGACACTTCATTATTAGTTTGTTGCAGCGATAATTACAAATTTTTGATAAAATACAGAATAAATCCTGGACTGTTTGTCTTTGTTGTGCTGAAACGTCATTAATATTGTAATGCTCGTAAAAGAATCATTTTTGTTTCACAGTAGTTTAAGTGCTTGTCTTGATATCCAAGATCACTATCGCAAGTTGGGAATCAACTGCTTAGAACATGAAGTATTGCTGCTGAACGTTGTTTTTAAATGTATAATCAGCCACGAATCGGACGCTGTACATCATGAAGCACTGTTGAACTCTATTAGCCTGGTAGGTGCAGCGACCACCTTGGTGCTACATGAAAGTGGCGGGTTATCTGTCAGCACTGGTTTTTACCTCTGCCCTCTGACTTAACGTCATCAACGACACAAACACCCACCTCCACACAAACAGTTATGACACAACATACGTCGTCCGTCCAAAAAGTTCCAAGATTGATTTTTTCCTGGCGCATAATCGACATCAGCGCAGTGGCTATGTTGGCAACTAGAACGAACAACTGTAAAGAATAGATCTGCGCAAGACCAATCAGTTAGGGGCAGGCTGTGTTAAGTAATCGACGAGCGGTCTCTGGGTGTCAATTTTGTTGTGCTACAATTCACAATAGAGTAATATCACAAAATCTAATGTTTACAATATTTTCCAGAATGTTTTGGTGAAGAGAAAAGTTTATGACACGTTTATCGCAGACACATTGACTCTCGAACAAATGAATAAAGCGTGCATGCCATCTGCGACTTAACAGAAATTCAGAACGTGGAATATTCTTTTCTGGAAAAAAGCAGCACGGGTGAGGAGACTTGGTGTCATGAATACGGACATACCGCAAAACAACGAAGTACAGAAATTGACATAAATGGTCACCGCTTTGACGATGTAACTGACATTCAAGCCAGCGTGATGCGCAAGTTGAGCATCTCAAAGACGGACTTCTGACAATTTTTCATGGCTGTGTGAAAGTTCTACACGTTGTTCTCGAATGGGGGGGAGACTTTGTAGAACTTCTGAAGCATTAAAAACACATCTTAACTTTTCTCTAAGTTTATATTAATCCAGTCTCGAAACTTTCTGAACATATAAATGTCTGTACACTGAAATTGTAGGAAAACTCAGCTAATGTTAGTCTTTGCTGTCTGCTGTGCAGTACTTTACTTAGTTTTCTTTAATTTTGAAACTTTTCAGATGATGCAATGAAACGTTACTTGTATGTCTGCAGTAATATCACCTACTTCCCCCTTGCATCACTGATACAAAATCTTAATCAGTACCCTTACTGTTAAAAGAAGTAGACTATCGAAACGTGTAACACGTCTGTGTTCACTTGTTTCGTTAGACAAACATCTCAGGAGTGCTACATGGTAATGGCGTTTAATTAATACAACAAACATTTTTGGAATTGCCCCATTCATGAGAAGTAAGTTGTAAATACGTTTTAGTTTGTGAAGCTGTACAGAGTTTCTTGGTGTACCGTTTAACCGACTTTAAGCTCTGCGATTTCTTCAGTTTATATTGTAGGAACACCTAGTATATTCACGTGCCACAAATAAATGTAAAATTTTTCCTCTTCTGTTTGATCTTCAGCGTAACATTTCAACCTTACTGGAGAGAGGTTCTTAAACAGATGGCTCTAAACTTTTGAATAAGATTACATCAGTGTGGAAATAACGTCGAGTTAAAGAAGAAATGAAAGAAATTAAAAACAACGACCTACTAATCTAGAAAATGTTGCTTTAAATTGAATAATAAACCTTCTTGACTAAGATCTTACTCGAGAAAATACACTGCTTTACAACTGCTAAGGAAGAGAGACGTTATTAGACAGGAATAACAAGAGGCAATGATAGACGACATGAAACACAACACATACGTAGGAGACTTGGAGCTGTATATTTATAACGAAAAATGGTACGAATTTCATCACTTGGGAAAGGCGTAAATAACGTTCATGTTGGACACACGTCAGACTCGATACCGGACTGTCAATGACGATTATGCCCTTCTTGGACACTAATACACATTTTGCACTTGTTGTTCATAGTGGCTACCGTACTGTTAAGGCATCCTTGCACGGTTTTGGGCGGTGATATTTGTTGAGACACACGCCTTCCGAGACCACCCTAGGCATGCTTTATAGGATTAAGGACCGGGTGAATAAGCACTTTCCAGTGTGTTCCACACGTCAGTGGTTCGCTCAGTGCGCATGGTGCCTGCTCGCACCACAACGCCTAGGCCATACCGATGACGGTCACGAGCATTCTGTGGCGTGTAACGTGCTCCTCTCTCTCTCTCTCTCTCTCCACGCTAACAGTGGCGATAATCACTCGCCACAGTAAAGCAGCGTTCGTCAGAGAGCAGCACTTTGGACCACTGTTGCTAACCCCAACTAACAAGCTCCCTACACCTATGAACTCTTTCTCGACGATTACGTGGTAGCAATGGGATGCATTTAACAGCCTTCGGAGCATACAAACCAGAAGTATTTAATCTCTACAAAATGGTTCTGGTGGAGTCAGGTAGTAGCTGAAAGGTATGCAGCGACCTACCTAGGAGTGACACGTTCGTTCCTTTTCGCCACTAGGACTACGTACCGATCGTCTTGCGGTGTGGTGTTCCGTCTACGACCACCGGCATGCTTTGGCGCAGCATTTCCAGTTTCACAGGTCCTTTTCATTCGCTAAATGAAATCTCTGGACACCCCCATTACTCTGTTCACAGTAGTAACACTTTGACAGGCTTCAGGCTAACATGTTGCTCGTCCACGATCGTAAGCACTCAAATGATATCTTGCAGACATGTTGCCATACCACAAGGAATGTTGCACTAATCGGTCCCACAACAAGCTTCGTCAAACACAGTACTATATAAACTGTCGAATGCATATAGAGCGCTCGTGCACACTCGTCGCTGTAGTTAAAAAGTCCCGCCTATACATTTTATTATACTTTCATTGGTTTATTCCACAGCAAGTGGAAGTTGTTACATCTACATGGATACTCTGCAAATCACATTTAAGTGCCTGGTAGAGGGTTCACCGAACAACCTTTACAATTCTCTATTATTCCAATCTGGTATAGCGCCCGGAAGGAATGAACACGTATATCTTTCCGTATGAGCTCTGATTCCCTTTATTTTATCGTGGTGATCGTTCCTCCCTATGTAGGTCGGTATCAACAAAATATTTTCGCATTCGTAGGAGAAAGTTGGTGTTTGGAACTTCGTGAAAAGGTTCCGTCGCAACGAGAAACGCCTTTCTTTTAATGATTTCCAGCAAAAATCCTGTATCATTTCTGTGACACTCTCTCCAATATTTCTCGATAATACAAAATGTGCTGCCTTTCTTTGAACTTTTTCGATGTACTCCGTTCCGTCAGTCCTATCTGGTATGGACCCCACACCGCGCAGCAGTACTCTAAAAGCGGGCAGACAAGCGTAATGTAGGCAGTCTCCATAGTAGGTCTGTTACATTTTTTAAGTGTCCTGCCAATTAAACGCAGTCTTTGGTTAGCCTTCCCCACAACATTTTCTATTTGTTCCTTCCAATTTAATTTGTTCGTAATTGTACTCCCTAGCTATTTAGTTGAATTTACGGCTTTTAGATTAGACAGAGTTATCGTGTAACGAGTTCCTTTTAGCACTCATGTGGATGACCTCACAATTTTCGTTATTTAGGGTCAACTGCCACTTTTCGCACCTTTCAGATATCTTTTCTAAATCATTTTGCAGTTTTTTCTGATGACTTTATTAGTCGACAGTGTCATATGCAAACAACCGAAGACGGCTGCTCAGATTGTCTCCAAAATCGTTTATATAGATAAGGAATAGCAAAGTGCCTGTGAGACTACCTTGGGGAACCCTAGAAATCACTTCTGCTGTACTCGATGACTTTCCGTCAGTTAGTACGAACTGTGACCTCTCTGAGAGAAAATCAGAAATCCTGTCACGTAACTGAGACGATATTCTATGAACATGCAATTTCACTGCGAGCCGCTTGTGTGGTACAGTGTCAAAAGCCTACCGGAAATCCAGAAATACGGTATCGATCTGAAATTACTTGTCAGTAGCACCCAACACTTCATGTGAATAAAGAGCTAGTCGTGTTTCGGAGGAGCGATGTTTTCTAAACCCATGTTGACTGTGTGTCAATAGACCGTTTTCTTCAAGGTAATTCATAACGTTCGAACACAATATATGTTCTAAAATCCTGCTGCATATCGACGTTAACGATATGGGCCTGTAATTAAGTGGATTACTCCCACTACCTTTCTTGTATATTGGTGTGACCTGTGCAACTTTCCAGTCTTTGGGTACAGAGCTATCGTCGAGCGAACGTTTGTATATGATTGTTAAGTATGGAGCTAATGCATCAGGATAATCCGAAAGGAACCTAAGTGGTATACGGTCTGGACCAGAAGACGTGCTTTTATTAAGTGATTTAAGTTGCTTCACTACTCCGAGGGTATTCACTTCTACGTAAATAGCATTGGAAGTGCCATGCAGTGTAACGCTGAATGCCGAACAGTGATAAAGAAATACGTTACTATTCATATATGGACCTCCCAATATCGGGAGTTAAAAACTTCCGTTATGTTTAGTGCAGCACAACTTTTCTGTCGGTTTCGTAGTGCTCGGAATGATGAAATATGTTCACCTTCTTGCAAACGCGGAGTTCTCGGATGGTTTCAAGGATTTAAACAAGAGACGTGTTGTAAGCGTCGGCATATACACCGTAGTTCCCTCGATGTATTTTTCATTAGCACCTGCGCCAGAGAGAGGAACAGGACGTACTCGCTTCGTATTAGGAGAAACTGACCTTCGCCCGCAGTGGTTGCAGCCGAGAAGGATAATGCGTGTGCGCAGTACGTCACCTCTGCCGTAGTGACAAAGAGGCGGCCGAGAGTAATGGCGTGTGTCGCACGTCTAAAGCGGAACGCGGGCGATACGGCGAGCGGTGTACAAGGCGGACGCAACGGGCAGGGCTGTCAAGACGAGTGGCGGCCATTGTCGCCTTGTGCGGAGGAGGACGCGTCGCGGCGGCCCGGCCGGCCGGCCAGCAAGGCCGCGCGCCGTGGGCGGGGCGGGAGGAGCCGCGGGCCGCGGGCCGCGCGCCGCGATCCGGGCGCAGCAGGTAGCCGCAGAAACTGGTCCAAGGTGAGTGACGCCGCGCGCGCCGGCCGGCCGGACCAGGATACGCGCCTCAGGAAGCTCCGCCGCCCGGGGGCAGGGCGTCGCCTCGCCTCGCCTCGCCTCTGCCGGCACGCGCACGCACACACACACACACACACACACACACACACACGCACACATAAACACGCGGCGCGGCAGGGCAGGGCAGGGACGCCCACGGCGCGTCCTCCACAGCCTCCTCCTCACTCTGACCGCCGGTCCGGCGCCGTTGCGATGCTGGCGGTAGTCGCACTGTTTCCGCGGGTGCCCTGCAGTACCTTCAATACGACGTCACTTATATAATTAATTTTAATTTAAAGGTGGAATATATAAAGTACGCAGCCAACCTTCCGTTAATTTATTGTAAAAATCTAGACAAGGTTTGAATATTATTAAGTGCATCTTCTTGAGAAAGAAAGTCGCAGAAAGAAAATAGCATGACGATAAAATTGTGGACATACATGATGAGCTAAGGAGCTCAAGCCAAGCAGCAGAAATATGGTATAAAGTCCTGCATTGAAAGCACTCCGTCTTCAGGCCGCGAATGGCCTGCGAGTGGCCTACGGAGACCATCCGACCGCCATGTCATCCTCCGAGGAGGATGCGGATAGGAGGGATGTGGGGTCAGCACACCTCTCTCCCGGTCGTTACGATGGTATTCTTGACCGAAGCCGCTACTAATCGGTCGAGTAGCTCCTCAATTGGCATCACGAGGCTGAGTGCACCCCGAAAAATGGCAACAGCGCATAGCGGCTGGATGGCCACCCATCCAGGTGCCGGCCACGCTCAACATCGCTTAACTTCAGTGATCTCACGGGAACCGGTGTATCCACTGCGGCAAGGCCGTTGCCCCCTCCATTCAAAGAATAGTGTAAAAATTGCTACACACGTACAGCTTTTTAAATAAGCAGACAAGGGACAGCAGTCTAGTGTCTGCTCTTTTAGCATGCTGTACTTGCGTAACAATTTTTACTGTTTCCGTGGAGGACTTTATCCCATATTTTCTACTGTTTGAGTTGACCTCCTTAGCTCATCACGTATGTTCACAATTTTAAAGTAATATATGTACGCGACTTTCCTTGTCAAGAATATACCCCTTGTGGTATTCAAACGTGGTCAGTGTTTTTCCAGGAAACTTACCCAATCGTTTGGCCGTATGTTTTATGTAATGAAAATTTATTTACGGTTGTTCTAATGGCTCTGAGCACTATTGGACTTAACATCTGAGGTCATCACTCCCCTAGAACTTAGAAGTACTTAAACCTAACTAACCTAAGGACATCACACACATCCATGCCCGAGGCAGGATTCGAACTCGCGACCGTAGCGGTCGCGCGGTTCCGGACTGAAGCGCCTAGAACCACTCGGCCACTCCGGCCGGCTTTAGGGTTGTTGCTACCAGCCTTGTTGAACATTGTTGAACTGAAAGGTCGTGTTAAATACTGCTTCCCGAATACTGGCCGAATAGAAGACGGAAATCGAGAATGAGAACGGTAAAAAAAAAAAAAAAAAAAAAAAAAAAAAAAAAAAAAAAAAAACCAGAGAGAGAGAGAACATTTGGAACATTGTTCCTGGGAAACAACAGTCAAAAGGGAAGTAAAACATTTTGAATAAAAAAACTAGGATGGCATTAAAGTCGTTAAAATTTAAAATTTTTGATCAGCTGACCGGTTTGGTATTGGTTCGATCATCGTCAGGCTATTAAAACTCCTTAATGACGACTGGGAGGAGAAGACCGCCATGAAGCGACAAAAAACACTGCTCGTCTTATCTCTTCTGAGTTACCGTCTCTACATAACGGGCTGTTCTTTGCCACTTTCTACAGTGGTCATCGTGTAATTATAATGTTCTGACGATGATCGTGTCAAGATAGAAACCGGCCACCTGATTAATGAATTTCAAAATTTTAACAACTTACATCCGATGCTAGACGGTTTTTATTTCAAAACTTCTACTTTGGTTAAAGTAGTGGTTTCAATGCTTCAGATGTTAACAAATCTTCCTCCCTCTTTCCCCGCCTCCCACTTGAGTACAACGCACCGAACCTTCATACTATATTGTGAAAAGAAAAGCAAAGTCTTTCATTGGGTTATCGTCAAAGCATTCATTCTTCAGGTGAACTTCTGCACTTAGCCGTTTTGTGGTACGTTAGAGCTGGTGACTAGTCACTCATGATGACTTTTTTCTTCAGAAAAGAACTGCCGCGTTTCGGATATAAAGATGTGTGGGACAAACTTGGCACACGCATTCATCTTCTTCAAAATATCGGTTACATCATAACTCACACAAATCTAAAGGCTATCAATTCAACTAAATACCTAGGAATTACAATTATGAACAGCCTAAATTGGAATGATTACATAGATAATGTTGTGGGGAAGGCAAACGAAAATCTGTCTTCCATCGGCAGAACATTTTGATGATGCAACAGGCCTACTAAAGAGATGGCCTGCAGTACATTTGTACGCCCTCGGCTAGACTACTACTGTGTATTATGCGATCTTTATCGGATTTGATTGACGGAGGACATCGAAAATGTTGAAAGGAGGGTAGCTCGTTTTGTATTATTGCGAAATTGGGGACTGAGTGTCACGGATGTGGCAAGCGAGTTAAAACAAAGTCGTTCTTCATTGCGACGAGATCTTACACGAAATGTCAGTCACCAGCTTTCTTCTTCGAAAGTGGAAATATTTCTTTGACACCCACCTACACAGTAAGAAATTATCATTGTAATAAAATAAGAGAAATTAGAGCCCGAGCGGAAATATTTAAGCGTTCGTTTTTCCCTCACTCTATTACATACGCGAACGGCGGAGAAACAGTGTGAAACTCCGTAAGTGTGAACTGCAGAGCTGGCAAGTAGATGTACATGTAGCTCTAGAGGTCGATATCATGAAGAATGTCTTGAACACTTGATTTAGAGTGTTGCTCCATTACAATTTGTGATACAACAACGTTGACACACTACGGTCGCACGCCCACTACTTAACACTGCCTGCTCACAACTGACTGGTCTCATGCACATCTGTTAATTGCAGCTGTTTATTCGATCTATTACCGTAGTTACTGCACTGGCGTGGCTTCTACGTCAGTAATAATGTCTCGAAACTTTTTTAACGGACGGTAATTACACGTTTAAGATAGCGAGACAAAATCTGATAGTTCACAGGGACTAGTGTTTTCTTGGATAACCAGGAAGCCCCAGCAAGATGCATTGCGGAGGCTACGTAGCGTTTCTACTGTTTTGATCTTCCGGCCGAAATCTGGTCTGATGCAGCTCTCCATATTAGTCTGTGAGGTTCTAGTTGCTTTATTTCTGCCTTATGGCTGCTACCTACATCCTTCTGAAACTGCTTAATCTAATCAAACTATGGTCTCCATCTACGGATTCTGTTCTCTACACATACCTGCATTACGAAATTTACGATTTCTTGATTCCTCGGGATGTGTGCAGTCGACCGATCCCTTCTCTTAGTTGAGTTGTGCCATAAATATCTTTTCTCCCGTATTCATTTTAGTGCTTCAGTAGTTACCCGATCGACCCATCTAATATACAGCATTCTTCTGTAGTACGATATTTCAAATGATTATATTCTATTCCTCGTTCAGTTTATAGGTCATGTTTCACTCCAACATGTGACATCCACTACAAATATTTTACGCTCCGTCGAAAGTGCAGCACAGTAAACGTCATTATAAGACATAATGAAAATGAAAGCACTAAAACTAGCTGCAAGAAGGTAATATATTTAATATTTTAATCTATAGGCCTGTTTCAGCTTAATTGTCATTATCAAGTGTTCTGCGAAAATGACGTTGGTTAGATTATCTCTGCGTAAATCGTGACTGTTTTATGTTTTCATTTGCATTGGTTCTTACGCCTAGTTGCAAGTGACGACCATATTGCATCTAGAATTTTTTTTTCTATCAAGTAAAGGTAAGTATAACATTTTTTTGTGGTTACAAACCGTAAAAAAAGTTTTCTGCTGATATTTCGAAAGGTCAGTATTTTGACAGTTCCTTACTATGATGCTATATGTTTATGGAGTGTACCAAGTTCATCAGAGATGATGTTACAGTTCGTTGTTTTCATTTTCCATTGAATTTTATCTAGGGTCTGTGTATGTTTCGTTTTCCACATGACTATCCATTTTCGTATTCTATTATGTCAATAAATTT
The DNA here is from genome assembly GCF_021461395.2 of Schistocerca americana. Lineage (NCBI taxonomy): Eukaryota > Metazoa > Arthropoda > Insecta > Orthoptera > Acrididae > Schistocerca > Schistocerca americana. Next base: position 518,720,226 of record NC_060120.1, on the reverse strand, counting down.
TCGAAATAGTATTTATGTTTTAAGTCTGTGTGTTCATTTAGAATTTCATGTGGATGTTTTCCTGTATGAATACATATTTCCAGTTCTTCGAGAACGTTCATTGTAATAATAACTGTGATAATGACAATAAAGCCTAAACAGGCCTGGCATGTAAAATATTATATATATTACCTTACTGAAGCTAGTTTTGCTGCTTTCATATTCGTTATGTCTTATAATGACAGTAAAAATGCTATCGAGAAGAAATTCTAAGCCTTGAGCTTAATTATAATACATTTCTCTTCCTGCCCAAATAACAAAACTCATCCACTAATTTTACTCTCTTATTCTGTAATCTAATACACTTGGCTCCACCTCATTTAAGTGAACTGCACTCCGTTTTCCTTGTTTTACTTCGGTTATGTTCATCTTTTAACACATCACCCACACCATTCAGGTGTTCCTACAAAGCCTCTTGCATCTCTTACAGAATCACAATGTCGATGCAAAATCTATGATCATTTTCTTTTTAATACGTCTCTCTAAATTTGTGTTTCCAAATTTCTGCTCGGTTTGCTTTACTATTTCCTCAACGAACAGCATAACATCGGGACAGACTACAACCGTATCTTGCTCTTTCCTCAACTACTGTTTCCCGTTCTCGGTATTTGACTCATTTATGCGTAGTCTGAGTTCTGTGTAAGTTGAAGTAACCTTTTCCAATCTGTATTTCATCCCTGCTATCTTAAGAATTTCGGAGTGTATTTTAATCAACTTTCTCTAAGCTTATAAAATCTATAAAGATGCGTTTATTTTTATTCAGTTCTTCATCTCGTATGTAAGATAGTTCGTAGGTCAGTAGTACTTCACGTATTTCTACTTTTCTCTGGAAATGAAAGTGATCTTCTCCGAGGTCCGCTTCTAATAGTTTTTCCATCACACCGTAAACTGGAATCAGTATTTGGCAAACATGACTTCAGAGATCCACCTCGTAATTTTCTACACTTGGCATCCCATTTGGCCAAAGCATCTGAAATAATGTATAAGATTTTACGTCATCGTTTTTGACAGTTGTTGATAGGGTAGACATGTTTCTTTGGATAGTGAACGTCTACAGACGAAAGAATTTTTATAATTTCGGAGACCAGATGTGTTTTGGAGGAAGCAGTATGTTTATTGACTCGTTCTGGATCGTAGGATCTCTGAATTTGGTATAGCTCACCGCCTCACATGTATACCGTTTATCTCGTAACGTCTCTTAATGCAGTTATTCAAGCTTTTCCGTGACATTCTCACACAGACTGAAGAAACCTGCGACGATTCGTGGACATCGAATTTCAGTCTTAAATGTCTCCTTCGTTAATCCGACTTGTTAAGGTTCCCAGAGTGACGAGCAAAACTAAAGAATTCGATGAGGTTTCGGGATTGCAGCCGTTTGACAACGATTCATTTACAGTGTAAAACTCACCTGAAGATTACTGTCTATTATTCTCTTATTTTTAGCTATTTTTTCACATAGCAGCTTTTATGAAACAGTCTTAACCAGTCTGTCACATTGGCGATCCTCAGCTGCTGCAGAAAATAAAAGCTTGAGGACGTACAAACATTCGTTCACTAAATGCCGCTCTTGGGTATGATGCACATGTATTATTTTAATAGCGCTTCAATTACCTCAAAAAATGGTTCAAATGGCTCTGAGCACTATGGGACTTAACATCTTAGGTCATCAGCCTCTAGAACTTAGAACTACTTAAACCTAACTAACCTAAGGACAACACACACATCCATGCCCGAGGCAGGATTCGAACCTGCGACCGTAGCAGTCCCGTGGTTCCGGACTGAAGCGCCTAGAACCGCACGGCCACCGCGGCCGGCCATACTTTCCTCAAAAGTAAACCTTGTTTAAATTGTTTTACTTGATTCTTGGTTTTAATATAAGCTTTTTATTATTTTTTGTAGCATCTGAAGATGGCCAATGTGGCTGAAGATGGCCAATGTGGCTGAAGGCGGCCAATGTTGCTGAAACTGGTTATGATTCATTCAGAAAAACGTGATAGTATCAACAAATAAACAAAAATTATAAAAAGTCATTAATCATCTCCTTAAACGAAATGTCTTTTTTTCCTTTGACTGTCTAGTTGCGACCCGAATTACCGTGGCGAAACCTCTTGTATTCTTAGGCTGGATAAACTTCGAGATTCACAATACTGAAAAACTGAATATGGACCTCTGTCGTACTTAAATTACGCTTCCTCGAGAATCTTCCAAAGACGTGTCCTTCACCATGACTAGATTTGTGTGATGGTTCCACTTTCAGTCGCTTCAGACAGAAATTGCTAATTACTTAAAAGTTGTGACTGATTCCAATGACTGATTGTCCATCGCATAGTTCACGTTATCGTGTCATTAAGGTTATTTAAGCGCATTAAATTATTTAAAATTAAGTTTACATTCAGCTAACCAAGTTTTCTTTAGGTACGAACATCAGAAGGTGTCTCTCCACTCACAACAAATTTCTAATGGTTTCATGTATCTGTGCACAACTGCACTGCCAGCGAATACAGAGCTACGGGCATCATCCACCAAGTCGTTAGGATTTAACGTAAATGTCAGCCGTCGATGTCACTCCCTTGAGGTACACCGTACTCCTTTACTTTGGTTCTGATGTTTAAGAACGACGTACTGAGTTCTGTCCGCCAGAATATCTTTCACCCATCCGCACATTTATCTGTATGTTTTCTACGTCTATTTACTCTCTAGACAAGAGTGTGGGAATGTGTTGAAGGCTTTCGGGAAGACAGAAACTCGGCTTCAGCTCTGTCATCTGCTGCCTTCACATAAATGAACAGAGAAAGCTGGGTTTCCGACGATCGGTTCTTGTGGAAACCCTGTTGATTCCTACATATGAGGTGTACTTCTTTGTACACCCATATACTGGAACAACGATATTCTTTTACTAATAGCATTCAACACGAGTTTACTTTTTGGAAAATGAGGCAAACGTGTATCAAATGTAAACGCGAAGACTGACTACATAAAAAATGGCTTTGAGCACTATGGGACTCAACATCTAAGGTCATCAGTCCCCTAGAACTTAGAACTACTTAAACCTAACTAACCTAAGGACATCACACACATCCATGCCCGAGGCAGGATTCGAACCTGCGACCGTAGCAGTCACGCGGTTCCGGACTGAAGACTAGAACCGCACGGCCACCGCGGCCGGCCGACTGACTACATAAGACAATCTCAGTCTTGCTAGGCGATAGTAACATGTCAGCGAACATGAAACTGCACCTTTTTGGCAGTGAAGGCTATCATGTGTGGCATTATATCTTGCTATTTTCCCTATATGCTTCACTCCAATTACTGATAAGTATTAAAATCACATTTTCGTAGATGGGATGTCAAACCCCAAGCTCGTGTCATTACTCGTTTCTCTTGTCAAGAGTAATCAAATACGACTGAGAAACTTTCAACCATCCATTCTAGATGCCGGCCGCAGTGGCCGTGCGGTTCTAGGCGCTGCAGTCCGGAACCGTGGGACTGCTACGGTCGCAGGTTCGAATCCTGCCTCGGGCATGGATGTGTGTGATGTCCTTAGGTTAGTTAGGTTTCAGTAGTTCTAAGTTCTAGGGGACTGATGACCTAAGATGTTAAGTCCCATAGTGCTCAGAGCCATTTTGAACCATTCTAGATGTTGTGAGCAGACGGAACTACAGTCGTCCGACCAGAACTGTGGATTTTAATAATTTACAATAGTCTTTGTCTATTCCTCCATCACTTGATGTACCAATTAACAAAGTGTTCTCTTGAAATAAAATGTTCAACATTTACAAAAATACATTTTTATCTCAGGCTTAAATAACTCTTTAGTCCCATTCGTTGATGCTGACTACTTTAGTTGAGTTAATGGAGTGGGGTGAAGTAAATTCCATGCTCGGCTCTATACTGAACTCCGTACGAGGGCACTGCTCTGCTTAGAGAGAGGGCGTGTCTTCTTCGGCCTCTTCCACTCGTTATTGCGAATTGCAGATCAGTAGTGTCTGTGGTATTAGTCAACTTTGTTGACTTCGATGTGGGGCGATCTTTGAACGATACCACACCAGAAAACCACAGTTACATCAGGACACCAATATTAAATATAAATGTTCTGTACATTTTATATAACTATTTCAAAATCATATCCTAACTTTCTAACTCGTTCGTAATGTATAGGTCGCATGCGTTCGCTGTATAAGAAGGTTAGTATGACTTTGTCCTCTATCTCATAGTTTGAAACTCAGTGTAATCTCCTCTCACCACAACGACACCATACGTACTTGAAAAGATGTGCTTCTTATTTCAGTCACATCTGTCCCTACAAGTTTTCGTTCCACTAACCTTTACAGTACGAAATGAATTTTCCTGGACGCCATGATGTGTGTCTCTCACTCTAGTATTTTACTAATGCAAGTGCATGCGATTTAATACTGGAGGAATCATTCTGAACATAATTCTTCTGTAATTTGACCAACTGTTATCATTTGTTTCCGTGACAGATGTTCGTTGAATATTCACACCTTATTGAAAATTAAAACCCCGATACAGGAGCTCCGGCTGCCCGGCAGGATTTTGTTTTGAAACCTGGAGGATTTCTTCAGAGTATATTGGCAGCAGATGGATTGATGAAGAGAACCTGCTTGATTGTATTGTCAGATTATCAGTTCTACAAAGCTTTTTGATGGTCTGACGCAATAATTTACTGCCTGCCTGTTCTAGACATCTGAAGGGTAATTATGGACACAAAACAGCTGAGATGTTCTGAAACATACTTATTGAAATTTATCGTTCAGTACCGTTTGTATTATCGCTAGTGGATCTAATTTTGCAACATCACATTCCCGATTACATCCTAAGCATCTGCTCCATACTTAAAGTTTGTGCGCTCTATACCAACTAACATTCAATGATACGTAAGTGTTGAACTGTGTGTCCTCGTTCTGAGAATAAAAGCTATTGTTGCTATTTATCGTGTGCACACGATGCAGTTTATTGTTTCCTGAAATTCTAGAACTTACTTAACTGGAATGGCACGTGACTGTAAATATATTTTTTCTTCAAATTTTAATTGCTAATAGGGTGAAACTTGTTTAATTGTTTAATAGTGGACATGTATCTATACGACTTTTCATCTCTGATTCCTCTTCGTTTTATTTTTATGATCTACTGACTCACGAAACAGTTACTTTCTCTCCAAATAGCATGCAAATAAATAAAGATAACGGAAACGTTTTTCTGACTTAGAGTGTTTTGTCACAGTACAGTTCACAGCGCTTTTTCCTGTTTACTGGTTACCACTTTCTATTAGTTTAGTCATCGTCGGACAGTATCTGTGTTATTATTGAGCCAAGTAAGTTGCAGCACCTGGTATCAAGTTGTACATTTAGTTATTGTAATCTTGGTAAAGTCTTATCACCCACTTGCTGTTACCATGTTAATGTACAACTGTGGATTTCGAAGAAGGAATACTCTTGTCCTTGAATTGTGGGGCTTGGATATTTCTTTTTTCCTGCACATAATTCGTGGTTTTGTTGTTTATGGCAGAATGTGAAACTTCTGTACATTTTCGGCGGCGTAGAAGTACAGCACTCTTCCATCGATGTTTCGAGCAGTTTCAGGCCTTGCCAGTTGTCTACTCTTCTGCTAGCGTTGTCAGGGGATTATACTAATTCACTAATGCTAAAGATTCGATTGACAAGACGACCACATGTTTGACATGATCTTTCTTCATGAATTATGCGAACTTCGGAATGACTGCTCGTACAGCTTTCTACAGTAACTCTCCGTTTTTAAAAACTGTTTTCGGAAATATCCGAATGAAGTCTTACAGGGCCATTAATGTTTACAATATACGTGGTAAACCCAAATCCATCCACAAAATTCCCGTGGCTCGTTACGGAACAAATTCACTTAGATTACTTACGTCCGTTTATTTTGTTTTGTGTTGCACTGAAAGTACCTACACAACAATGTAAATGCAGACGGTATGCGTTATTCGTCTTGTTTGGAGACAGACTCAGTCCAGTTAATCATAACGTTATAGTTGATAACAGACAGACGACTTCAATCTCCGTCCTCAAGCTACCATTCAGTACTGCTTGGTTCTGTCAAGCAAGTGCTGACAGGTGCGAAAATTACCAAACTATGAGTTTAGTAAGTTACGGTTACTAAAGCATGGAATTACTGGTCGAAGCCGACATTGGGGATGATCAGTTAAGATTCCGGAAAAATGTGGGAACACGCGAGGCAGAAATGAACAGTATAGACACACAAGTGATGACACTTTCTGCAGGACCTGACCGTCATTTTGCACGACAATTCTCAAGCACGTACAGTGCAAGCTGTTACTGATATGTTTAACTGATGTGGTTACGAAGTGCTATACCACTTACTGCACCCCCTGACTTAAGCCCTCGTAAGTTCAACTCGATTTCCAAACTGAAAGAAACACTTCATGGCATCCGCTTCAGAACTGCTAAAAATTCGTCGGGCAATAAACCGCGCCGCTTGAACTGTCAACACAAATGGCACTGCTAAAAGTATCCTACGACTTCCATATCGCTGGCTACGGGTCATGCACAATGCTGGTGACTACTTTGACGGTCAGTAAAAGTTTGAAACAAATATCTATTTTGTACGAGATGTAAATAAATAGTTGCCACTATTAAAGTTCCAACCTTCGTATATTAGTCCCTAGAGTACCCTCTGTCACGCACCTCAGGTCGGCTTGGGGAGCGTAGACCTAGCCGTGGATGCTGATGCAAGACAGGAAAATAATCCTATTTGACTGAAATTTTAAGCTTCATTCAAGGACTGCTTACACTTTTGAAGCAGCGGGTGCTTCTAATTAAAGTGCAGCTACTTGCGGGAATCCAGTGTGGACTGTAATCATCGAATGAAGCGAAACTTGGTAGACATGCTAATGCGTTAATGCGGAACCAATTTACGCTTGAAAAAAAAATTACAGTTTTGGCCACCAGGCGCCAATTGGCGACGTACACAGTTTGTACGACGATACGGCATCCAAGCTGTCATTTGACAAGCCTTAACGGGAGTATGGCTTTCGAGAAGACAGACCGTTTGCTGTTAGTGGAACTGTTTTACACGCACAGCGACAACGACAGTGATGCATTGAGGGAGTATCACCGACTGAAAGGTCTGAGGAGAGGCTCGATGTCATTAAGTGGTTTAAAGAAGACGATAATTAAATTCGAAAACACGGGTAAATTTGATGTGGCACCTGGAAGCTGTTGACGAGGTTGCTGTCGGTGTAACTGATGATACAACACGCGCCCCGAGTTGTGCTAGTGCTCGTGCAGTGTCATGAGAATTACCCATCCCATGGTCAACAGTACGGAAATTTTTTCGGTCCATTTTACACTGGTACCCGCGCAAGATCCAGACGGTGCAGCAACTGAAACCTAATGGTAAGCAGCGACGTTCTCAATTTGCTCTTCGGTCTCTGATCTAAGTTGATGATGTGTGGCCAGGCAATATTCTATGGAGTGACGACGCACAGTTTACACTACAGGGTGCAGTGGAAACACAAAGCTACCGAATTTGGGGTTATGTTAAACAGCGTGTTATTTACGAAGAGCCACTGCACTTGCCGCATATGATTATGTGGTATGGATTCATAAGCATCTCTATTATCGGTACGTTACCTGTTGAAAAGAATACACCCAGAAGGCCTGTCAAGTGTACCGTGACGTCTGCATGTTATCGAGATCTCGTTGGACAATATTTGATATCCTGATTTGAAAGAACGCAGCTGTGCGGAAACCACTGTTTTCGTTCAACGTCGGGTATCAGCTCATTCCGCTCGCCCAGTGAAAGATCTAATTAATGCAACCTTCCCCGAACATTTCCAGAGGTTTTCCAGATGCATGGCCTGCAGTATTGTCAGATCTGAATCCAAGTGACTTTTGGCTCTGGGGATATCTAAGAGAACGAGTTTTACTAGGGACTCTTTGGGTCTCTACCTAATCCGAAGACCAACATACGTGATCGGATTCCACCGGAAATGCTGCGAGCAACTGTTGATCACGTTGTTCTACGGTTGTAGTAGCTCGCCGACGTCACTAGTATTCAGATCCAACAAATTGTGTTAGCGGCGGTTTATAACATAATAGACATTATGCCTGTCTCACTTGTTTGACCTTCTCTGCCCCCATCCCGTTTCTCATCCACTACACATGGAAATATTTCTGTACGTCTCTCTTGCATTCACAGGGCCAGATTTGCACCTGGTGGCTAAAACTCGAACTACTTTTTTTTCAGCGTAAATTGGTTCCGCTCTCAGCATGTTAGAATACCAAGTTTCACTGCCACACGATAATTACAGCCCAGACTGAACCTCTGTGAGTAGTTGCGTTTTAATTACACTGAGGCAACAAAAGTCAGGGGATAACGAAATGCACATATACAAATGGCGGTAGTAGCGCGTACACAAGTATAAAAGGTCAGTGCATAGGCGGGGCTGTCATTCGCACAGAGGTGATTCATGTGAAAAGTGTTCCGACGTAATTATGGCCGCCCGATTGGAATTAACAGTCTTCGAACGTGGAATGGTAGTTGCAGCTAGACTCGTGGGACACTCCAGTTCAGAAATCGTTAGGGAATTCAATATTCCGAGACCCATAGGGTCAAGGCTGTACCGACAATACCTTATTTCAGGCGTTACCACCAAACCATGGGGCAACACAGAGGCCGATGGCAGGGGCGTTTGTGTGGAGTTGTCAGTGCTAACAGACAAGCAACACTGCGTGAAATAACGAGTAATATATGTGAGACTTACGACGAACGTATCCGTTAGGACAGAGCGGCGAAACATGGCGTTTATGGGCTATGGCAGCAGACAACCGACACGAGTGTCTTTGCTAACAGTGGGGCATCGCCTGCGGCGCCTCTTCTGTTCTCGTGACCACATCGGATGGACCAGGACCGTGGCGTGGTCAGATGAGTCCCGGTTTCAGTTGGTAGGAACTGACAGTATGGTTCGAGTGTGGCGCAGACCCCACGAAGCCATGGACACGAGTTTTCAACAAGGCACTGTGCAAGCTGGTAGTGGCTGCCTAATGATATGGGATGTGGTTACGTGAAATGGACTGGGTCCTCTGGTCCAGCTGAATCGATCGCTGTTTGGAATAGGTCGTGTTCGGCTGCTTGGACAGTATTTGCAGCCATTCATAGACGTTATGTTTCCAAACAACGATGTCATGTCACCGTGCCACAACTGTTCGCGACTGCTTTGAAGAACACTCTGGACTATTCGAGCGATTAATTTGACCGTCCTTATCGCCTGACATGAATCCCATCGAAAATTTACGGGACATATTCGTGAAGTCAGTTTGCCGCAAAACATCGTACATCAGCAATACTTTAGTAATTATGGACGGCTATAGAGACAGCAATGTTCGTTATTTCTGCAGGGAAGCAACGACTTATTGAGTCGATGCCACGTCAAGCTCCTGTACTACGTTGAGCAAAAGGAGATCCGTCACACTATTATGAATTATCCCTTCACTCTTGTCATCTTTGTGTACAGCCCCTGTAGTTTAAGAGTAGCTCGGAGTGGGTAATTTATGCTGCCAGGCGTAATATTTTCTGTCTACGCGGGAATAGGTCGTAGAATAATTTATCACAAATATTAATTAGTCTTTTATTTCCTGCTACTCTCAGACATAAGATCGGAGTCTGTGTCGTGAACAACAAGTAGGCCACCGGCAGTTAACAAGCACAAACGATGAGCTTTAGATACTAGAAACTTCATTAGGCAAGCCATCAAATTAACATCTTTGTTAATACCTGTATTGATACATTGCATGAAACAAAGCATCGATATCTGTGTGCGGCAAATGGAGATTCAATTTGCATTTGAAAACACGTCAGGCGAAGGCGCTATATTACCAGACTGCAAACTAGAAGTGAATTTTCGTGAGGGTGTGTCTTCGGCAGTTAGGTATTAGGAACCATCGGGGCGTCAGCCGCTTCGGCTGCCCAGGGAGCCGGGACCACGGAGGTGGGGCCAGGCAGCAGGCTGCGGGCAACGGGCAGCGCCTCTGCAGTGGCGATCAGACCGCAGCCGCGGGGCTGGGGCGCCGCTGATATACTGCGCCTCAATTAGCTGCCGCACGCCCACACCCGTGGCTGCGGGCCCTCGCAGTGGAGGTCATCCTGCGCGTACCGGGTGCAACACAGTCCGATTGCCCACTTGCGCCTTTCTGTCTCACTCATCAACATTATCTCGGCCCATCTGAGCACTATGCTAACATTCCCATTCTTGCCGTTTATACACCGGGTGGACAAAAATGCAATGATGGAACAAAAGTCGTGAGATACCTCGTAATATCGCACCGGACCTCCTTCCACCCGGCGTAGTGCAGCAGCTTGACGTGGCATGGGCTCAACAAGTCCTCGGAAGACCCCTGCGGAAATACCGAGCCAAGCTGTCTCTGTAGCCGCCCTTATTTGTGAAGAAATGTTGCACAAGAATCAGTACCTGAAGAACTCATCCGCATTTGCTTAATCGAATTACCTGAACATTTACGACATATTATTTTGGCAGGACGTTGCAAAGACGACATTGAAGCTTTTCAGGGACTCTTACAAGAATTAGAAATTGACACTGACAATTGCGGAATGCGAAAACAGGAAGACGACAATTACAGGTCACATCCGTCGCAATTCCATGATGAAAGAAATAATAAATGGACACGACAAGGCTATTCTCACAACACAAATCGTGACCAAAACAGACACCACCCGTATGACAGCTGTTGGCAGAGTAGTAATAATTACAGGGAAAGATCACCTCTCCGCAGTAGTGACTATTACAGAGACAATCAGAGAAGCAGACAATAAGGGAACCAAAATAATTATTATCAAGGGAGACAAAATAACTTTAGACGCAACAATCCAGCGCGCAGTTACGATTCAAGGAGAAATTCTCCACCACGTGACCGACAAGAAAGAAACTATGGAATCTACCGACATGACGACAGACGATATGATGGTAACGAGAGAGCTGAATTGCATCAGAACTGGCGGGATTCAAACAGGGCAGGGCCCTCTCGACAAGGTGAATTTGTAGAAGTTAGGTCTCCAAATCCCAATAACGATGTGCGCCAACAAAGTGACAATAGGCAATGACTCATACTGCTGGCAGCCACAAAACGTACTTATGAAACTGACGACGCAGCTGCCGTAGCTAGTAATTACGTAAAAATGGATAACATTAGGGACATCTTACTCCAGGAACATGATGTAAAACATAACAACATTGCATATCCTGTGATTCACATTACAGTAAATGATGTAAAATTTACGGCAGTACTTGACTCTGGTAGTCCCATTTCAGTAATTAGTGAAACAGCCTTTAGCAAATGCAACAAATCGAACGATTGCCCCACACTTCCATTACGTAAGATTAAATTACAAGGTGCAATCGTTGGAAAAAGTGTAGATGTACGCCAGCAATCCAACTTAGAATTCTTTTGTCTAAGCCACAGCTTCTCTATGAACTTTCTTACTGTTCCACTACTGTCGACGGAAATTATATTGGGAGTAGACTTTTATAATGAAAACAAAGCGATCTTAAACTATCATGATGCTGAAATAAGTTTAGAGAAGGAAGGTAAGTCAATAGCTTTGAAATTTGAAGATTAGCTCTCAAACCATGACGAAGAAATTAATCGGCTTTACCTCCCGTTAGACAACAGTTCGGAATTTTCGACGGAACTTGACACTAACAATCACTCTGCAAGTACTGATAGGGATGATATTTGATACTAATGAGTTAATTCAGAATAAAATTCAAACAATTGAGAATTGTAATGACACTGATAGGCAAGACCTTTTGAGACTTTACAAGCACATTCCACAGTTTATACTCACAAAACAGGAACAATCAAGGGATTTTAATACCAATTTGGTGTTCTTGAGCATACTAAATTTTGTGTTAGACCATACGTAATTCCGTCACATTATAGGGACCGTGTTAGAATAAAAATACAATCTATGCTTGACGACGGCATTATTGAGCCTGTAGAAAGCTCATACAGCAATCCATTACATGTTGTTGAGAAGAAAAATGGATCGATCAGGCTTCTCTTACTTTCGAGACAAATTAATACTATCATCATTCCTGAAACAGGCAGGCCGCAAACGTTGGAAGAACTTCTTCAAAATTTTAATGGTGTAAATGTGTTGTCTTCTATTGATCTCAGATCCAGCTTTTATCAGATCGAACTTCATCCAGAATGTAGAAAATACACAGCTTTCCTTTGTTTCGGCGTTTCTTATCAGTTTCGGAAACTTCCTTTTGGTTTGAACATTTCTTTGGCAGCATTCATTCGCGGGCTAAATTCCATATTACCTGAGTTCATAAAACGTCACATCACCTTATATGTGGACGATATTCTGATAGCAGAAGCCTCATGGGAACAACATAATCGAATCCTCAACAGCGTGTTACATATTTTTGCAGAATCTGGAATTACAGTTACCTTAGAAAAGTCTGAATTCGGTAGGACAAAGGTGAAGTTTTTGGGACATATTATTTCTTCTGAAGGCATTCAGCTGGATCCTGAAAAGTTAGAAGCAATCAGAGCAATTCCAGTTCCATCCACAAAAAAATAAGTCCGCAGTTTTCTAGGTCTCGTAAATTTTTACCGTCGTTTTCTGAATATGCAAATTCCAGTTACACCAAAACTTTGTTCTCTCACTGGAAAAAATACTATTTGGAACTGGGACGAACAAGCACAGTGGGAATTCAATTCTTTGAAAGAAGCGTCACTTAACGCGCCAATATTAGCTCATCCAGATCTGTCACAAGATTTCTGCCTTAGCACGGATTCTTCTAAAGTCGGTCTTGGTGCCCATTTATTTCAAGAAGGCACAGAAAATGACACTACTGTTCAGAAAACCATTGCTTTTGCTAGCCGAGTGCTAACAAAATCCGAAAAAAATTATTCCATTACTGAATTAGAAGCTTTAGCTATCGTTAGGGCATTTAACAAATTCCGTTTCTTTCTTTCTGGTAAGCACATAAAAGTATACAGTGATCATCGTGCATTACAATTTTTATGTCTTCAAAATTAAATCATGGCATGTTAAAACGTTGGGAATTGTTTCTGCAAGAATTCCACTTTACAATAGTCTACATTCCCGGCAAGGAGAACATTGTTGCGGACGCACTGTCACGCGCACCGGCTGGGCTTGAGAAAAGTAACACAGAAGGCAACATCGAGAAAAATTTCAGTATTCTTTACATTCAGATAGTCGCCTTTGAAAACTTCATCACCACATCTTTAAAGGACATTGCTCAAGAACAAGATAAAGATCCGGTTTGGAAAGACATCAAAAGTAAATGGCATGAACGACACACACTCAGATTTGGCATTATTATCTGGTTGGAAATAACATACTCTTCAAACGCTGCACTGTTAATGACTAGCTATGGGTACTTTGCACTCCAGGTGATTTTTTTAATAAACTCATTTGGTACATTCATTTCAGCTATGCACATTTTGGTCCACGAAAATGTTATCATATTCTTCGATGACTTGTTATTTTAACAATATGGAAAAAAGAATTCGAAGAGTCTTGTCTATTTGTAAACTTTGTTAAAAGGCGAAACCATCTACTATCTCACATCGTGATCCGTTGTTTCCTATCATTCCTTCTAAATTAAAAGAATTTGCTGCTGTTGATCTCTTGGAACCCCTTGTCAGAACATCGAATGGATTTTCGTACGTTCTAGTCGCTGTTGAACTTACTTCTAAATTTGTTTCTTTCACTCCGTTACATAAAGCCACTGGACGGTCTGTATCCAACGCCTTTGTTAAAAATTCCTTACATGAAGCTGGCCACATTGCTAAAGTCATTTCAGATAACGGACCGCAATTCAGATCTGCTGTTTGGTCACGCATGCTTCGGAATCATAAAATCAAACCTGTTTTTATTTCATTGTACTCACCACATTGTAACCCGTCTGAACGGATTATGAAAGAAACCAATAAGCTTTGCAGACTTTATTGTCACAGAAAGCATCAGCATTGGGACAGATATTTACACTTATTTGAAAACGTGCTGTATGAAATGCCTCATGACTCCACTGCTTTACCACCTACTTTTGTACTGAAGAATGAAGAACCACCGAACAGAATCAGAGAGCTTGTACCTTTCCCGAATACATGTAAACTTTGACACAAAGACATAATAGATTTGCCTATTAAAAATATAAAATCTGCAGCAGACAAAAGGAGAAAAGTACACGGTAAAGGAAATGCAAAGAAATTATATATTGGTCAGAAAGTTCTCATTAAAGCTCATTCATTGTCACATAAGAAGAAACACTTGAGTCACAAATTCTTTCTAGTTTACAATGGACCTTACAGAATCCGACGTATACCACATGATAATTGCGTTGAAGTTGAAACTTTGCGTACTAGGAAGAGTAAAGGTTTACACCACATTTCACAAGTAAAACCGTTTATTGAAAGGTAATCTGCTTTTTAACTTAGTCTTTGCTATAAAATTTTTCACTTCACGCTACTAGTACAATTTGTCACACTGAGAAACTGTTAACATGCAACAATGTTTTGAAGTTAACTATCCAGTCTAGAACCTAGGGAACATATTTAGACAGTATTTACAAGTGCATTGTTATAGTGAACAGACGACACAGTGTTATTGTGTGTGTACATTCTTGCTTGTTAGTTGCACGATTACGTAACGACTATAAGGCTCACATACTTGGAACATGCACCGGTAATGCTAATGAGATTTTAATGCATCATTTTGGTTTACTTGAAAATACATTCTGGATTTAAAGTACTTTCTGAGAGATACCAGATGACACAGTGGTTAGTTTATGTGACAGTTACACGATTATATCACGACGCTACTAATGTGTGACACAATTTACATTGTTGCTTTTGCGGTGTATCTGTTTTGTATCTGCACAGTTTTTATGTATTATTCTGGAAAGTAAAACATGTTTTAGTAGTAACTTTTGTGGTATAGCTACAATGAGACAGGCTTGTCCCTAGCACAACAATACGTTACATTATAGTACTTTCTTGATCACGGTAAAGTACGTAATAACTACGATATCTATACGCAAAGCATTTCACTTTTGTTTATGATGAGGTGAGTACATTGACTTCAGCAGAACTTTGCTTACAGAGGACGATAACTGCGACACTTCCACAGAATTATCTTACAGCAAGACGCACATTTAGGGCTACAGGACACGCATTTGAGTGATTAATTTTGTACTTGAACCATTTATTTTTCGAGATTTTTGAAGTACAAAGAAAGTTTTCCGTGATACATTTCATTCCATTGCTGTAAACTGTAACACCTGAGGGTATAATTACATTAATCCTCAGGGGGGGTACACGCCTACTTTGTGTACCGTGCGTTTGGCAAGCACAAGGAGCCCTAGCTGATATGGTGTTTACAACTTTACAAAATGGCTCTGAGCACTATGGGACTCAACTGCTGAGGTCATTAGTCCCCTAGAACTTAGAACTAGTTAAACCTAAGGACATCACAAACATCCATGCCCGAGGCAGGATTCGAACCTGCGACCGTAGCGGTCTTGCGGTTCCAGACTGCAGCGCCTTTAACCGCACGGCCACTTCGGCCGGCACAACTTTACACATCGGTACCATATTTCTCTAACACATAAATTACACGGCTATCTGATCATTTAACTGAGAGAGACAAACATCAAACATGTTTTTTTTTACTACGTCAATGACACATGTTTACGCAATTACACAGTTGGATAACTTCATACTTATGTAATTGTGTTTTGTCTGTACTTTGGGAACTGTTCATATTTTTTCAGAACCATTGTGATACTATGGGAGCTTTTAATGTCGTATTATGTAAGGGATCATGATTTTGATCATGACTTTATTGAAGGTCTTGAAATTATTGAAAGAAACTGCGACGATTTTGAGATGTGATTGATCTGTTTTGATGTTATTATTATGATGACGATGCATATTATGCTGTTGAGGTATGTTTATTATGATACGTATTTATTATGATGAAATATTGAAGAAGTGCCGACGAATATGTATATGTGTAATAAGGTAAGGACTAATGAGTAGTGGTTAGGGACTCTGATTTGTGAAAAAGGATGTTGAAAACCAAGGATCGTACTTTAAGAGTTATGAAATATATGTATATGCGTGAATGTATCACAATGCCGCCGAAAATTTTTTGGACACTATTATATTTATTGGATTTTGTTTCTACACGTTTGTAACGCAAATTCTCAACCTGTGAAATTTTTTTGTATGAGACTGTCACTGCTGTCGTAAATATTTCGGTAAGAAAGTTAAGTGACCTTGATGTAATGCGTTATGGGCGCCCAGCTGAGCGATAGTCATCTGAAAAAAGAAAGCCATTAGGTGGAGGAAAAAAAAGAGGACATTATCCTCGGTATTGACATTTCTTAGTAGAAAGCATTGCAAATACGACACGCTCAAACTCGGAAACATATGATTATACTGTGGCGTACATACTTTGTGCTACTTACTGAAATGCTAATGAACTGATGGGAAATATTCTTACATCTGCACAACTGATTATGACAAGTGTCTTTCTACGAGAGTTGAGAGTATTTCTACTAACTTATGAAATGCCACGTAACTATTGAATGAAATTTTTGTGCTTCACTTTAGATAGTTGCTTATTTAATTTGTTATCTGCTTTCCAGTTGTGTTGCAGCATTCGTTTTATAAAATAAAATTAAATGCATTTGCTATGTGAAAACTTTCTGTCAACAGATCTGTTAAATAATAATTTTATGATCCACATTCTTTGAGAAAGGAGCACTTGGAAAGGAAAGAACACTAAGAAGGGACTAATAACAGTAACTGCATACATAATTTTCTTTTCAACTACTTGGTAATTCTTTGGTAGAATAAGTTGTGATGCACCACTTTAATGACATAGACACTAAGATGTGAATAGACGTTTCCTTTATCTGCATTGTTGTCTTTAGTATACTATAATTTCTGCCTGAGCTTTGTCATGTTTAGATGTAAGTTATTGCATTTGCTGCTGCTGTTTGCCGGGCATAGTGCTATTAAATTTCACTTTGTATTACTCTGTTAATCCAGTTTTACTACTGATTCATTTTTCTTGTTGCTGCACATTGGCTCACATTAGTTGTAATTTTTCATTGGATCTGCTAATTTATATATATTGCTGCTTGCTTTGCCAATTTGCATTTTTTGTCATTGCTGTTTGTGTTAATTGTTTTGTGCTGCTGCATTGCCTCGTCCCATAGTTTAGCATCTGAGCTCAGTAGATTTAAGTTAGCTGAAGAGGCGGTAGGCTATATAAGAGAATGAGTTGTGATGAATTGGAAGTAATGCATTGACAAGGTATAAAAAAATGAAATAAGAGGAAACATCTATGAAATGAAGTTTTGGGTTGGACTGTAGTACCAAATGTCACACTGAAAACAAACCCTGTCCTGTCCTTTTGTGACATTCCACTATGTGTCTGTGACCTTGTGTATTTTTGTTCTTCCTGTCTTTATGTGTTTATCTGGTAAGACTTATGTTGTAGAATTTTTCTGATACTCAGCTACATTCAGTACGATGAGGAATACTGTTATCCTCAAACATAATTTGCATTTATAATATGTTATTTACTTTGTAAAGATGTTTAGACATTATTTATTCTGTTTTGTTTTAATGCTCACGTGTGAAGTTGATGTTTCGAAAGTTATTCTGACCTTTTGTGTATTTACTTATGTCATACATCCTGTACCACTTATGTATATGCTTATTTCTATTCTTTTGTAAAGCCCCTATTACTACATATGTTATCTGTATTGTTATGTTCTTTAATGATGTATTTTGTACCTTTGTAATTGTATTCTTACGTTGTAAATTTATAATTGTACAGACACCAGTTCTTCAAATTAAGTTTCATTTCAGTGCACACGTTTCTGTTGGTCACAATATATGCACAGTATGTGAGAAGATGGGACTGTTAGTGTTTGGACGTGTGTTAACAACTGAGCAAGGGGCTGATTAACAGCATTGCTGTTACTAAGGATAATTCCAAAAACTTTGTGAGTTCACAAGTGGTGGTTTATGGACTTGCTATATAGTACAAGACTCTTCGATGGTGAATGTGCCCCTGCACAGTCGCAACAGATGGCTGCTGGCCGTCTCTACAAGGGCTGATGTGGATCTGCACCTTTGATGGCCCACCAATACCGTTATTTCTACAAGGACTATAGTGGATCTGCACCTCTGGTGGCCCACCAATACCATAATCTCTACCAGGACTACAGTGGGTCTGCTCTGTGATGACCTACCTACCAATATTCTTCAAAACTTCGACTGACTCTGCTGTGGGTTTGCTCTGTTGTAGCCCATTACCTGTCTTCATGTCAAGAGTCAGCAATGTCTTTCCGTGGAAGGACAACAATACTTCTTCAAGATTGCATGGAAATCCACTACTTCTGTGTGCATTTTCTTTTACTGCTCAGACTTTGAGAAAAAAAAAACACTGCAATTTTGCTGTGATGAATCATCAGGACTGTTTGCCTTTTCTCCAAAACCCTCTTTAATTTTCCCTTAGGTGGTTACTGTCTTCACCGCAGAGCTTCTAAATCCTTACATTTGTCATTTAGCCATTACTGCTTAGTCATTTTGCCATGTCAATCTCTCTCTTTTTTTTTCCTCTCTCGCCTACTTTACTTGGCACATTTTTATATTTTCTCCTTTCATCAATGAAATTCAATATATCTTTTGATATCCAAGGATTTATAGTAGGCCTTGTCTCTTTACGCGTTTGACCCTCTTCCGCCCCTCTGAAACTGTCAAAAATCTCTGGTTCATTCAAGTTCGCCAGGTTCCATCTCCTTAATTTCTTACCTTTTTGCAATACCTTTAGTTTTAATCTATAGTTTATAACCAACGAATTGTGATCAGACTCCACTTCTGCCCCTGGAATGTCTTAGAATGTAAAATCTGGTTCCGAAATCTCTGCCTTGCCATTATTTAATCTATCAGGCTCATATCGATGGCTCCAGTATACAACTTTCTTTCATGGTTTTTTAACCAAGTGTTACCGATTCTCTGTCCAGAATTCCACCAGGCAGCTTCCTCTTTCGGAATTTCGCTCAATCCCTATTCACCAAATATTCTTCGTTCTCTTCCTTTTCCAGTTCACCATAACAGTTAAATTTTCGTCTCTTTTTTACTATTTCAGTATTTTCTTTTATCTCATCATTCATTTCTTTAATATCTTCATCGCCTAAACAGTTGACATATAAATGTCTACATCTGTGGTGGATGTGGGCTTCGTCTCGAACTTGGCTCGTTACTGCGCTCACTAAGCTGTTCATAATAGCTTTCCCGCATTCCTACTTTCTTATTCATTATTAAACTTACTCCTGCGTTACCCCATATTTGATTTTGTATTATATATTGAGCTGTCAAGAATGGCTGTTCCTTCTGCCACCGAACTTCACTAATAGTATTAGCTGCAAATGCTGCAAGCAGATACAGCTATTTTATAACTAAATTTGAATCCATTTGACGCCTGTGTGCACAGCAACTGTTGAATATTCAAGTATAAAGACGGATAAGAAGCATTGGAAAAACCTAACTTATTGCAGATCTAATTTCGGCTATAGCTCAGTCATCGTCGATGAATTACCAGAACAGCCACACGGGTACCAAGTTGTGAGTAAATCAGATTATCTGGTAATAATGTTGCTGATTACTTTCTTTTCCCATGCCCTCCCCCCCTCCCCCCCCCCCCACTTTTCCCATCATCATCGTATTCAATTTATGGCTAAAACATAATCAAATGGATTGGTGATAACTTTTCTACGTTAATGATAAGCCTCATTACAGGGTATGACGCCAAGTCACAAAACATTGCTGCTTTCTTATAGCATCGTTTTTTTTGTTTCCAGTGATATTTCAATACTTATACGTAAATATAGTGTGTAGTTTATTTAGTTTCATCTGCAAGCGCTAGAACTGGCTGTGAACTCTTATACTGGCAGCAAGTGTAGGTAGGCTGTTAAGGTTCTTATATTGGTAACGCCACAGCCACGTAGCGCTCTGTATGAAAATCACTGGTTGTGCTGTATCCAGTCTGTGGCTGGTTTGCATTGTTGTTTGCTATCGTAGTGTTGGGCAGCTGGAAGTGAACAGCGTGTAGCGTTGTGCAGTTGGAGGAGAGCCACCAGCAGTGGTGGATGTGGGGAGAGAGATGGCAGAGTTTTGAGAGCGGATGATCTGGACGTGTGTCCATCAGAGACAGTAAATTTGTATGAGTGGATGTCATGAACTGATATATTTATTATGACTTTTGAACACTGTTGAGGTAAATACATTGTTTTTTCTCTATCAAAATCTTTCATTTGCTTAGTATGCCTATCAGTAGTTAGTGCCTTCAGTAGTTTGAATCTTTTATTTAGCTGGCAGTAGTGGTGCTCGCTGTATTGCAGTAGTTCGAGTAACGAAGATTATTGTTAAGGTAAGTGATTTGTGAAAGGTATAGGTTAATGTTAGTCAGGGCCATTCTTTTGTAGGGATTATTGAAAGTCAGACTGCGTAGCGCTAAAAATATTGTGTGTCAGATTAAACACAGTCATGTATAATTTTTCTAAGGGGACGTTTCACAAGAGCTGACGAACATTTTGGAATGAGTGCAGGCTGATGTGAAAGGTGTGAACATGGGCGTCGCTCTGCTGGAATAACGCATCATTCTGGGGCAGTAAGGGCAGCAGCAAAATAGGCTGGATTGTATGGGATGGAAGATGGGTGAGTTGCAGGGGCTGGTCATCAGATGAGAAATTGGGACAGAAGCCACACTAGTTAACGGGAACGATGTGGTTTTGAATCTAATCTATCGGCTGTTCCATATACCATACAAGTACGCGTTATAAATCTGATGAAATAACAGCGAACAGCAAACTTGATAATAAAAATAACATCGACTATATACATTAAAGTCGAATTTTCGTGTAGCAGGCAGGGTAGATGGATCGCAATGGCGACATGTCATAACCTTCCGTTGCTGAATGTGTCTCAACACTCCATAATGTTGGACAATGATCATGTGTAGCAATTTTTTAACGGTGTAAAGCGGAATGACTTTCTTCAGAAAAGCTTTCCATAGAAGCTCAAATCAGCAACACGCAAAAACAGCCGACCAGCTGTGCGTTGTCTGATACGCTCATTTCGAGGCGCCGGACCATAGCGATATGCCCTTTGCCAAAGTCACTCATGTAAGCGGATTTCCGCAGTTGCGGCCAGTATCGTTGCTTTAATGATTTCTTCTGTGTGAAGTTGACGCAAATGACTAGCCGGTGGTGGGCAGTGGTCAAAATGGTTATTGGTGTAGAGATATTGAAGAACCAGTAGTTCTAGACAGTTTCAAAGGTATGTTAGGCTCCGACTGACTGAAAAATGAAGAAGGAGTATAACATAATAGGAATGGGCATTTTGAGAGCTGAAATAGGCAAAAGCCCAAAGTCCAGTAGTAGGATAACACGAGAAATTACAAAATATTAAAGAGATCCATCAAGGAAGCTTGCAGAAGAGAATTAGAAGTCTAAAACCAGAGAGTGATAGGAAGTGCCAAATGATAATCCAAACTATATAGAGAAGATATATATATAGCTGTAGAAGCACGTATGGCTGCGGGTCAAACAAATGTCGTGTGTAAGAAAACTGAAGAAACCTAGGGTAACCGAAAAGCAGCTATTTTATTACTAAGAGTTCAGGCGACAAGCTAATACTAAGCAAAGAAAGGTAGGTTGAAATGTTAAAAGGAGTATATAGTAAATTTACACAAAGGGACGAAGTCGAAAACAGTCTCACGGAAGGAGAAGTTGTAGTTGATGAAGATGAGCGTGGAGGGATGAGGCGAGGAAATTTGACAGAGCACTGAATGACCAAATCGAAACAAGGCACACGGAGCAGACAAAATTTGCTTGGAGTTTTTGGGTCCTTTGTGAGACTGAACTGCGACAGTGTTACATAAACTGGTAAGCAAGAAAATTATCAGTTTTATAAGTAATTTTGCTAAGTATTAACCAGAAATTCTTACACATTAATGAAAATGTGTAGAAGATGACCTCCGGGAAGATCCCTTCGGGCTCTGGAGAAATGTAGGGACACGCGAGGCAATACTGACCCCATGAGCTATGTTAATAATACTTGTAAGATTGCGGTCGAAGGAAGGAAATGGCCAAACCACCTCCACTACTACCTTGCCTAGTAAAGCGGTGCGGGTCTCCCGCATCGTCCCCTACGCTCCGCAGAGTATGGGACTTCATCTTCATCATCAAGATTAGTGCAGGCTTATAACAAAGTTGACTGCAATACGGTCTCTGAAATTTTGAAGATAGAAAGGACAAAACAAAGCGAACGAAAGGTTGTGTTCAAATTGTGCAAAGAGGAATTTTGAAAGGGGTTAATGTTCACAGGCAATAAATAATTTTAACGTCAAATGATGACATGGTAAGTCTGTTAGAGAGGGCCAAGATCCTCATATGTAAGAAAGAAACAGTTTCTTGAAAAGTTTTTATAGGTGATAATCAACATAAAGCAAAACACAGGTACTGAACTGTATTGAATCATGCAATGGTCAAGGTATTACAATAGAAAATAAGACTTAAAGTGGTAAATAAGCTCTTTTCAGCTTGGACAAGAAAATAACGAGAGAGAAATGTGTGTGTGTGTGTGTGTGTGTGTGTGTGTGTGTGTGTGTGTGTGTGTGTGTGTGTGTTTGTGTAGGGTATGGTAGGAGGAGAGATTGAAAATTGTAGAGTGACCAAGGTGAGATTAAAGTAAGCAGAAAGGAAAGGATGTAGGTTACAGTAATTATTCTGAGAAGAAGAGGCTTGCTAGACTAGCGTGGGAAGCTGCGTCAGTCCAGTCTTCGGATGAAGATCACAATAACATCTTTTCTTACAAACTTTATCAGCCACTTGCTTTTAAATCAACTGTAATAACGTTTCCGAAAGACTCCTAAAATTATGAAAAGTTTCAGTGGCATTTTCAGTGGCCTGTAACACATATTTATTTAATGTATAGAATGATGGTTTAAATGGTTCAAATGGCTCTGAGCACTATGGGACTTAACAGCTATGGTCATCAGTCCCCTAGAACTTAGAACTACTTAAACCTAACTAACCTAAGGACACCCAGTCATCACGAGGCAGAGAAAATCCCTGACCCCGCCGGGAATCGAACCCAGGAAACCGGGCGTGGGAAGCGACAACGCTACCGCACGACCACGAGCTGCGGACTAGAATGATAGTGTTACTCAATAATTTCAGATAAGATGCTGTATTAAGGTTTCTTGCTATTATCTTGCCAGATGAAAATACAGTTTTTGGAGTGCAAGTTTCGTAAGGTTAAATTACTATTTGGTTCTCCTGACGATTCTCTGATCTCATTATTCCATACGCGCCGACCTGATGTTGCACTTAGATGGCTATCGGAATGTTCCGTTTTCGGCGTTTTCGAATACGTTTTAACTGAACACTTAGTATCTTTTCTCTGTGTGCTGGTTGTGTTTACTATACATAATGATACTCACTGCCACTCTGTGTATTTCTTTCGTTTTCTGTTTCTGCTGTGGTACCCGTGTGTTGTTTGATATTCGTTCGTTTGCTGTTTGTTTGCTATGAGTGTGCGTGTTATCGTGTGCGGCAAGGGCTAGTCTGGGAAAAGAGGGAATTTTGAGTTGAGAGAATCCTACAATTTTTTTTCGTCCTGGAAGATTAAGTTATTAGGCTATTCTGTCTGCTTATGTCCTGCGTTTCTGGTTGTTACTGTTACATTACAGTGGTTATTATTTGTTATTGTGACTACCATGATCTGTGAGTTGTAAACTACGTTCATTTGGACATTCATCGCTTTCTTGCTCATGCCAAGAGCTCTTTATATGTGAATGTTTTCCTGTAATGTTAGAAGTTTTCTGTTGTGATTGTTCATTCCAATAATTTGCACATCCTATTCCATGTGAGAAGGTTCGTGCGCATGGTGTATTAGGTTTTCTTCGAAGGGACGACGGCTATTTTCATGTTTCCAGCTTCTAATATGTTCTTTGTTAATAGTTTTGAAATTTCTACTATTATCACCAGACACACTACATGTATCCCAATGTTCCTTAGATTGGGCTTACCACTGGAATGCAAACTTTTTGTAAGTAACATTCCTTTTAAAACTAGAAGTAATTCTGAGAGGTGACTACACAAACGGCTTTGGTTATTTGTCTAATGTTACCTGCTGGTAGTATGTTGCATGTCAGTAGGCGTTTCTTTAATTAATTTGGTTGTATATGTAGTTGGTAATGAAGTGTACGTGTCCTCTATGTCAAAAGAAGTGGGTGAAGCTGTCTATGAGGTATGTAGGTTTGTTATTCGCGCTTTAATTTCATTGGCGTGCTTCACTTTTCTGTTATTCTTCATTTCACAATGCTGTGTTACGAAATGGGGATGTTTCGTTTGTGTATTTTTGGTTGTCTTCTGAGCGTCGGCGATCTTAGGTTCTCTTGTGTGATGTGCTGTTTCTGTTTGTCTACATCTACACCTCCATCTACGTGATTACTCTGCTATTCAAAATTAAGTTCCTGGCAGGGGGTTCAATGAACCACCTTCAAGCTGTCTCTCTACCGTTCCACTCTCGAACGGCGTGCGGGAAAAACGAGCACTTAAATTTTTCTGTACGTGCCCTGATATCTCTTATGCTATCGTGATATCATTTATACCTATGCATGTGGGTGACAACAAAATGTTTTAACAATCTGAGGAGAAAACTAGTGATTGAAATTTCATGAGAAGGTCCCGTCGCATCGAAAAACGCCTACTATCTGTGGCACTATCTCCCCTATTTCGCAATAATACAAAACTAGCCGCCTTTCTTTGAACTTGATCGATGTCATCCGTCAGTCCCACCTGATGCGAATCCCACACTACACAGCAATAATCCAGAATATGGCGGACAAGCGTAGCGTAGTAAGCAGTCCCTATAGTATGTTGCATCTTCTAAGTGTTCTGCCAATGAATCACAGTCTTTGGTTTGCTCTACCCACAACATTATCTACGTGACCGTTCCAATTTAGCTTATTCATAATTGTTGTTGTTGTGGTCTTCAGTCCTGAGACTGGTTTGATGCATCTCTCCATGCTACTCTATCCTCTGCAACCTTCTTCATCTTCCTTTTTAAATAACTGTACTTCGCGTTTCTTTTTGATGGTTGTGGGTGTTATGGTATTCAGCCTAGCAACAACTGCCTTGTGGTAGCTAATCCCTGTATTCGTCATGATACTCCCCATTTATCCAGGATTATTTGTTGCTAAGATATCAAGTATGCTTTCGCAATCATTTAGGCCTCGAGTGGGTTCATCAAGTAATTGTTCGAAAATAATTTTCTGAGAAAACATTCTGTAAAATTTCGGATGACGTTTTACGCCTGCCGTCGGCTTTAAACGTATAATTTTTCCAGCATATCGAGGGTAGATGGAAGTCACCACCGGCTATAACTGTATGAGCGGGGTACCTATTTTAAGTGAGACTCAAGTTTTCTTTTTTCAGCAACTATGTGGAGTCGGAGGGTCGGTAAAACAATGTAATTAATAGTTCAGTCCGATTGTCAAGTATGACATTTATTCACACTATTTCGCAGGAACAATCTATTTCAATTTCACTACAAGGCAAACTACTTCTGACAGCTTTAAATACACCACCAACTGTATTTAACCTGTGAATGTATGTCTGGTATGTAAGTACAATTCTAAAGCGGCACGTATGGAATAACAAGATCACAAAATTGTAAGAAGAAGCTAACAGTTGTAAAAAAACATGAGCTGCAAAAAGTTGTTTCGTACCCAACAACATAAGAACAAATATTATAATATACCAACTTGTTTCGAGTTATAATGACATTTTTGCATACATAAAACCAATATGTATTACAGGCTACTGAATGTGCTTCACAAATAGGAGGAAGCAAAACGTGCACGGCACAAAACAAGCTGCCATTAATGTAGCTGCATATAAGGGTCACATGTCCAAGAAGTCAGCCGCGCGGTTTAGCCTCGCTGTCTGAGGCACCTTGCACGGTCCGCGCGGCTCACCCCGGTCGGAAGTTCGAGTCCTCCCTCGGGCATGGATGTGTGTTGTCCTCAGCGTAAGTTAGATTAAGTTAGATTAAGTAGTGCGTAAGCTTAGGGATCGACGGTATCAGCAGTTTGGTCCCATAAGACCTTACCACAAATTTCCAAATTTTTTTCTAAGAAGTCAATGTTCAGAATGCAGAAGAAAATGATTACCGGTTTTTAGGATCCCTATTCTTCATTACAAGTGCTCTCCCAAGGCAGAATAACCTTCAGATGCCAGTTCGGAACAATTAATATTCCAACAAGCAGGAAAGACAAAAAAGTCTTCGTCATTTACTACCTAATTTTCTGTAGTGAATTACATTACCCACTGCGTATTTTATCTCTGCACACTTCGTTCAAATTAACTTCATCCTAACTAGAATCGACAGGCAAATAGGAAACCACAAAGGAACACTTTAGGAGGCCGCCTCTAGGTTCAAAATGGTTCAAATGGCTCTGAGCACTATGGGACTAAACATCTGAGGTCATCAGTCCCCTAGACTTACAACTGCTTAAACCTAACCAACCCAAGGACATCATGCAGGATTCGTACCTGCAACCGTAGCAAAAGCGCGGTTCCGGACTGAAGCGCCTAGAACCGCTCGGCCACAACGGCTGGCTAGCATTGTCATGAAGAAGTCAGATACCATCAGCATTAATTTTGTGGCATTTGTCCTGAAGGACATGACACAACCTAACCAAAGTTTTAATGCTGGCAGCAGCATTTAGAATGGTACCGTGTTCTGAAAAGTCCAGCAACAACATATCGTGCCTGTCCCAGAACACTGTCACAAGTACTTTCCTAGCAGACAGCAGATTTGCACAATGTGTCACTTTGAATTGTGTGTGTGTGTGTGTATACTGGGGAACCAGCGTGTTTCCACTCCATAGTACGCCCACGACTCATTATCAGTGAAGATTATTTGTCTCAGAAAGAAAGTCATGACCTTCTGCGGCGTAAGGCGTTAAGTGATCCAAGCTCCCCATCACTCGCTGGCCCTTGTTGCCTGTCAGGTTTTTAGGCACCCAGCGAAAACCAACTTTACGAAATTTCAGCGTGTCATGCACAATATCCTACACTGCACCACAGGAAATGTTGAACTGCAGTGATAAAGTTCAATGCTGCACACGCCAATCGTTCAAAATTGCAGCCTCAATGGCTCAGACTGCTGTTGCTCGACTCCCAGAGCGTGGCGAATCACTTAGGTTCATACGGCCCTCTTGGAGATATACACACAGCCAATAGACACTGCTACGGTCCATACAGCCATCCCCATACACGTCACGCATGTTCCGGTCAATTTCATTGGGATTATGCTCTTTGGCCCACAAGTATCTAACTATCCTTCGCTGCTCTTCCCAAGTCGATGACAGTAACACGTGCGCCATGTTCGTCTCTTAGCTCAAGCTTGTCTTGCTGCACGTGATACTCTCTGTAGCACAGACTTGGAACTAGATTGTGGCAAAATTTGAACATTGCAAGTGTAATACAAGGAGAGAAAAAAATCACCGTTCGTTCGTATAATACCATCAGGGCTATTACGCTGACAACTCATTGACATTATTTTTAGCATGAATTTTACCGAATTGAAATTCCAGTGATATTTCGTGACGTAGTCTAGTGCTAATGAACGTGTTCAGTACCATTTTCTGTAACAATGCGACTGTGGATATCAGAAACGGAATTTACCATTTACTCATACTGGGAAATAAATTACCTTGTATTCCGAAACAAACTCATACATAAAGAACTCTTAACAACGCAGGAGACAGAAGTTGCGTTTTCATCATTTTATTTTAGTCATTGTCTGAAACATTACATGGGTAGAATCAGCAGTACTGCAGAACTGCACCATTCTAGTAGCTAACGTCAGAATCTACAAGAACGACTATGATTTTTAATGTTCTTAAAGTGAAAATCAGAGAAGAAATATTTAGTAAATGTTATCTTAACGTATGGAATATCAATGCTTTGCGTGTTCTGTACGTCATGGTACATTTAAGTCTGGTTCTCGGTTTCATTAAACTGTTGACTGAACCCGCGCGAACGACAAAAAAGCTGTGACACTACTATGTATTGCAGTGTATCACGCTTAGGAACAGTACCTAAAGTAAAGGCATCAAGTCCTACACTACTGGACCATGAATACTAAGCGAGTGATGTGGGTAACTTAAGGATGACAGGATTCAATAAAAAACCATAGATGTTCATGGTATTTCAAATCCCTTTAAAAGCCTCCGATTTCATACATTCTCGTAAAATTTCAATTCTTCTTTTTAAACTGATTAAATTACTGTTTATCAATAATTGAGGAAAGCATTTAGTGAATGAATTAACAAGTTGCTTATAAGACATAAACAAATGAAGTTACCTGTGAAGTGCAGTGGAACTAATGGATATTTTGTGCGCTAAATAAAATCTGTAACGTTCTGAATAAATCCCTTGAAACATATTGTACAATGTGAAGGGTGTGTAGTCTGTAAACTTAAAATTACTTCTCCAGTTACCTCGAACATATTTTCATCTATTAAGAATAGAACGTGACACACTGCTATCTCTTTCCGTACTTCAGACTGACCACTAAATCTAAGTTACAGTATGTGGTCGGGGGCAGAATATGCAAACAAACCTTCCGCGTTGTAAAATTATACTGTATACGGCACCTGAGGCCTCTAACTGTATGCCATCTAAAAAGGACCTGAGTATCTGAATTGGTCAACGTGTAGTCTCCACTGAAAATCCGCTCTTCTACCCCTTATACATTCAGACTTGTTGTACAGGTTTCCTAATAACTTTAAACCGCCTCTTTGTCGTAATTTCAGAATTACGTGTAGCTTTCTCTCTGAAACAGAATGTTACCCAACACCTCGGGTATCTAGTAACAGAATCTCTACCACTGAGTGCAGATATTTCTTCCGAGAGATGGAATCTCTCCGGCCTCATGAACATATTTCTTTATTGCTGTACCAGCTAACTCGCCTGAATATTTTCCGCCACTGGCTCCGAAACCCGCGTCGTAAAGATTACGAGCAACATAGCGGAAGCTGAAGCATGTACTGTTGCCCTCTCTCCACTCAATGCGGTTAGAGTTAGAGATTTTCACAATAACTGAATTCAGCAATCTTGGCGTTGGAAGAAACTTATTTGCGCTACAAAGGAAAGAATTTTATAGTTGTTCTTTCTGTTCCGTTGTGATATGCCGAAGCAGAATTAAAACTAATTACTTCGACGCTCTGTAATATTTTACTACTATTTAGGCTACAGAGGCTGAGGCTCTGTACTACATTGTAGGTGGTGAATTGGTAGTTAATACGTAAATTTGTTGAGACATGTTAACTGCTCTACGACACAAAAATGAATCTGTGCATTCTACGGTGATTTTCGAATTTATAGTCCGTACGCCATGACATCATATAAAGTAGAGTTCTGTCAAGAATTTTTTTTTTTTTTTTTTACTCTCACAAGTAATATATACGATGAGATCTTGTGGGTCACTTGCTGCGACTGGTCATTGTGTACGCAACAACAACTTGTTGTAGAGGGAAATATTGTCGATAAACAACTCTTCCGATTTTTTTCCATATTGTGCTATCCTTGGTACCCCTTCATTTCGTACTTTTAACTGCACGATTAAATGTTAACCCCATTCTGTAGACGTAAAATTGCCGTTCCTCCAGTTTCTCCTTCACCTCTTTTCCTCGTGCACTATGAATCTATTTCTTATAACATTGTAGATTCCATTGTTCAATGGGTAAGCGACCAGCCATAAATTAAAAGGTCCGGTGTTGCATCATTGCAGTCTGCTGCTGGGAAAGTCGAGCGCGGACACTTCGCGGCAGCTGCTCGCAAAACGTAGCAGCAGATGTGCCTTCGAGAATATAGCAGCCAACAAAATTTTGTGTACAGACGATCCACGAAACATGCATACAGAAGCTAGAGTGAATTCGATACGTTTCGGAAAATGCTCTGGAAAGAAAGATCGGAAATTATAGAAAAAGATACTTGCTTAGTAGATGTGACTGGTTGTCAGTAATGCTGTGTGAAACCGTAGCTAAAGATATATGTGTTGGATTAAAGAAGCACGTCTTGTTCTCTTTAGTGGAAGGGGGATAGAAAGCAATAAACATAAACGAAGTACAGCTGCGCTAGTTCGCTACGTGCAGCGCGAAAAATCATCTCTCAGCCGCAAGGCCGGCCGCGGTGGTCTAGCGGTTCTAGGCGCACAGTCCGGAGCCGCGCGACTGCTACGGTCGCAGGTTCGAATCCTGCCTCGGGCATGGATGTGTGTGATGTCCTTAGGTTAGTTAGGTTTAAGTAGTTCTAAGTTCTAGGGGACCGATGACCGCAGATGTTAAGTCCCATAGTGCTCAGAGCCATTTGAACCATTTTCAGCCGCAAGCTGTAAGCCATTCTGGGGAAAATCCGTCTAAAATCTCTTTAGCAAAAGTGGAAGACCAAAATAAACTGAACATAGACAGAACGGCGCAAATATCTCACATCAGACACACAACACGCACGCAGACCGCGTAAAAACAAAACAAAAATAATAGACAACAACGAGCAAACAGGGACTGTTCTCCTGCGTAAATGAATACAAACAATTACAAAATTAACCCAGTTTCAGAAGAAAACCAACAAGTGGTGGGAAGTCAACTGTTGCCTTCTCAACATAACCTAGATTGGTAGCATTGGCGAGTTGACTGCAGACGTTTCCTCGGCCAGTGCATGTAAATGCGCTTCTAGTTAAAATGTAGGATATAAAATGTAGGCTGGCTATGGCAAGGAAAGCGTTTCTGAAGAAGAGAAATTTGTTAACATCCAGTATTGATTTAAGTGTCAGGAAGTCATTTCTGAAAGTATTCGTATGGACTGTAGCCATGTATGGAAGTGAAACATGGACGATAATTAGTTTGGACAAGAAGAGAATAGAAGCTTTCGAAATGTGGTGCTACAGAAGAATGCTGAAGATTAGATGGGTAGATCACATAACTAATGAGGAAGTATTGAATAGGATTGGGGAGAAGAGAAGTTTGTGGCACAACTTGACCAGAAGAAGGGATCGGTTGGTAGGACATGTTCTGAGGCATCAAGGGATCACCAATTTAGTATTGGAGGGCAGCGTGGAGGGTAAAAATCGTAGAGGGAGACAAAGAGATGAATACACTAAGCAGATTCAGAAGGATGTAGGTTGCAGTAGGTACTGGGAGATGAAAAAGCTTGCACAGGATAGAGTAGCATGGAGAGCTGCATCAAACCAGTCTCAGGACTGAAGACCACAACAACAACAGTTAAAATGTATGTGGGGCCAAGAGATAACCTTTGCAAGCGCGGCTGAAAACAGACTCTTGCGTATCAGATAGGAATGACTGATCACGAGCATGATCATTTAGTACTATAGTAAAAAGATACGTGAACTAAGGAGTCCGCCCGGTTCGCCACGCCATCCAACTCACTGCTTTCCGTGCGGGAAGGTGTGCCGGTCCCCGGCACGAAAGCGCTCGGCGGATTAGTGTCGAGGTCGGGTGTGCCGGCCTGTCTGTGGATGGTTTTCAAGGCTGTTTTCCATCTGCCTCGGCGAATGCGGGCGGGTTCCCCTTATTTCGCCTCAGTTACACTATCACGGCGATTACTGTGCAAACACTTTCTCCACGTACGCTTACACCATTATTACTTTACCACGCATACATTGGGGTTACACTCGTCTGGTTGTGAGGCGTTACCGAGGGAGTCCACTAGAGACCGAACAACACACTAACACTGTTCTCGGTGTGGGGCGGCGGTGGGGTGAGTGGACTACTGTAGCCTGTTATGGGTATGGGTTGTGAACCACTGAGGTCTACTGCGGGGGTGAAGCCTCTCCGTCGTTTCTAGGTCCCCCATTTCAGTATAATACAAGAACTAAGGAGTGCACATATTATGAGCGCTTTGAGTAATGGAGATCTCCTTTGAGAAAACTGTCCATACTATGTACATGTGTGTGCGGTTTGTATAATCTGCAAAAACTTTCAGCATTATTTAAGCACTCATAGAATAACCTCTGAATACAAAGAAAACTTTTCCACGAGCAATGGCATGTCAGTAGAAAAGAGAAATGTGAGAAACTGAATAATATGTTCTGGTCAGGTCAGTCACCTGACTTAAACTCCATTGATGTCGTATGGGATGAACTGGACATGGAGGTCAGGAAACGGAGGCCATCTAGTGTTGAAGATCTATTGAATAATTTACAGACGTGTTGGACTGAAATTCCCGCAAAAACACTGCAAATTTTTTTCTCCAGAATGAGTAGAGTTAGTGCAACTGTTTGAGGGCAAGAGGTAGATATTTTGAAGAGGCTTAAATCTAAATCATATTTTATTGTTTTTAATGATAGAAAAAACATTTATTTATTGATTTATTTAGTTTGCACGATGTGTTTGTACAGTGAAATTAAGTACATAGTTTTATGATGGGTGCTCGAAATGTCTGGATTGGTTGTGTGTTAACACAATGTGCAACCATACTCCGTAACCTTCAATATTAGGCTATTTCACTTAACGTACAACGAGTTTCAAATCAATACTAATGTAATAAAACGATTTTTCACTTGATAGTGCTGACATTGTTAATATTACCTTAGTTTCACTATGGCAAAAATTAAATCACAATACTGATCATTAATACTCCTCACCTGAGTTCACACTGCAAATAAATCGCTGAAATTTGCTTATTTTCTTACGCATACTCTTTTAGCTTTAACTGGCCGAATCAATCCTGTGTTATCGTGCGGTTAGCTGTGCTGGATTGCCGGTCACTTTAATTTCTTCATGCGGTACTGTGAGCCCTGTGTTCGATGGACGTGTCTCTTAAACACACAGACGCATTGAGCAAAGACAGGCGTGATCACCACCGACTGCAGAATTGACCGATAAGATCGACTCTGCTGCACGCAAGTGCCGCAGAGAGGTCATAGTTGTGCATGAATGATTTGTGAAGTAACGAGTCGAGCGCACGGAAACCTTCCGCTTGTCGCGCAAGTGCATGCCGTGAAGCGACTTCACATGAAATGTGTTACGACGCGCAATCTGATGGCAAGACGATAGTTCGTTGCAGCGTTTATTCATACTGTCACCCTACCTGAAATAAGACGCCCGAAGTTGAAAGAGGCACAATTTGACACTTCATGACGTGTCGGCTCCGAAAATTTATTAAGAATCGTTTTCTAATATCATACGTCCTTCGGTTATTGTTTGTATATTGAACCAAAGTATGTGTATATTATCTTTTTCTGATGCGTTCTCGGCAGTGTAGACAATTGATTTTAAGTGAACGAACAAGTAGATCCAGGTGACGAAAAGACAATAATTTCGAATCCTTAAAAGGAAGAAAAGAATGTTGTCGCTTCAGAAAAGTAAGAGGATGGAACTGATGTGGGTTTATTGAAAGAACCGTCCAGAGACTCGCCTTGTAACCTCCCACTCCCCCATTTTCTAATTTGTGCCGATCTCACATAAGTGCAGGATGGTTAACAGAGAAAAGGCTCTTCGCTGCTAACTGAATCTGACCGTGTTGCCTTAAGCAAAGACATGTGTGTTTATTTTAGAAATATTGAAGTACCTCAAATTTAAGTGAAAAAAGTCGCTTTAAAATACTAACAGAGTGGACCATTGTATTTCGATTACTGATTTTTTTTTGGAAGTAACGGAATATTCCACTGTCTCAATGAACTTTGTCATTGCTTTAGGCCCATCGTTTTCTCCAATCTTCCTCGTCCACGGTAACCCTTTCATAACTGTTCAAATAAAACTATGTCCCGCCAACGGAACCAAGCGACTAAGAACAACGCTGCTATTTCGTCCACTGGTTTTATAGTAATTACGTTCACCTTCCGCGAATAAACCGAGTAATTGCTGACTACCACCCTACGAGTTGTAATACTTCCAAACTCATAGCTCAGTATTTTACCAAACTGTTCAAACAATTATGTTGTGAGGCAGCTGCACGTAAGCGTTCCACATGAAACCGTAACAACGAATCAGTCCTCGTATACTGGCACATGACCAGTATAGCTTGAGTATTATTGAACGCAAAAGAAAGCAAGGTATTGACAATGTAAGACAAGATTCGTGCTGTTTAGAAAGTCCCAGAAAACTATTTATATGTTGCGGACACGATTTACTACTTTCTACATCTATAGGAGACTCCCTTGTAGCCGTGAGAAACACAGAAAAAACAAAACAACGTTCAATTAGAATCTAGGGTACTTCACAATGTTTTGAGATTTCGAAATTGGATAACAAACATACTAATCGCGAAAAAAATTTGAATATTTTACCCGAGGTAAAATATTTATACTAATTTACTTTTAAAATGCCACATAGCACAAATGACGATTATTCGTGGCTACACAATACCCGAGGGGTTTCACCCAGTTTTTGAACACATCTTTCGCGACTGCTGGAGGAATTCTAGAATCACGGTCTGCTAACAGTTGCAAGCTTCTCTGCCGGTCGAAGTACACTCTCGCCTTCAAAAAAATCCAGTAGGTAAAAGTCTGGCACCGTTAAATCAAGCGAGCGAGGTGTCCATTCGACACAAGCGCGTTTGGAAATCGTGCGATTACCAAACGCTTCAAGGAGAACTTGGATGCGTGGCATGTCGCGCCGTCTTGTTGGAAGCAAACTTTCGCAACGAACGACGATGGCTTGCCTGTAAAGTGCTACACCAAGTGCAGTACTCTCGGGTGTTCGTTCAGTTTTCCGAGGACCCGTTGACTTTCCAACACAGCATCAAAACAAGTGTTCTGTTCCTAGTGTTGTGAAATGTGGAAAACAAAAACCGAAATGGCAATTATATGAATAAGAACAGCACCAAAACGGAACTAAAACACAACATCTGAAAATCATTCACGGGACCTACCACTGAAGATGCCTTGCAGAGAATAAAGGCGAAACGCGTATGGTACGAAAACTGTGTTTCATTCAGTTGTAGTTAGTCAGCCCATAAGTAAAAATTAACAATATGCAGTACGTAAGCTACTGAGAAACGCAAAGGTGCAATGTGTCCTCTAAAAAAATTGCTGTCACTCTTAGTTCATAATCTTTGATAACGGACTTAAGTAAATTGAGAATTAATTTACTCTGGGATGTGGACAATTACTCTGGGTTAAATGAACCCAGTATCAACTCGTATCTTTTTACTTAATAACAATGAAACTTCAGTAATAGTTAAGCTTTCTACGCAGTCACGTAACTATATTACAAGAATTACATAAATGAAACTTCACATGTGTAATCTTTCCTTAAACAAAATTCTAAATTCTAACTCTTCAACCCATTTCTCTCACAATCATCGATACATCCTAAAAAAAGAAAGAATGATTCTTGATCTGGATGTCTGGCGAACCTACAGTGCTGCGTTATCAAACTTCTGTCGCAAATAAAACAAACTTAATCATTACCTGTAATCCATTCTACACAAAGACTATAAACATACCAATGTAAACATCAATTCTTTTTCCCTACACAATAAATTTTCCATTATTCCATTATCTAATTTCAAATATCTACATTGTTTGCTGCTTACTGCTACTAAACCAATACTCACGTGTTGACATCTAACACCAAAGCTCAACTGCCCTGCCTTTCTCCTCTCCTCTCCTCTCCTCGCGATCAGCACATAAATCTGGCGCGTATCTTCACATACAAGAGATCACCTCTAACTCATCACTGTGCAGGGCAGCTTCTTTGCAGAGGTTGCGGCCGCTTGTCTAAACAGTTCAAACCTTGCGAGGGTGACTGCAGCTGTCCAAAACAAGAAAAATTTCGGACGAAAATTTACACACTCGCCTTTCAAGTAATTTTATGAGTCGCAGCTAGTACCTATTAATTCATGACTATGCTTCTTCTCCATCTACGGATACCGATTACGGATCTAGTTGCTACACACGTTAAAACCCTGAAGTGAAATTGAAAGGAGTGGTCATCACGTGCTGGTTCGTGTGCAGAGTGTTCCACGGTATTTCGACGATTTCAGACTTGAATGAGTCGCGCTAAACACAAAAATACAGCGGCGGTGGCGCCGTCTATTAGAAGTGCACAGTGACAAAATTCACCCGATATACAGATCAGTAATCACGTCGCATTGGTCGAAGCGATGGAGGGCTATTTTCGCTTTGGCGTACGTGTAACGTGCCTTTCGTTACACAGCATCAAAACATGTATTCAGTTCTTAGTGCTCTGAAGTGTGGAGAACAGAAACCCAAAAGGCCATTATAGGAAGAAGAATAAGGTCGAAAACGGAACTAAAACTCAACAGGTAGAAAACCATACACGGAACCTGCAACTGAAGATGTTTGCAGAGAATAGTTAGACGGCAGACAAGTAAAAATTAACAGTGTACCGTAATATTATTCGCTACGGTCGCAGGTTCGAATCCTGCCTCGCGCATGGATGTGTGTGATGTCCTTAGGTTACTTAGGTTTAAGTAGTTCTAAGTTCTAGGGGAGTGATGACCTTAGATTGGCAGTTCGGTGCTAGCGGCCGTGCGAGGCGGAGGTCTGATACTTCCGCCTGTGCGGCGTGTGCGAGTGTTTGTTTACTTGTGGACTTAGTCTGCGCGCGGGCTAGTAACAAAGATCATGGCGAACAAGTACAGGAAAACTACACTACGATTCAATTTCTGCAAAGATTACGAACGACCAAAGGCTTTAGCAGTGGAACGATTCATTCGAGAGGAAGTCAAGATACCGCCAAGCGATATTGTCGGAATTCACCTGTCCATCATTAGTCCCACAGTGTATGTTAAGATGGTAAATGACGCGGCGTGTGAGAGAATTCTACAGGCGACAAAAGCAGGTCTCCGATTTTGCCATAGTGACGGGAATGTCGGTACGGTAACTGTAGACCATGCTGGTCTTGGTGTACGGACAATACGTGTTTCTGAGCTGCCATTTGAGCTCCCGGCTGAAGAAGTTATCGAGGCTTTTAAGCCGTACGGCACGGTACATGGTCACACGGCAGAACGCTGGACACAATTCGCCACGTACCCCGTTCTTAACGGAGTGCGACAGATCACTACTGATCTTCAGAAGCATGTATCGTCCTATCGGACAATTGGTGGTTGTCGGGCGGTGGTGATTTACGATGGTCAATCACCTACATGTTCTGGCTGTGGCCAGGAGGGACACCTCAGGTCGAACTGTATGCAACGGCGGATTACGCAACTGCCTTCAGATGTGCGGGAGCCGTCGCCGGCGATGACAGTACTACCGATCACCTATGCCAAAGCCCTCACTGCGTCCGCTGATGACCGGAAGGACACAGCGCTGGTGGAAGATCAAGATGGCACTCTCCAAAACCTTGTCGCAGACGTCGGGATGACAGAGGATGCTGCTCCATTGAGCATACAATCTACGGCGACAACATCAGATGAGACCGAATTCCCACCAAGCACACCGATAGTACAAGAAGTAGTTCCAGCCACTACGGATGCTGTTCCATCTGGAAAGCACTCTGAGACGACAACATTAGTTTCGACCGAACTCCCGCCAAGTTCAACGATAGGACTCGAATCACTTCCCGTTCCTACGGATGCTTTTCTGTCGGGCAGCCGTGATTCCCTACAATCTGAGGACCCGGACGGAAGATCACGCAAACAACGTTCCCCGAAAAGGAGGAAACGGCGGCGTCGCACGACATCTCCTCGGGATGACTCCCCTTGCCCCGACAACGACGTGTCTCTGGACCAAGACGCCACAACAGCCTCTACGAAACAGGATGAGGCACTGGGAACTGTTCGATCAGACCCACAGCGGTCTGTCACATTGATGGTACCGGAACGTGGTGATGCTGAAGAGAAATCACAGCCAGTTGGCTCTCAAGACGCAGATGCTGTGGCTATGGACACGAATATATCACATCCTGAAAAGATGTGGTATGACGATATTGAGGAGGCGCCGGACGTCATACAGAGGCAGCCGGCACTCACGAAGACGGCCTAATAATTGCTGACGGTGAAGGGAGAGGGGCGAGAGAACGTCTTCTAACTCAGCCCCCAGCGCCGATGTAGGGAGATGTTGTTGCGCCTCGACAGAGTGGGATTCAACGCCATGCGAACCGTATTGCGACATTAAATATCAATGACGTGCGTTCACCGGCCAAAATACACCTACTGAAGGAAACGATTTGGGCATCTGATGTGGATATTGCTTTGCTCCAGGAAGTCCACATAGCTGCACTCCCATACATCGCAGGCTACCGAGCCTATTCGTCACATGGAGATCACAATGGGAACGGGGTGGCAGTTTACGTGCGAGATGGCTTCCCAGTGGAAAACGTGTGTTATCTTCCGTCGGCCAGGGGAATGGCTTTCACGACGTTTGGGGCACGCATCATCAATCTTTATGCACCGTCGGGAAACAATCGGCGGCGGGAAAGGGCGCGATTTTATGCGGAAGACATTGCTCCACTATTCCATGGACGTTATGAATGTGTAATAGTTGGTGGAGATTTCAACTGTGTTCTCAGCCAGAAAGACCAATGGCCGCAAGCAAACATCAGCCAGGAGTTGCGAATGGTTGTCAACGATCTTGTACTTAGTGACACGTGGGAATTACGACATGGAGCTGCACCGGGATACACCTACGTGACAAGTCATTCGGCGAGCAGATTAGATCACATTTATATTTCACGGGCTCATGCAAATTATGTCCAGGACGCGGAACGCTGGCCATTGGCATTTTCCGATCACAGCGCTTACATCTGTACGGTGCTTCTTCCCCGTAGAGAGGTGTGGAACAGTAAGGCCCCGTGGAAACTAAACATTCAACATCTACATGATCCTGAATGCCGTCAACGCATCCTTGAGACATGGACGATGTGCGAGCGAAGGGTTGGAAGGTATACGACGATGCTTGATTGGTGGCTGACTTGTGCTAAACCGGCGCTTCGCCGTACGTTCATCTCGTATAGCAGGGAGATGGCAGAATGGCGCCGCCGTACGACCGACTTTTATTTTGCAGCACTGCGCGACCTGGATGATGGTCCGCCGGGACAGGACATCTGGATCGAACGCAAAAGGATAAAAGCTAAACTAGTGGCTTTAGCTCGGAAACATCTTCAGGGAACCATGGTGCGCGCCAGATGTCACGATACGATAAGGCTCGAGATTCCTTCAATGCACCACGTCGTGAATGAACGAAGGCACCGACGACGAGTTTTGGTACGGGAATTAATTACCCGCGAAGACCGAAGAGTGACGCGTCAAGCGGACATTGTCTCTGCATTCGTCGACCATTACCAACACATCTATCGGGAAGAAGCAGCCTCTGTCGATGACCTCGACCGTATAGCCACGTCGGTCTCCCGTACACTGACGGTGGAAGAGGCGGGAACCTTACTGGAAGCCATTAGCTGTGAGGAAGTACATGATGCAATCGCACAAGGTGCGTTGAATCGGTCCCCAGGCATTGATGGGCTTCCTGCTGAATTCTATCGAGAATTTCGCAACGAAATGGCACCGCGATGGACGGAAATGTACAACGAGATGTTAAATTCCGATGCGCCTATTCCACTGGCTTTTATGGAAGGCCTCCTGGTGCCAGTACATAAACCGAAGCCAGGAATTACGGTCACACATTATCGCCCCATCACCCTGCTTAATGCCGACTATAAGATCTTTGCACGGTTGCTAGCGTCCCGATGTCGTATGTTAATTCGTAGCGTTCTCTCTCCAGAACAGACGACACCGGGTGGATCGGTGAATGTGCAAACAGCTACTGGCGAATGCCGTGATGTGATAGCGCTGGCGGAGGAGTGCCGGCTTAAAGCGGCGATGGTGGCGGTTGATTTTGACAGTGCTTTTGATAAGGTGCGCCACAACTATCTGTATGCTGTACTGGAACCAATGGGTTTTCCAGACCGTTTTACTGGTCTCATTAGAAGGTTTTATGGGGGCGCACAATCCTTGGTACAGGTTAATGGGCGTATAGCAGGGCCCATTCAAATTCGACGCTCCATTCGCCAGAGCTGCCCTCTTTCGATGCTGCTGTTAGCGATAGCGTTGGAACCATTAATTGGGAGGCTCACCAATTCTCTTTCTGGGATGGAACTACGGGGCTACACTTTCAAATGTCGTGCCTATGCGGACGACCTCCTGCTGCTCGTTCGTTCTGAGGAAGAGGTGAAGACGGTTCTTGGACTGTTGTTGGGCCACTGTGTGACGGCGGGTAGTGCTGTGAACATGAACAAATCGGCGGCAATGCCGGTTGGAAGGAGCCTTACGCCGGAAGAAATCAGTCCGTTTCCTTATGTGCAACGATTCCGCTATCTCGGCATAGACTTTACCTCATTTGTAAAACATACTGCGGCAGTTACATACCGACGTATTTTACAGACAACACGTACCATGGTCCGACAACATCTCCTACGGCGCCTTGATCCTTTGCAGCGAGTCGAGTATCTGAACACTTATGTGGTTTCTCGAATGGTGCATATTTCGCATATCCTGCCCCTACCACTCACGCTCGGACGTCGACTTCAATCAGCACTAGACTATTTTGTGATGATTGGATCGCCCCTCAAGGTGCGATACGAATCGCTCACTCTCCTTACGGACAAGGGGGGACTCGGACTTACGAATGTTCACTGCCGAGCGACGGCGCTCCTTCTAGCCACGATGTACAAGCAATGGCGTAGCGGACATGATTCCCTTACATCCCGCCTACTCGATCTCCTGGTTCCAGCGTCCCTCACACCTCCGGTGGCGGTGGGCAACATTACGCCACATTTTGCGCATGTTTCAACATTTAACGTGGAACTTAGTTATACCAGAGACAAGCTTCCGCGCACGAGACCGCCATGCGCGAAGGATTTTTATGTTTGGCTGCTACGACGGATAAATCGTAATGTCATTGAACTCAAACACCCCAGGTTGCATTGGCCGAAGATTTGGAGACATGTGCACCAGAAATTCCTTCCTACCTTCGTTCGGGCTTTGTGGTTCTCTGTCGTCTGTAGCAAGTTCAACACCAACCAACGGCTCCATGCAATTGGACTAGTGGACACTCCACTATGTCCGAAATGTCACCAAGTGGATGACGACCATCACCGTTTAACTTGTATCGCGGTGGAGGACGTCTGGCGCCTAGGAAGACAGATGGTGGCTTGCTACCTCCGTGTGACCCCGCAACATATTACCCCTGCTTCCTTCTTACATCCGGAGAGTGACTACTTTCCGGCGACTAAATCACAGTCGATCATTTGGGTCAAAGGTTGGACGATCGCGTACCTCTATGGGGATGCTGCCAAGTCGCGACTTGGCTTTTGCTATTTCTTGCAGCAAGCCCACAATGAGGTTCATAGATGGTCACACTATCGGAAAACCTTTGCCAATTATCTTCAGGCAGTCTTCCTTGACCCCCCACGCAGTTGGGATGTGCCGGGTGCAGCCGGTGTGCACATTTGACAGCTGATAATGAACCTCACGCTTCTCTCACCACTCAATATGTAATAAACATACTATACGATAAAATGATCTACATGTTCCTTTTAACAGAGTGATCTTTATTGAAAATAAATAAATAAATAAATAAAAACATCCCTGTTCCTTTAAATTTGTGATTTGATTTAAAATGATTTTTTTTTTTTTTTTTTTTTTTTTTTTGGCAGAGGATGCATTTCATTTAGGGAAAAAAAGTGGTAGCGTCTTTGATTCATAATCAAAACGTCTTCGGTCCCGGGTTCAATCCCCGCCACTGCCTAAAGTTTGACAAATAATCAGCATTGGCGGCCGAAGACTTCCGGCATAAGAAGTCAGCCTCATTCTGCCAACGGCCTTGTCAAAGAGGGTGGAAGAGCGGATAGAGGTTCAGGGCACCCTCTTGTCCTAGGGGTAGGAAATTGCCCCTAAAGGCGGAAGAATCAGCAATGATCAACGACATGAGGATGCAGAAGGCAATGGAAACCACTGCATTAAAGACACGTAACGTGTATCCACAGGACATGTGGCCTGTAATTGAACAAGTGTCATGATGATCTCTCCATTGGCAAAAGATTCCGGAATAGTCCCCCATTCGGATCTCCGGGAGGGGACTTCCAAGGGGGAAGTCACCATGAGAAAAAGATTGAATAATCTACGAAAGGATAACGTTCTACGAGTCGGGGCGTGAAATGTCAGAAGCTTGAACGTGGTAGGGAAACTAGAAAATCTGAAAAGGGAAATGCAAAGGCTCAATCTAGATATAGTAGGGGTCAGTGAAGTGAAGTGGAAGGAAGACAAGGATTTCTGGTCAGATGAGTATCGGGTAATATCAACAGCAGCAGAAAATGGTACAACAGGTGTAGGATTCGTTATGAATAGGAAGGTAGGGCAGAGGGTGTGTTACTGTGAACAGTTCAGTGACCGGGTTGTTCTAATCAGAATCGACAGCAGACCAACGCCGACAACGATAGTTCAGGAATACATGCCGACGTCGCAAGCTGAAGATGAGCAGACAGAGAAAGTGTATGAGGATATTGAAAGGGTAATGCAGTATGTAAAGGGGGACGAAAATCTGATACTCATGGGCGACTGGAATGCAGTTGTAGAGGAAGCAGTAGAACAAAAGGTTACAGGAGAATATGGGCTTGGGACTAGGAATGAAAGAGGAGAAAGACTAATTGAGTTCTGTAACATGTTTCAGCTAGTAATAGCGAATACCCTGTTCAAGAATCACAAGAGGAGGAGGTATACTTGGAAAAGGCCGGGAATACGGGAAGATTTCAATTAGATTACATCATGGTCAGACAGAGATTCCGAAATCAGATACTGGATTGTAAGGCGTAGCCAGGAGCAGATATAGACTCAGATCACAATATAGTAGTGATGAAGAGTAGGCTGAAGTTCAAGACATTAGTCAGGAAGAATCAATACGCAAAGAAGTGGGATACGGAAGTACTAAGGAATGACGAGATACGTTTTAAGTTCTCTAACGCTATACATACAGCAATGAGGATTAGCGCAGTAGGCAGTACAGTTGAAGAGGAATGGACATCTCTAAAGAGGGCCATCACAGAAGTTGGGAAAGAAAACATAGGTACAAAGAAGGTAGCTGCGAAGAAACCATGGGTAACAGAAGAAATACTTCAGTTGATTGATGAAAGGAGGAAGTACAAACATGTTCCGGGAAAACCAGGAATTCAGAAACACAAGTCGCTGAGGAATGAAATAAATAGGAAGTGCAGGGAAGCTAAGACGAAATGGCTGCAGGAAAAATGTGAAGACATCGAAAAACATATGATTGTCGGAAGGACAGACTCAGCATACAGGGAAGTCGAAACAACCTTTGGTGACATTAAAAGCAACGGTGGTAACATTAAGAGTGCAACGGGAATTCCACTGTTAAATGCAGAGGAGAGAGCAGATAGATGGAAAGAATACATTGAAAGCCTCTATGAGGGTGAAGATTTGTCTGATGTGATAGAAGGAGAAACAGGAGTCGATTTAGAAGAGATAGGGGACCCAGTATTAGAATCGGAATTTAAAAGAGCTTTGGAGGACTTACGGTCAAATAAGGCAAAAGCGATAGATAACATTCCATCAGAATTTCTAAAATCATTGGGGGAAGTGGCAACAAAATGACTATTCACGTTTGTGTGTAGAATATATGAGTCTGGC
This sequence comes from Schistocerca americana, assembly GCF_021461395.2. Taxonomy (NCBI): domain Eukaryota; kingdom Metazoa; phylum Arthropoda; class Insecta; order Orthoptera; family Acrididae; genus Schistocerca; species Schistocerca americana. The sequence goes on along the minus strand of NC_060120.1, from coordinate 518,676,392 downwards.
GATATACCATCTGACTTTCGGAAAAGCATCATCCACACAATTCCGAAGACGGCAAGAGCTGACAAGTGCGAGAACTATCGCACAATCAGCTTAACAGCTCATGAATCGAAGCTGCTTACAAGAATAATATACAGAAGAATGGAAAAGAAAATTGAGAATGCGCTAGGTGACGATCAGTTTGGCTTTAGGAAAAGTAAAGGGACGAGAGAGGCAATTCTGACGTTACGGCTAATAATGGAAGCAAGGCTAAAGAAAAATCAAGACACTTTCATAGGATTTGTCGACCCGGGAAAACCGTTCGACAATATAAAATGGTGCAAGCTGTTCGAGATTCTGAAAAAAGTAGGGGTAAGCTATAGGGAGAGACGGGTCATATACAATATGTACATCAACCAAGAGGGAATAATAAGAGTGGACGATCAAGAACGAAGTGCTCGTATTCAGAAGGGTGTAAGGCAAGGCTGTAGCCTTTCGCCCCTACTCTTCAATCTGTACATCGAGGAAGCAATGATGGAAATAAAAGAAAGGTTCAGGAGTGGAATTAAAATAAAAGGTGAAAGAATATCAATGATACGATTCGCTGATGACATTGCTATCCTGAGTGAAAGTGAAGAAGAATTAAATGGTCTGCTGAACGGAATGAACAGTCTAATGAGTACACAGTATGGTTTGAGAGTAAGTCGGAGAAAGACGAAGGTAATGAGAAGTAGTAGAAATGAGAACAGCGAGAAACTTAACATCAGGATTGATGGTCACGAAGTCAATGAAGTTAAGGAATTCTGCTACCTAGGCAGTAAAATAACCAATGACGGACGGAGCAAGGAGGACATCAAAAGCAGACTCGCTATGACAAAAAAGGCATTTCTGGCCAAGAGAAGTCTACTAATATCAAATACCGGCCTTAATTTGAGGAAGGAATTTCTGAGGATGTACGTCTGGAGTACAGCATTGTGTGGTAGTGAAACATGGACTGTGGGAAAACCGGAACAGAAGAGAATCGAAGCATTTGAGATGTGGTGCTATAGACGAATGTTGAAAATTAGGTGGGCTGATAAGGTAAGGAATGAGGAGGTTCTACGCAGAATCGGAGAGGAAAGGAATATGTGGAAAACACTGATAACGAGAAGGGACAGGATGATGGGACATCTGCTGAGACATGAGGGAATGACTTCCATGGTACTAGAGGGAGCTGTAGAGGGCAAAAACTGTAGAGGAAGACAGAGATTGTAATACGTCAAGCAAATAATTGAGGACGTAGGTTGCAAGTGCTACTCTGAGATGAAGAGGTTACCACAGGAAAGGAATTCGTGGCGGGCCGCATCAAACCAGTCAGTAGACTGATGACCAAAAAAAAGAAAAGAGTTCTAGGGGACTGATGACCACAGATGTGCTCAGAGTCATTTCGTAATATTATACGCAACTGAGGAAGACAGCACTACAAAAGTTGAAGACGTCATTGGCTAGATTTTATCGAGATGCGCTGTAGTTGCGAGAGTAGTTTGCAGAGCGTTATTCAGTGCGAATTAATTAAGCCAAATGGCGTAGGGAACAGATTCTTTCTTTACGTAAATATCAGAGGGACCAACTGTAATCAGCTTTTCAGCAGAGTTCGTAGTCAGACTTTCTGATAACAATAAATTTCGGACAGGGCATGATTTTTGCTGAGTCGCCAAAAAAAGACAGCCCGGGCCAGCGCCATAGAGACTCGCCATTTGTGCGAGTTCCGCCAGCGCCACAGGCGGCGCTGAGGGTAAATATATCGACTTCGCCTCGGCCAAATGCCGACCGAGTACAATTCGCCAATGACCGGACGAGAACGGACAGAAGCTTGCTCCGAAGAGAGAAGAGCAGCTCTCGCCCAATTGGTTATAGACCGTCGTCCGGGGCTGTCTTAGACAGTAAATGTCGTTTAGTGAACTCTTAGAAGTGAACAGACAGTTGTTAATTGCATTTGCTATGTACTGTGAAGTTTACCGCACTTAGCCATTGAAGGCCGCTTCTGTGTTATATTACATGCAGTGTTGCAGACTTCAGTACACAACAAGTCATCAAGGTAAGTAAAGACTTTTGACTAAAAAAACATGGTTCAAATGGCTCTGAGCATTATGGGACTTAACATCTGAGGTCATCAGTCCCCTAGATCTTAGAACTACTTAAACCTAACTAATCTAAGGACATCACACACATCCATGCCTGAGGCAGGATTCGAACCTGCGATGTAGCGGTTGAGGGGTTCCAGAGTGAAGCGCCTAGAACAGCTCGGCCATAAATGGCTGGCACTTTTGACTCATTTGTATGACTTTGTTACCAATTTGTTGAAGTGTTGTAGAACCTTCGTTCTCCTATCCTGTTACCTGATCCTGGGGCATAGCTGTGTAATAGTGGCAGGGAGGAATTGTCTTAGTGGTGTACTGCGCCAGAAGCCGTTTCACCAACTTACAAACTCGGCCTACCGTAACAACAGTGGGAACTCGGCCTCCCCAGCGGCAGCTACGAGGCCCTTGCAAAACTGGCGACGAGGGTTTACAAAAATTTTCTTACTCTTTTCCCAGTTAGGCTTGCCTATGCTTTCTCGCAGCTGAATTTTATCACCAATAGCATTACACAAGCAATCAACTCTAAGCTCCGGCCATGTTAGGCTAAATTTTTCTGCCTGACTCATGTAGTACTGTCACCGTCAGAGGGTGGTACGGGACTACAAGTCCCACCGCCACACCTCCAAAGTGAATTGCAGTGATGCAGTCACTGCCCTGTGGAAATGTACTGCCTCACCAACACAATTAGACCGCAATAGACCGGTGATGCTGTAATGTAACATATCACCAAAACAAAATAAAAAAATAAAATAAAAATCTCCGGCATGTGCATCATTCAAAACGGGAAGCCCACAACTTTAGTATCTAATTATCGATGTTACAGATCCACTCTCACCAAAAAAGTGCAAACTTACAACTTTGAACATACATTTCTGTATTACTGGCCCATAATTATTTTATGAATTTCGCTTTTTCCATTGGTTTAACCCTCTACTACATTTGGGCGATAATCTAGAATTTAGCATACACCTTTACGCAAGAAGACTGTTATTAATTCCGTGTCTCTTAGCTTGCTGCTTGGTAAAATGTGAGGGGAAGATTACATGACTGCGGCTCGAAGCTGAGTCGAGTAACGAGTAGATGTGACTCGAGAGCCGTTGGAGAAAAGTCGCCTCGGTCACTCATTCCCACTTGGGAGCAAGGGGGCTGGAGGTGGGTCAGTAAAGGAGCGAATATACGTACTGAATGTTCCGCCAGTTTTTGCAGCTAATGTGGCGGCGGCGCTGGAATTTGGCCTGCGGCGGTGCTCTGCCCAGGTGCCGAAATTCGCGCCGGCCGAGTGAAAGCGCGCCGCTCTCCAGTGTGCGCGGTGCGAGGACAGGCCGGCCACGCCCGCTCTGATCGCTGGCCCTTCGCATGGCTTCAGCTCCACTCGCTAAACGGCTCAGCTCCTCTTCGCCCCGCCGACACACTGGCTTCGCGCCGCTGTCGTAGCAAGCGACAAACTTCGCACAGAGGGCATACGGCTAGGGCACACGTACGGGGACTTCGACGGCGCCATCGGAGACGAAACGGTCGTGGAAAGAAATCTGACAGTGCGGCAGTCTCCATCTCCAATGCTCTCCACTTTCAGTACAGAAAAGAACGGCAAAGCAGACATGGCATAAGACCCAGGACGCAATATGTAAACAATCAATATGAGAAAAATCACGGAGATGGCGAAACTGATCCAAGCAACAAGGCAGACGATGACGACAACTTTCTTGACCAATTCACTAAGTGCTTTAACTATGACACATTATTGTACGTATAATCACGTAAAACCTGTAGGTTCCTATCTGCCAAGGTGACGCACGAAAATCCGATCCCTGGTGCAAACTGCTCGCCAATTATGTAAGAATGTTTGGCCACCACGAGCAGACGCAACAATCAATAGATAAACATGTCATAAACAGATAATTAAAAAAATGGTTCAAATGGCTCTGAGCACTATGGGTCTTAACTTCTAAGGTCATCAGTCTCCTAGAACTTAGAAATACTTAAACCTAAATAACCTAAAGACGTCACACACATCCATGTCCGAGGCAGGATTCGAACTTGCGACGTAGCGGTCGCACGGTCCCAGACTGTAGCGCCTAGCACCGCTCGGCCCCCTCGACCAGCCAGACAATAAAGAAATAACAGATAAACTATTGCAAAAGTCTATGTTTACTGAATTGTTCTTGTCTTTTGCATTACTTTACATTAGGGGATGAGAATGACCTCTTTGTACTTCAGTTCACATTTGCGCGCGCACTAGCAAGTTAATAAACACTTAGCGCAACTCTGCCGCATCAGTTCTCAAATTTTATTAGGATTATTATCCTTCACCTCTATCTGGTTGTTTGTGTACACTTTTCCCTTCAGTCTGCCCTACAGATAAAAGTCACAAGTGGCTAGGTCTGCTGATTACGACGGCCACAATCTAAGTCCTCTCTTCAGTGAATCTTCCATGAGTTCGTGAGATAGACTTGTGTGGAGTGGAACGGGTCGCCACATCCTTCTGAAAGACAGCATACATTCGTTTATGGGGGTGGGGGGAGGGGGGTGAAAACGGTGCATAAAATTGCTCCAAGATTCACATACACATAGCAGTGTTTACTTTAGTTTCAAAAAATATGGGCCCATAATTCGACTTACTGACACGGCACACCACACTATATTTTCACCTGAAAGAGGTTCTTCATTAATCACACAGGAATTGTTTGTTGAAAAGTATCTCGTGTTCTGGGAGTTAACGTGTCCTGTCAGACGGAGCCGGGCTTGATCACTCATGAAATACAGCAGCAGACCTAACACTCCACGCTCAACTGTTTGACATAGCCACGTAGAGTAATTCACACGTTTTGCCTTATGTTCCTCCTTCAGTTCTTGAACACGTGTCATTTTGTAGCGCATCACCCTATAAACAGTAAAACACGTTGACAAGGCCTAACTGAAACGTTCACTTTTTGCGACAATTTAGGGTCGACATCTTTGGTTTCTGCATCATACGTGCTCGAATATCCGAATCACAACAGGTGTTCGACCTGACGGGGCTCGATTCTCTCTTGCGTTTGCAACTGACCCTGTAGTGTACCACTTTGTAGCCAAATCCTGTATACTGCTCTTCGCTGGTATGGAAACGCCAGTGAACTTCTTTGCAAAAATGTATCGCGCTTCTTTAAATGAACAGGTACACACGTTGCGATTCTTTTTTGTAGAGGATACACCTCGTTGAGCGTTGGTTCTGACAATACAAAACAGCCGCGACAGCTTCCAAACAATAGGTCTGGTACATGGGGCCCGATTTCGTGCGCCACCCTGTAGTAACAACACTAACCAGCGGTTGGCTCATGACTCGCTGTCTTTCCGAGATATCCCCCACCCACCCTCTCACCTACTGCACATTGATAGCAGGATGTGTCCTTCCTATGATCTTTGAACTTCCTCATCTTCAATGAACCACTTATAATTTTCCAATTTTAAGCCGAAAAATTGATATTTTATACTAGGTTTCACTAGAAAATTAAAAGTCTGCAGAGGAAAACAAAATAATAGTAGTGAAAACAAAAATGTTATTCACTTTAGGCTTTTACTGTGTCACTTTAATGCACGTGAAACGTCCAAATTTCTTCGCATCTCCACAAATTCTACGTTCGCGCCTAATTACATTCCTTGCTCTTACGGTACCGATAGTAATTTATACCATCTGCCGTATCAAATCTTGAAATCATTTCGCTTGATTCAGCTTGTGCTACATCTCTAATGACCTCGTTGCCGACGGGGTGTTGAAAACTAGTCTTCCTTCCTTGCTATAACTGGCACACTGAAACCAAATGACGTACGCTATTACAGAAAAACTTGCCGATACGAATTCAGAACACAATATGGCATACAGCCTTTCCTCCATCGTCGGTAACAGTGTGACCACTCACTCTGGTGTAATTAGATCGTGTGCTCAAGATGTACGAGGGAATTCCAGCGTTCACGACATAAGCTCCTCAAAGGAATTTTAAATTCCTAACTACGTTACAAAGGCTTCTCACAATTCTTACTATGTGCTCAAGATGTACGAGGGAATTCCAGCGTTCACGACATAAGCTCCTCAAAGGAATTTTAAATTCCTAACTACGTTACAAAGGCTTCTCACAATTCTTACTATGCTTGTCTCTGCTATAATTACTGTAGACACTTAAACCAGATAAAAGACCGAGAAGAAGGCAATTTTTTTTTGTGGAGTTTTTTTCGCATTTGAAGACGGATGAGCAATCACTATTGAAGGTGAATTTTCCGGAGAACATAGTTCCATTAGCTGCATAATGCTCAACAGAAGCAACATTGGCACACGGGATTCATGAAAGGCAAACGCTGTACTATTAGTTTTTGGTATAGCAAACCTTAATGTACAATATTCATACATATTATAAAATATGTGTATGTAAGCTTGTTACACATCTCCTCCTAAGCTACTGCACCAATTTCAACCAAACCTGTTACCTACGTCACGTACTGGCTCAAATGGCTCTGAGCATTATGGGACTTAACATCTGGCAAACCAGACAAAATGACGAAAGGAAAAAAAAGTTCATCGCTTACTATATTTTCGCTCTTCATGCAGTACAACTGTCACATGTGGTACGAGGTCTTTATTTTTTACTTCCTTACTGCTAAGTGTATTCGCGACACACATTGCAGACAGTATCCATATACACCATTGGATGAAACTGCAAAAATTGTATCACTGCATGACGTATATTTCATAGATATGACCTCATAAACACTCAGCTCTCTGAGAACCAAATTGCAGAGAGAATTTCGCTAAAGGTACAGGTGAAACACGTGTACAAATATATATGAAATATGATAAATGTACGTGAAATATATGTGACATGTGCGGATGCAGGCAAGGCAGCAGATAAAAAACTTCTCCTAATCCCCTGGATCGATCTCGACCAAAATTGGTACACATATTACTTCCTATCCGGAAAGAAATAGTGTGAGGGTAGGAACCACTAAACTTGGGGTGAGGGTATAACGTGGAGAGAGAACGAGGGGAGAAGTAGATGGGGCGACAGAGAGAGGGACGAAGGAGACGCACATAGATAAGGGGGAGGAGAAAGTGAACTGAGAGAGGAAGAGGGAAATGGACAGAGAGATGGGGGGCGAGATGGACAGAGGGAGAAAGGAGGAAGATATTTACAGAGAGAGGGGATGAGGAAATGGACGGCGAGATTGCGTGGAGCGGATGGTCAGAGGAAGGAATGTGGAGGAGACTGACGGAGAAGAAATGGACTGAGATAGGGATCGGTACGTAGATGATGGACAGACGGAGAGATGGGTGGGGGGGGGGGGGGAGGAGCAGATGGATAGAGCGAGAGGGCCTGGAAGAGAAGGACAGAGAAAAAGGGGGGGGGTGGAGAAGGCGGACAGAGTGTGTAATGAGGACATACATTTCATGAGACATCATTGTGAATTACGTTAATACGAATAAAACGGAACTTCATTCATCTTCGTGGAACTGGATGTGTCCGCAGTTGATGATGATATACACTGGATGGTGGACATGTTCAACAGAATTTGTTGTATCACAATAGCACCTGTTCTATTGTAATGAAAGCAGTACATGTGGTATCGTCATAACAATATACGAGCGTTGTCCTCCACATTAGAATCAACAATAGCACGGTGTTATAGCCTACTGAAAACCTGTGTCCTTTTACCAGGCGAAAGCGATTTGACGGCTATTAGCTGATACACACACTTCTTGTCGGTATATACTTCTGAACAACAACATTCACCGAAGAAAAAAAATCTTAAAATGCCCTGTATTACCTTCATTCGACCTTGCAGTTACTAGTGTTCTAAACCGTAGCGAAAACCTTGAAATTACAATTTCAGCAGATTCAACGCTGCTGATCTGCCTCGCCTGCTTCGAGACAACCTAGCAATGTACCCTTTAAACAAAGTTAGAAATGGGGCTTCTGTTGCACTGCATGGTACTCCTTAATCAGGAGTTTCTACTCAGTCCACCACAAAAAAGGTTAGATGTTAGGCTTCTTAGGACCGTTTTCTCAAACGTTGTGCTCTGAACAAGGATGCCACTTTCCTAGCTTCCTTTGTCCACGCCACTTCTCGACGTGTGTTGAAGGTACAAAAGGATGGAGGAATGGGTAAAATCTGCATTTCGTAATGCAAAGAGTTTGTAATGTGAGGTCCGAGACGGTCATTTGTGAGTGCGATGTAGACCAGAAGAGTCGCAATTACCAGAGTGCATTTAGCAGCAAACGTGACCAGTGGTACTAGAAATATGCTGGGAGGTCTAATTTACAATCACCATACTCCTCCGGTATTTACTGATAGAATGCCGAAAAGTGCCAGCTACGTCCAGAACAACATCAGACACTTACTTCTGCCACTTGTAATCCCAGTAGCCGGCCGCGGTGGTCGTGCGGTTCTAGGCGCTGCAGTCCGGAACCGCGGGACTGATACGGTCGCAGGTTCGGATCCTGCCTCGGGCATGGATGTGTGTGATGTCCTTAGGTTAGTTAGGTTTAAGTAGTTGTAAGTTCTAGGGGACTGATGACCTACGATGTTAAGTCCCATAGTGCTCAGAGCCATTTTTGTAATCCCGGTAACCACAATTATTATAGCTGATTTCGATCAAGAATGTGAGTGCGTGATATTGTGGGTTAACGTCTAGCCAAGTCTGCACCCATTGACCATCTGTGATAACAGGAACGTGACCTGTTTTTATTGGAACATAACAGACCCTAGTCTGTAAAGACCTTTTCTCAGTAAATCTGAGGTTCGACAGTGGATCAACATGACGACAGAACCGTCCCTTCCCCCCCCCCCCCCCCCCCCCCTCCGCTCCTCGCAAATCATGTGAAATTAATGAGTTTCACTTTATCAGATTACTTATAGTAGCCTGTTAGTTACTCTGAAGCTCATTCAGTTCACTGGGGAATCCATGAAGGCCAATGTCTACTTGTGTTCCGACTCTGCAGTGTTATCGGTCGGCACCGGCTGCCTCATTCCTTTTGTCTTGAGGTGGCGTGCTGCCCTTCGAGGCTACCGGAACTAGCAGGACGTTGCATAATAGCCCGTGCGCCGTAAAATCTTCAGCCTTGGGCGGAACTGCGGCGATCGAATCGTGTGTTTGCTACTTTCGAGCGCGTGCCGAGTTTGAAGGATCACCTAATCGGCTGTATTGCATTATCTTCGCATTTAATAAATATTTATATTTATGGAGTTCACGTATGTTCCGCTTGTATTACCCACACTAATGGACATGAAAGCTGCTGTGCTCTCTTTCACAATTTGTTCTTCTCTTGATTGTTCCGCCATAAAGCTGGACAAATCAAGCTGAGCGTTTCTCTCTTTCGTCCCAGAACTACTTCAACATTTACCTTCATATCCCCCGCTCACCCTCTGAAGTCGCCGTATTTTCCCCCTTTGTTTCTGAGTCGCTTTCTTATCGTTCGTGCTGTTTGTAGCTCCAGTTCTCCTTCCCTATTTTCTTGATCCCCTTCTGAGTCAATATCTTTTTGAGATCTTTGCTCTTTACAGTCTCTTCCCCCTGGTCTGGCACACTCTTTGGGTCCTTTTAATCACGTTCATCCCGATCATCCACAGACCAATAAATTTTCTAATTTTAACCAAAATTATTTCCGATTTAACCTCGTGATCTGGTATAGTAATCGTTTGCTACCCTAGCGTAATTCCCTCTCGAAATAGCTAAAAGCTACAAGTTCTACTGTTGTAGAGTTACTACATGATACACTAACTGACTTGTTCTACATCTAAGTAACTAACCAACTTAAACTACGCTATTGGGATTCTTACAAATTATTCGCGTAGTGGGACTATCAACTTGTCTATGTGCTGGATCTGTTCGCTTCAGCTATTATGTGGCTAGCGGCGATTTCGGGGGGCGCTATGAAATGCTCCGTTATCTTACCAGAGTCCCTTGTGCAATGTACGGATCTGTTGATTATGAGCATGTTATGTCACTCTTCGGTTGTTCTTAAGACGAATAGTTTCGTGCCATCTATCAGTTTCTCGTATCATGTTAATTTCTGCATATATATACGAGGGGTGTCCAGAAAGTAACTTCCGATCGGTCGCGAAATGGAAACGACTATGAAAATCCGATAAAGCTTTGCACAGATGTGTTGGACAGTGTCTCTAGTATGACCCTAGATAGCATCACGTAGCTCTTCTCATTTCTGAGCTCACAGTGAGTGCGTAAAGATGTCTAGAAGATAGTGACTCCCGCCAAGTACGAGAGCTGGTGAGAAATTTCGCTTGAATCTATGCAGCCAACATTACATAACTATCGTGCGGTTTCGTCTTCACGGCAATACTCAGCCGCATTCTGCAGGGGCAATGAAGATGCTCCTGCATCGTTTTCAATTGGAAATGTTTGATTACCCACAATACAGCCCGTAATTGTCTCCCTCTGAGTTTCATCTCTGCTCACATGAACCGCTGGCTATGAAGACAACATTTTGGCACCGACAACGAGCTGTAGGCCAGCGTAGAGAATTGGCGGAAGACACTAGCGGCTGTCTTCTAAGATGAGGGTATTGGAAATTTGATACAATGCCACGACAAATGTCTAAGTCAGAACGGCGACTACGTAGAGAAGTAGCTGGAAGGTGTAGCTAACTGCTCCAAATAAAACATTTCTGATTTTCACTGTGGTTTCCACTTCGCGATATATATATATATATATATATATATATATATATATATATATATATATATATATATATATATATTCTTTTTTTCTTACTGGTTTGATGCAGCCCACCGCTTCTCCATTGCCAACCTCTTCCTTCCTCTTATACTAACTCTTGTATCCAACGTTCACAGTTATTTGTTGGATGTATTTCACTCTCGGTCATCCCCTACAATTTTCACCCTCAACAGTTCCCTCTAGTGGTACGGAAGTTATTCCCTAACGCCTTAAAACATATCCTACCATCCGGTCTCTTCTTGTTGTCAGAGTTTCTCTTGACACCGATTCCTTAGAAAACGTCCTCATTTCTTATCAGTCCACTTGATTTTTAACGCTCTTCTCTAGCACCACATCTCAGATGCTTTGATTCTCTTCTTTTCCGATCTTCACGAAGTCCATGATTTGCTACCTTACGGTGCTGTGCTCCAGAATTACATTCTCAGAAATGTCTTCCTTATATTAAGGCCTTTGTTTCATACTAGTAGGTTTCGTTTGGCCAGGATTGCCCTCTTTACGTGCACTAGTTTGCTTTCTGTGTCTTCCTTGCTTCGACCAGCATGTTTTATTTTGCTTCCAAGGCAGCAAAATTACCTCACTTCGTCCACTTCGTATTTCCCGGCTTTGAGGAAGTTCTCACAAATCCCTTTCACTAACTCTTCATTGCACTAATCTTTCTTTGGTTTATTCTCAGTCCATATTCTGTGCTTACGACACTGTTCATTCCCTTCAGGATGTCCTGTACTTAATCCTCGCTTTCATTGAGGATAGCAATCCCTTCAGCGAACCTTACCCCTCATATTCTTCCAAACCGAATTTACTTTTTGTCCTGAAACATTTTTTGTTTCCGTCATTGCTTCTTCGATGTAGAGATTGAACAGCATGGAAGAAAGACTGCATTCCTGTCTCGGATGCACGAACTGCGATAGTTCTCTACTTATCTATCCTTGGTGCATTTGGAATGGTGTGGATGATGTTCCTCCTTAAGTCTGATGGTACGTCCCCAGACGCAGCGATTCTGCAAATCATCTTGAATAGCCTTTTGGTTGTCACTTTTCTCAATTACCTTAAAAATTATAACTGAATTTCATCCATTCCTTCCACCTTATTTAACCTCAAATATTCCAGCGCTCTGTTGAAATGAAACTTTGTTATAGGATCGCCTATAATTTCGATATCGACTCCCATCTGCATTGTCATAAGACACTTCGTCCCCGTCGTAGGGGCCTTTGTTACACTTTTTTTCACTTGTTCTTTCTCTTCTCTGCGTATACCAATGGAAATCGTCTAATGCTGGTGATGTTGGTGCCTTTGGTATTCATTTCGCCGAACGTTTTTTGACTTTCCTATATGCATCGGTCCTTCCGACGACTATTTCCTTTTAGGATTCTTTGAATTCTCTCTGTTGTCACTTTGTCTTCGCATCTCTGCTCTTCCTACTTATTTTATTCCTAATTGATTTACAATGTGTCTCCAGAACTACTTCTGGTTAAAGTCCACACCTCTTTCTCTTCTGATTTTTTAACTATTTCAAACTTTAATCTTTTGAATGATACACTATACGTGATGACACTGGTGAATAGCCGGAATTAGCACGTATTATTGTTTTTCTCTCAGTTTAGTGGTAAGAATGTCTATCTCCACAAACCTCAGAGTTAGGAAGAAACGTTTTGTCGCTTAAAATATTGATGTTGTCCTTTCCATTGCCTTCTGCAGCCCCGTGCCATTGAGCATTGCTGATACCTCCGCCCTTGCCATCCTAGGGCAAAAGGGTGACCCAGATCTCTGACCGCTCTTTTACCCTCTTTCTCGAGGTTGGCCGAACGATGCTGACACCTTATGTTGGAAGCCTTCGCCTGCTATTGTTAATAATTTTTATTCAGGATTTTAGCAGCGACTATTTGAACTGGGGACCCATAATCTTACTCCATTACTAGTCAGAGTGAGTAGCCATAGACCATCGCTGCGTATCCACAATACCAACATGTTCGATAATTATATAACGTATTTCCGATCTTTCATTGTTCATAGGTATCGTTTCTTTTCTAGCAGCTGCCAGTGACAGTTTGAGTACGTGCCTTGATTTGTGGACCACTAACAACTATATTCATCAAGCAATAGTTTTCCATAAATCTCAGTACCATAAAAATTGCACGTTCTGTGTGACACCACATTTCATATGTTGCCAATGCTTTTCTCTCTGGTCCTTCCAAGGTCCACGTTTCACTTCCGCAAAATATTATGTTCACAACGCATAGTTTCAGAATTGTTCCCAAATGCTGTTCAGTAGGCACCTAGTTGATGTCAGAGAAGCAGTCTTTTCTGAGAAAGTTCCCTTCTCATTCATAATTTTTACTGATGTCTTCGTTGCTTCCGGCTCATTTTATAACCAATAACATTTCATTCGAATTTATACGACGACAAATTGCTACTTTACGACACAGTAGCTAACAGGAAAAAAAAAATATTTACATCATGTGAGACGGTTTCCTGCAGAACGTAAAACATACCAACAATCTTCGCAAAATTAGTTTCAGTCATATTTTTGGTACGTCCACTACGTATCATCTGTTATGGTAGTAAGCAGTTTAAGCTCTTTGAACAATGCAACTGAAAGGTTCTGTAGACGCATCGTGTGAAAACTATGTAAAGCTTCTTACTTCTTCCTGTGCTGTCTCCAGAAGGACGTGAAAATTTCAACAGTGTGGTGACTGTTATCGGTAATATCACGTAATACGTCCTTTCAATAACTTAAATAACTAGAAATCAAAGCACTTCTCAGTATATGATTAGGTACAATTTTTTAGGCTGATGGGGAGAGGGTTGTCATTAGTCTTCAGAATGGTTTACGTCAATCCGCCACGACTTCCACCCCTGTGCTAACCTGATCATCTCAGAGCACCCCTTACACCAAAAGCACTTGTTAGTTATATTTTAATCTATGCGTTTCCGTGGAGTTTTTTAGCTCTGTGGTTACCTCTAGTATCGCGAAGATTATTTACTAATATCTTAACACTTGTACTACTATCCCATCCCTTCTGCTAACCATTGTTTTCAATATACTCCTCTCCTCGCCGATTATGCGGGGAACCTCCTCGTTTCTTCTCATCACTTCCCATAATTTTCTGCATCATTTTGTAGCACTACATTTCAAATGCTTCTGTTTTCTTTTTTTCCGCATTTCCAACAGTCCACGATTCACTCTCACACAAAGCTATGCTCCAAACGTACAGTCTCAAAATTTTCTACCTCAGATTAAGGTCTATGTTTGATACCAATAGACTTCTTTTAGCGAGGTATGTCCTTTTTGTCTTTGGCTGTATGCTTCTTATAACTTTCTTGTTTCATCCGCAGTATGTTCCTGTGCTCCCACTTTCACAGAATTCCTTCACTTCGTCTACTATATGGTCTCCAGTCTTGATGCTAAGTTTAACGCAAGTCTATTACCTGATAATTTTACTTAATCCTGGCGTGAGGAAACCAACACGATACTTTCTCCATATATTTACGATGTTGCTTGTACGTTGTCTCACCCAAAGGCCAATATTAGAGCAATTGTTACAGTCTTATTAGTTCTAGTAATAAAGTGATACTCGTCATTTTACAGTGGTTTACGAAGAAAAACTTGCTTTTATTTGCACAGCAATCTTGGATGGAGTCAGCCCCTCTCCACCGCACCGTGAACACTGTTCAGGCCACAGTGGCAGTAAGTGTTACCGTCACATTTACCAGCTACGAGAGGAGAGACGGTGGTATGCGTATGTAATTCCTGACCAACAGCCATTTTTAAATAGCATCGAGCAATAGGAGTTCCGCGCTCTTTCGAACCCCCTACCCTACACCAGAATCTTCCGAGTATTTTATAAATTTTCTTTTGTGTACGTCCAAATAAAAGGCAATTAATCAATTAGGATAATTGATTGGCGACTCCATAGTGTCCTGTGCACTACGACCAGATAATGGGTATACTTGAAAGGAAAGACAGCATTGGTCGTATATTTGTGTTTATTGGCCGTAAGCTTATTAACACCAGTGCTTACTAATTTAAGTTATACACTCCTGGAAATTGAAATAAGATCACCGTGAATTCATTGTCCCAGGAAGGGGAAACTTTATTGACACATTCCTGGGGTCAGATACATCACATGATCACACTGACAGAACCACAGGCACATAGACACAGGCAACAGAGCGTGCACAATGTCGGCACTAGTACAGTGTATATCCACTTTTCGCAGCAATGCAGGCTGCTATTCTCCCATGGAGACGATCGTAGAGATGCTGGATGTAGTCCTGTGGAACGGCTTGCCATGCCATTTCCACCTGGCGCCTCAGTTGGACCAGCGTTCGTGCTGGACGTGCAGACCGCGTGAGACGACGCTTTATCCAGTCCCAAACATGCTCAATGGGGGACAGATCCGGAGATCTTTCTGGCCAGGGTAGTTGACTTACAACTTCTAGAGCACGTTGGGTGGCACGGGATACATGCGGACGTGCATTGTCCTGTTGGAACAGCAAGTTCCCTTGCCGGTCTAGGAATGGTAGAACGATGGGTTCGATGACGGTTTGGATGTACCGTGCACTATTCAGTGTCCCCTCGACGATCACCAGTGGTGTACGGCCAGTGTAGGAGATCGCTCCCCACACCATGATGCCGGGTGTTGGCCCTGTGTGCCTCGGTCGTATGCAGTCCTGATTGTGGCGCTCACCTGCACGGCGCCAAACACGCATACGACCATCATTGGCACCAAGGCAGAATCGACTCTCATCGCTGAAGACGACACGTCTCCATTCGTCCCTCCATTCACGCCTGTCGCGACACCGCTGGAGGCGGGCTGCACGATGTTGGGGCGTGAGCGGAAGACGGCCTAACGGTGTGCGGGACCGTAGCCCAGCTTCATGGAGACGGTTGCAAATGGTTCTCGCCGATACCCCAGGAGCAACAGTGTCCCTAATTTGCTGGGAAGTGGTGGTGCGGTCCCCTACGGCACTGCGTAGGATCCTACGGTCTTGGCGTGCATACGTGCGTCGCTGCGGTCCGGTCCCAGGTCGACGGGCACGTGCACCTTCCGCCGACCACTGGCGACAACATCGATGTACTGTGGAGACCTCACGCCCCACGTGTTGAGCAATTCGGCGGTACGTCCACCCGGCCTCCCGCAAGCCCACTATACGCCCTCGCTCAAAGTCCGTCAACTGCACATGCGGTTCACGTCCACGCTGTCGCGGCATGCTACCAGTGTTAAAGACTGCGATGGAGCTCCGTATGCCACAGCAAACTGGCTGACACTGACGGCGGCGGTGCACAAATACTGCGCAGCTAGCGCCATTCGACGGCCAACACCGCGGTTCCTGGTGTGTCCGCTGTGCCGTGCGTGTGATCATTACTTGTACAGCCCTCTCGAGTGTCCGGAGCAAGTATGGTGGGTCTGACACACCGGTGTCAATGTGTTCTTTTTTCCATTTCCAGGAGTGTATATTACAGCACTGAAGATGGTCACTAAGTGACCGAAAATCGATTTTGCGATAATGAACAAAAATATACGACCAATGCTGTCTCTCCTTTCAAAAATTAGGATAATGATGCAAGGATATCCTCCTCCCTCAATTTTTAGCATTTCCTCCAAATTCTTGGACCTCATGCATTCCACATCTGTATCCGTATCAATCTACCTTTCAACATCCGTGTATTGAATAAGCTGAAAAAGCCAAAACCTTTCCTTGAAAATCTGGAATACCCCTGCCATTCTCCCGCTAAAGAGAATCCCTACAATCCGTAGTATCTTTCACACTCGTAGCATCTCTGTTGTCACACCTTTCCTATGTCTCCACACCTTTAATGTGGATTTCCAGAGTAATTTCAAGCGCTTCTCCACTCAGTCCATGAAGTCATTACGTAAATTTACCCATCCTACCTTCTACTACCTACCTTATTTCATCCGTTCCAAATGAAAAATGAAGTATCTGATCCCCCACCCGCCAGCCTTCCCCGGCATAACTGCAATCATATCTACCTCGTAGCATCTACATCCCGTGTCTTGGCTATACTCCTTCCACATCCTTTTATACCATATCCTCTCTAGTGCCATATGCGTTCAAAACCAGAATACAGAAAATGTACCAGTAACGGGTACCTCAAAGAACACTCCACACAGTAGATTTCAAGATCGCATACATCACAGCAGATTAAAGATCGTAATTTTTATTCGTTCGAATGTCATTTTCAATGTAATTTAATTGTTTTAATCAGAGGCTAAAGAGCGGTAATAGAGTCCCTGCTATGAAATATACTGAAACAGATACAAAAGAAATTATACTGTTTGAATACT
Organism: Schistocerca americana; assembly: GCF_021461395.2. Lineage (NCBI taxonomy): Eukaryota > Metazoa > Arthropoda > Insecta > Orthoptera > Acrididae > Schistocerca > Schistocerca americana. The sequence goes on along the minus strand of NC_060120.1, from coordinate 518,659,266 downwards.
TGACGGAATTGCTGTTTTGGTTCGTAAAGAGCACGAAGATTCCACTGAACAGCTCATATTCATTTCCTTGAAGTACCACCAGTCCCCAACCTATATACCTAGCCCCGTTCTATCCTCGACACACACAGACGTTTCGTCTCACGCGCTGCCCAACCTGTTTCGGAAAGTGTCACAATACCACGAAGGAAGGTACGACAATGAGGTCTGTACAGGTTTTTGTTATGGTTTACTGCTCCACCAGACCGCAGGCTGGTGGAGTGTCCTCTGTAGATCAACCACTTCCTTAGATTCTAGAGGCGGCTAATTTTCTTCTTTCATGTTCTTAAGAATCGGCAATAGTATTTGTCAGTCATGGTCTAAACATACACTGTCCACCGTTCAGGGTGAGTATAGATCTCAGGAGGGCTTTACTCTACAAAGTGAGCCGTATTCCCGGCTTTAGAGGGAACTAACTCGGTGACGTAACTGCATTGGCCCTCGTTCCTTTTCAAAGTAGTGCGCGTAGTTATCTTGTATTGCGAGCACGGAAGCGATCGTGGGCAGCCGCGACTGTTCATTGTTAACGTCGTTAAATTTACTGAAGATCAGAAGGAGAAAGGAGTGACTATTCAGACGGGAAAGGTAACGAAATCTGCAAGCTCAGCGTTAAGCCTTAGTAAGGTATAGTGTGCAAATTACGACAGGCAGGATACAATATCTAGCTGAATGATACTCAATTATCTCCCCAAAGACGAAAAGTGCTCACAATATTCATACACCAGTGCATCTCCACCACTCTCCCCCCGATATATCATGCAAGTGCGATTATATTTTGATTGTCACTGTATGGATCGAAAGGTTGACCCTGACTTTGTTTATAAACATAAACACAGTTACCAAGAGCGCTATTTAAGGGTAGGACGCCGCAATCGAATGGATTGCAGCAACTAATTGCGAGTAGCGCACTAGTAGGGACGCATTACAGACGTCTGTGAAATAGTAGAGTAAACATCTGTTATGCTGCGGTGGACAGTCGCGACCAGTGATCCGGTTCGCACCCTCAAGTTCCATGTAGGAGGTTTGTCAACCAGCGAAGTTATTCGACGTGTGTGTCGGAGTCAAAGTGATGTGGTGTGGACTTGGAATCGGTTCCAATTGACAGGTAGTGTTGAGGACTTACACCACACAGACTAACCGCCGTCGTCAGGTGCACAGTGTGATCGATATCTACTTTTGAGTCAAGGGAACCATGGCCTCAGTGCTCCAGAACTGAATTCGAAGACGCTACAGGAAGTCATGTATCGCATCACACCGATAGGAGACTATCGCGTGTTGCGAATCTCCATTCCCGCCAATCATGACGAGCACCACGTCGTTAACCAGAACGCCTTGGACTCCGTTACAGATGAGCAAGAAATTATGCAAAATGGATGCCCCAGGATTGGCGTCGATTGTTGTTCAGGGACGCAAGTCGCATCTGTTTGGACTCTGACAAATGTGTTTGGAGACAACTCTGTATCCCACATGTGAAACGAAGAGATGCTGGTGCGGTGTTCTGAGGTGGCATCACATGGGGCCATCGTTTATTTCTCTACTTTTTAGGGCAATATCACTGCTCTATGGCACAGGGACGAGATTGTGCAGCCAATAGTGGGACGGCAACGTCAACATTTTGTTGACACTTTCATCTTGATGGATGACAAAACGCGCGCTCATCGTGCTGTTTTCTTGAACACGTTGTTCCAGAATAATATTAATACTAGAAAGGAGCGGTCTGCCCATTACCTGGAAGTAAACTTAATGAAAAATGTGTTGAATCGATTGGAACGAGCTGTTTTTGGACATAGACAACGACCGCGTACTTACGCAGAATCACCGTAGAAGAGTGGATCAGTGTCGGCAAGGGCTGGCTAGATGATCTCATCGATGGCATTCCACGATGGATTCAAGCCTCCAATCGACGTTCCACCACGTACTGACGTCGCCCCCGCGTGAAACAGACGATTTAGTCGTTACAGAGGTGTTGGTTTTAATGGTTTTGTGATTTGGGCACATTACAAATGAATATATACGCATACTCACAGCCACATTATTCTGTCTATGTAATTTGGGTTTGAACGGCGCCACAAAAAGGGAATACTACATTAAACTTTTACGAGAGAATGAAACACATTACTTAATGTGGTGGTGGTTAGTGTTTAACGTCCCGTCGACAACGAGGTCATTAGAGACGGAGCGCAAGCTCGGGTTAGGGAAAGACTGGGGAGGATATCGGCCGTGCCCTTTCAAAGGAACCATCCCGGCATTTGCCTGAAACGATTTAGGGAAATCACGGAAAACCTAAATCAGGATGGCCGGAGACGGGATTGAACCGTCGTCCTCCCGAATGCGAGTCCAGTGTGCTAACCACTGCGCCACCTCGCTCGGTATTACTTAATGTGGTCAGCGTTTTATTGAGAGGGTAACGTGACTATTTTCGTACTACCCGGTGAATAAATGTTGTTAATATGTGCGATGAGTATTTTTAAAAGTGCAATACTGCAGTGCACGTCCTGTTCAGAAGAATGATGCAGTGTTCATCATGCATGCATCTCCAAAAGAATATTGCAATATCGTATTTATCCGCCTATACTAGGCAGCGACTTCGAATTAAAATGTCCTCCTCTGTACGGGAATTACACAACGTGTGCGTGAGTACAGGTTGTGAGCACGAACGACGACATATGGATCTGAGATGACCAAGAGTCGTGCGCGAAGAGCGAAAGCAGTTCAATCCGGATTCGAGTCCCGGTCTGGCACAAATTTTCATTGTTGTCATTCAATTATACAACAAATGGTTGTCTGTATTGGCTACTGCCAATACATTTGATGTACAGGAATTTTCAAAAGTGTGTGCCAATGTATAACTACTGTCCATGCAGGGCATTGGCCTATAAACATATGGAAGGGCTCAACTTATCAAATTGCAGGAGTGTGCACAATTACTACACTACAGGCCATTAAAATTGCTACTCCACGAAGATGACGTGCTACAGACGCGAAATTTAACCGACAGGAAGAAGATGCTGTGATATGCAAATGGTTAGCTTTTCAGAGTATTCACACAAGGTTGGCGCAGGTGGCGACACCTACAACGTGCTGACATGAGGAAAGTTTCCAACCCTATTTCACATACACAAACAGCAGTTGACCGGCGTTGCTTGGTGAAACGTTGTTTTCATTCCTCGTGTAAGGAGGAGAAATGCGTACCATCACGTTTCAGACATTGATAGGGGTCGGATTGTAGCCTATCGCGATTGCGGTGTATCGTATCGCGACACTGCAGCTCGCGTTGGTCGAGATCCAATGACTGTTAGCAGAATATGGAATCGGTGGATTCAGGAGGGTAATACGGAACGCCGTGCTGGATCCCAACGGCCTCGTATTACTTGCAGTCGAGATGACAGGCATGGCTTTAACGGATCGTGTAGCCACGTCTCGATCACTGAGTCAACAGATGGGGACGATTGCAAGACAACAACCATCTGCACGAACAGTTCGACGACGCTTGCAGCAGCATGGACTATCAGCTCGGAGAGCATGGCTGCGGTTACCCTCGACGCTGAATCACAGGCAAGAGCGCCTGCGACGGTGGACTCAACGACGAACCTTGGTGTACGAATGGTAAAACGTCATTTTTTCGGATGAATCCAGGTTTCTGTTTACAGCATCATGATGGTCGCATCCGTGTTTGGCGGTATCGCGGTGAACGCACATTGGAAGCGTGTATTCGTCATCGCCATACTGGCGTATTACCCTGCGTGATGGTATGGGGTGCCGTTGTTTACACGTCTCGGTCACCTCTTGTTCGCATTGACGGCACTTTGAACAGTGGATGTTACATTTCAGATTTGTTATGACCCATTGGTCTACCCTTCATTCTATCCCTGCGAAACCCTACATTTCAGCAGGATAATGCACGATCGCATGTTGCAGGTCCTACACAGGCCTTTCTGGATACAGAAAATGATCGACTGCTGCCCTGGCCAGCACATTCTCCAGATCTCTCACCAATTGAAAACATCTGGTGAATGGTGGCCGAGCAACTGGCTCGTCACAATACGCCAATCACTACTACTGATGAACTGTGGTATCGTGTCGAAGCTACATAGGCAGCTGTACCTGTACACGCCATCCAAGCTCTGTTTGACTCAATGCCCAGGCGTATCAAGGGCGTTATTACGGCCAGAGGTGGTTGTTATGGGTACTGATTTCTCAGGATCTATGCAAATGTAATGAAATGTCAGTTCTAGTATAATGTATTTGTCCAACGAATACCCGTTTATCATCTGCATTTCTTCTTGGTGTAGCAATTTTAACGGCCAGTAGTGTAGTTCCTCTCCCAGTCTGTCGGTCGCAAACACGACGGAGCTGTCAGGCCGGGTCTTCATTTTGCTCGGTTACAAGGTTTACTGCGAACACTACTGATTACGTGTTTACACGCCGGAAGGCGGAATTTGTTCGCAACGTTCCGTGGAGCCCGTACGCGCCGAACAGCTGTGCGGTCGCGGCCCGCTACCCAGAGTACAGCCGTTTACGTGGCGCTGCCAGCGCTGCCACAGGAGGCTGCCGGTGTTGGTGGCTCGTTAGCTGCGCAGGCAACTCCGGCGAGGTATGGCCAGGTGGGGGGGTCAGGAGGCGGGCGGGCGCACAGTAGCCGCGGGCGGCGATCGCGGCCACGCCCCTCACAACGGCTGCGCGCTGTAAATGACCGCTCTCTTCCTATTAGCCGCGCCAGGCGGCCGGGTCGCCTTGCTCTCGTTTGTCCTCCTCCGCCGTATCACTTTCACTGGCCGCAGCCGGCCCGGGGGGTCCTTGTTCGATATGTGCCCGTCACGCCGCGCCGACTACAATGTGCCGTGTTGGCTGGGACTCGCGATGGCCGCCGCCCGCTGTGGCGCGGTGGCTGCGGCACGCGGATGTCAGACGGGGCGCCGGCGAGGCCCTGTCGTCCGCGGCGAATAGGGATTCCGCTTACCGATCGGCAGATAACGCCGTCCTTGGCAGGCGGCCTCTACGTCGGAAAGGCGTCGGACGAGACGGGAACGGCCTCTCGACGCAAAATGCGTCGCGTGCTGTCGCTCGTGACGTGCCGAGGCCACATCTGCCCGAGTGTCCCGGATTTTTCGCCAGCCGAAGGCCGTTTTTTTTTTTTTTTTTTTTAAGAAACATGTTGCTACTTTTGAGGAATTATTATGTTTTATAGATATTAAGCCATTATTAAAGTGCGTGCTTGGAATACATTGTGAACAACTGCTTGTCCATACAGAGAACACGTGAGAGATTTATGATGTTGCTAACGTTTATAGGGACGTTAAAGGAACGGTAAGGTGCGTGGATGTTAAATCAAAAATTCAGATCTCTTTGGGAAGTTCTGTCCAATTGCGTATCCGTCTCCACTCAAATTAAACGTGAGGGATAAAAAACGTCAGTTTTAATCTTTCCACTATTGGGCTGATTCATTAGTTGGAAATGTTTTCCATAAGTTTAATAAACACAACAGATACACAGACAGAGGACTTTAATCATCAACAATATATTCTTCTTCACTTATTACAACAGTCTGCTAACGCTGGGGTGACGTTTTCATTGGTTAAAATTTTAAATGGCTCTGAGCACTATGGGACTTAACTTCTGAGGTCATCAGTCCACTAGAACTTAGAACTACTTAAACCGACATCACACACATCCATGCCCGAGACAGGATTCGAACCTGCGATCGTAGCGGTTGCGCGGTTGCAGACTGAAGTGCGTAGAACCGCTCGGCCATACTGGCCGGCGGAAAAGGTGAAATCTTAGGGCGCAAGATAAGGTGAATAAGGTGGGTGTGGAATCACTTCCCAACCCAACTCCTGTATAGGTTTTTGTTTTTTTTTTGTTTTTTTTTGTCAGTATAGCAGAATGCGGGTTGGAGTTATCGTGGAGTAGCATCTTGGTCGTTGTTCTTGCGTTGCATCTGCGAGACGTCTCGGTTGTTGACAGTAAACAGCAGTGATGTTTATACCTCGGGGAAGAAATTCGTAGTGCACACCGACAGTGTTCCAACAGATGCATGGCATTGGCTTTTGTGGATGCGCGCAGGTCTTTGTACGGGCAGTTGCTGCATTGTCTGGCCACAACTATTCCCTTCTTTTAATGATATTGGTATAAATAGATCGTTTCTCGTCACCACTAACGATAAAGGATACGAATGGTAGGTATTCACGAGCCAGCTGATGACGAGCAAGCAGAGATGCGCAAATGGTCGCCCGCTGATTTTTGTGATTTTGTGTCAGAGTATGCGGTACATATACAGCCAATTTTCGACTCTTCCCCATTGCATGCAAATGTTGGACGATGTTGGAATGATTACAGTTCATCACAGTTTTCAGTTATCGAGTACAATTACGTAGATCATTGTGGATCAACGCATCTAAATGACCCCCATCAAGGCCCGAAGGCCTCCATGAACACGCAGAGTCACTAATCTCCTTAAAACGAGAAAAATCATTTTCTTGCCGTGCTCTCTCCACTCGTGTTAGCCCTATACATAGCGCAGATGTCTGCAGCTGTCTCCGCTGTTGTCATCCCCATAATTGAATAGAAAGAGAAGTATATGTAAGAAATGACCCGACTTCTTCACTTGGCACTTCATTTTCTAGTTTCCACAGCTCCACACACTAACTCCAAATGACAAAATATCAGTACGTAAACTCAAATACCAACACTAACCGACAAATAAAAATTGCAATCGATAAATAAACACATAGCAATCGGTATATCAACATGCAAAACAAAAACACCACGAATTTATGTACCAACCTTATATTTCTATCCTTGTTACACCCTAACAACCCGGCCCAGACATTAACTATTACAGATAGACGAGTTTCGGTTGTAGGTATTAAACAACCTGTGGTGAGTATCCTTCGCAGGTTACTCAGCTGAATATTATGTCTCAGAGGTGATAGCTGATAAGAACAATGCGGAGAGGATTTTCTGACATTACGTTCACCTCGGTGACTCACATGAGGCAATGCGTGGAAGATGCAGTTGTCTCCAGGAAAGCCAGAAGAATCTATTGAAATGCAAGAAGACTGGAGAGACTAGATGATTCGTCAAGGGACGGGAAGTTGAACCTAAACGTAAATGGCAGCTGAACATGGCAGGTAAAATGAAGTAAATTACTGCGCACAAATACGCGAAGAGATCCATCACTGTTCGATTAACTATAGCCGACAGGTTACTGGAGTCCAAATCTACCTTAAAATATCTAGGGCTACCCGTCCAACAAATATGAAAAGCGACTGCCACGCTGAAATTAATTCGAATAATCCTAAGGTAATTCAATTCATAGACGAAAGACGGGATTTACAAAACACTTCGACCGATCCTTGAGCTTTGTTTATCCGTTTCGGACCATAAACACGTTGGATTAATGAACGAGATAGAGAAGATCCAACGAAGAGCGGCGCGTTTAGTTACGGACTCGCTTAACCGACGCGAGTGCGTCAGGAAGGTGCTCACCACACAGCTGTGACATAGGCAACCAGAGAGGCGATGTGTATCAGCAAAGGTTTACTGTTTAAATCCCAAGAGAGGATGTTCTAGAAAGTGTCTCGCGAAATGACCACGACAAGAAAATGAGGGACATTGGAAGTCGTACGGAAGTTTATTGACAGTCTTTGTTCACGTGTATCGTTCATGAATGGAGCCGGAGAGGGTTAAGGGAGTGTAGACGCAGATATAGATGAGCTGGAACTTTGAAATATGCTTTATGTCCTAGGTACCCGTTACTTATACACCTCCTTTCGTATTTACGCCGTGCGTTTATCTAGTATGGAAGGTATTAGTTGTTCATTAATATGTAGGCGATCGTATAAATTTAAAAGGTACTCACTGCACGATATCTCCAGCTCCTTGTATGTTCAATAATTCAGAAACAGTCTTAATCGCATTATTATTATTATACCGCCAACCGGTTTCAGCCCGACGTAGGGGACATTTTCTGGGCGTTTACACTGTGAAATTACAGATATCCGTCAGAAAGACTATTCGAAAATATCATTTGTACACAAAGATGCTACTTTTATTACTACTCAGCTGAATATTACGTCTTAGAGGTGATAGCTGATAAGAACGATGTGGAGAGGATTTTCTGACATTCCGTTCACCTCGGTGACTCACATGAGGCAATGCGTGAAGCATACATGGAGAGCTGCATCAAACCAGTCTCAGGACTGAAGACCACAACAACAACAATATAGCTGGTCAGCAACTGGAAGCAGTTAATTCCATAAATTATCTGGGAGTACGCATTAGGAGTGATTTAAAATGGAATGATCATATAAAGTTGATCGTCGGTAAAGCAGATGCCAGACTGAGATTCGTTGGAAGAATCCTAAGGAAATGCAATCCGAAAACAAAGGAAGTACGGTACACTACGCTTGTTCGCCCACTGCTTGAATACTGCTCAGCAGTGTGCGATCCGCACCAGATAGGGTTGATAAAAGAGATAGACAAGATCCAACGGAGAGCAGCGTGCTTCGTTACAGGATTTATTTTATTTTATTTATTAACGAGTCAATACACGAAATTATAACACGATATTAGAAACAGATAAAATGAAATATAAAAAAAAAAACATATTCAGCTGACAAGTCGTAAGGTCAAATGAAGAAAATCAACAATGTATCACTGGAATTTGCTTAATTTTTTAGCTCTTCCAGGAGCTCCTCGACAGAATAGAAGGAGTGAGCCATGAGGAAACTCTTCAGTTTAGACTTGAAAGAGTTTGGGCTACTGCTAAGATTTTTGAGTTCTTGTGGTAGCTTATTGAAAATGGATGCAAATGAATACTGCACTCCTTTCTGCACAAGAGTCAAGGAAGTGCATTCTACATGCAGATTTGATTTCTGCCTAGTATTAACTGAGTGAAAGCTGCTAACTCTTGGAAATAGGCTAATATTGCTAACAACAAACGACATTAAAGAAAATATGTACTGTGAGGGCAGTGTCAGAATTCCCATATTTTTGAATAGGGGTCGACAAGAGGTTCTCGAACTTACACCACATATAGCTCGAACAGCCCGTTTTTGAGCCAAAAGTACCCTTTTTGAATCAGAAGAATTACCCCAAAAAATAATACCATACGACATAAGCGTATGAAAATATGCGAAGTAGACTACTTTTCGTGTTGAAGTGTCACTTATTTCAGATACTGTTCTAATGGTAAATAAAGCAGCATTTAGCTTCTGAACAATATCCTGGACATGGGCTTTCCACAACAGCTTACTATCTATCAGAACGCCTAGGAACTTGAACTGTTCCGTCTCGCTTATAATATGCCTATTCTGTCTGATCAAAATATCGGTTCTTGTTGAATTGTGAGTTAGAAACTGTAAAAACTGAGTCTTACTGTGATTTAGCATCAAATTATTTTCCACAAGCCACGAACTTGTTTCATGAACTACATTATTTGATACTGTTTCAGTATTACACACAAGATCCTTCACTATGAAGCTGGTGTCATCAGCAAACAGAAATATTTTTGAATCATCTGTAATACTAGAAGGCATATCATTTATATAAATAAGAAACAGCAGTGGCCCCAGCACCGACCCTTGGGGAACGCCCCACTTAACAGTGCCCCATTGGGACTGAACATCACTACCACTCTCAATATTGCGGAGAATTACCCTCTGCTTTCTGTCCTTAAAGTAAGAGGCGAACCAATTGTAAGCTACTCCCCTCACTCCATAATGGTCCAACTTCTGCAGTAATATTTTGTGGTCAACACAGTCAAAAGCCTTCGTTAAATCAAAGAAAACACCTAGCGTTCGCAACCTTTTATTTAATCCGTCCAAAACCTCACAGAGAAAAGAGAGTATAGCATTTTCAGTTGTTAAACCAATTCTAAAACCAAACTGAACATTTGACAGCAAATTATGTGAATTTAAATGCTCCAGTAACCTTGTATATACAACCTTCTCGATAACTTTAGCAAACACCGATGGCATAGAAATAGGTCTAAAATTGTCAACATTATCAATGTCTCCCATTTTATGAAGAGGCTTCACTACCGAATACTTTAATCGGTCAGGAAACCGACCACTCCTAAAGGAAAAGTTACAGATATGGCTGTTAACTGGGCCAACATACATAGAACAATACTTCAGTATTCTGCTAGATACCCCGTCATATCCATGAGAGTTCTTGGTCTTTAGCGATTTAATTATTAACTCAATCTCCCTCTTGTCAGTATCATGGAGGAGCATTTCAGGTAACAGTCTCGGAACACTTTTTTCTAAGAGCGCTATATGATTCCCTGTTGGAACTAGGTTTCTATTTAGTTCACCTGCTATATTCAGAAAGTGATTATTAAATACTGTACATATATGCAACTTATCAGTAGCACGGACATTCCCACTACGCACTGATTCTATATCCTCGACCTGTCTCTGCAGACCAGCAACTTCCTTTACGACTGACCATATGGTTTTAATTTTATCCTGAGACTTAACTACTCTATCTGCATACCACATACTTTTTGCCTTCCTAATAACATTTTTAAGCACCTTACAATACTGTTTGTAATGGGCTGCTGCATTTAGATTTTGACTGTTTCTAACGTTTTGATATAAGTGCCACTTTGTTCTACAAGATATTCTTATCCCTCTAGCCAGCCACCCAGGCTGCCTGTTTGTGCTAGTACCCTGTTTTAAACGTTCTAACGGAAAGCAACTTTCAAAGAGCATGAGAAAGGTCTTGAGAAAAGCATTATATTTATCGTCTACTGTATCAGCGCTACAAACATCTTGCCACTCTTGTTCCTTTATAAGGTTTACAAAGGTCTCTACAGCAACTGGATCAGCTTTCCTGAACAGCTGATGACTGTATTTAACACATGTTGCAGCACAAAAATCTTTTAAAGTTAATATTTGTGCATCATGATCTGAAAGGCCATTCACCTTTTTGCTAACAGAATGCCCTTCTAGTAATGAGGAATGAACAAGAATGTTGTCTATGGTTGTTCTACTGTTCCCTTGCACTCTCGTTGGAAAGAATACGGTTTGCATAAGATTATATGAATTAAAGAGGTCTACCAGCATCCTCTTCCTTGCACAATCACTTATACAATTAATATTGAAGTCACCACATATAACTAACTTTTTGTATTTCCTATAAAGTGAACCAAGAACCTCCTCTAGCTTTAGTAAAAATGTTGTGAAATCGGAGTCTGGGGATCTATATAAATAACAACAGTTAGAAGTTTAGCCCCGTTAAATTTAACCACACCTGCACAACATTCAAACACCTTTTCAGTGCAGTACTTTGAAACATCAATTGACTCAAATGGGATGCCGTTTTTCACATACATGGCTACTCCCCCACACCGCAAAGAGCTCCTCGAAAAGCTGCCAGCCAACCTGTATCCTGGTAAAGGAAGCCTCTGAATTATCTCCTTATTTAAGAAGTGTTCAGATATACCAATAATTTCAGAGTCAACATCTATAAGCAGTTCACTAACTTTATCTCTAATACCTTGTATATTTTGATGAAATATACTAATTCCCTCATTACTCGGATACCTAAGCTTTGTCAAAAGTGATTCCCTTGTTAGATAGACTTCCCTTAAGCAGGAATACCTATCAGCTGACTTCAATCTAAAAAAGGTGCAGCTCTAACACCCACTACTGCAGGAATTTTCCCATGAGTGATCCCACCAACCCCACCTATGCTGTCACCTATAAGCTTTGCCAACCTCCCCTTCCCATACCTGTTGAGGTGCAGGCCATGTCTAGTGAAACCCGTCCTGCTGATAGACTCCACTGAGACCACTGAAATGTGACCCATGCTTTCTGTCATCAGCGCACCCCCAAGTCTCATGTTATTACGCCTGACGGCTGTATTAAGATGAGGCCGATCGTGACGCTGAAACAGTTCCACGAAATGCACATTCGTGTTGCCAGTCTGAGTGGCTATCTTTTCCAGGTCACCATCTATGTTATACTCCCCATCCCTATCAATACTATTACCAGCCCCACCCACAATCACTACCTGATCCTCTTTAGTAAAATCCCTACATAACCCCCCTATGTTAACAGTCACCTGAGCCAACCATGCATTAGGCTTCACAATGCTGGTGACTTGGTACTCACTCCGCAGCACTTCCTGCAACTGCTGGCCTACACCTCTCCCATGAGAACTACCTAACAGCAGAACCTTCTTCTTCCTCTTCGACTTTGCAAATGTTCTAGGCACGGTAACTACTGAGGTCTGCTGCATACTTCCTTCATCTATAGCTACTAGAGATTCCTCTCCACTAGACTCTGACAGTTGGTCATACCTATTGTAAACGCCAATAGTAAAACTATCTGAAAATCTTCTTCTCCTAGCAGATCTCTTGCCAACAGCCAGCTCCCATTCCCCAACCCCCTTCTCCCTCCTCATCCTATCTAGCTCCTCCTGTGCGTTTTTCAACTGCACCTGAAGGGCACAGATCTTACGCTCCTGCTCCTCTATCAACTTACTCTTGCTACATATCCTGCAGTTCCAGGAGAGGATCTCACCAGAATGCCCACTGGCTTCCCCACTGCATTCCCCACAGTGAAAATAATTCGAACAAGTCTCACACCGCAATCCACTACTCACGAACCTATGGCAAAGCCCACACGTCTCACTCATGGTAAAATTTTAATTTTTTTAAGTTCCGATACTACAATAAGAAGATGTTAAAAACCTGACTACAATAATCACAAACTTATTCTACAAGGGAAGTAACTACTATTATTAACATTATTAATAAACAACAAATGTGAATATAACAAAAGGCTAATACAGAAAGAGAATCAAACGTCTAATGACACATCAACGAAGCTGAAAACTGTTCCCAAAAAGTTCTTCTGAAATTATTTCACCAGAAAACACCAAGAACACCGGTTGAAGACTACTAAAGTTCCTAAATAAACCAATATACACAAACAATTAATTAGTACTTAGCTTTCGACGCGCCGCTACAGGTGCAACTGGTCAGCGCGGAATGTAAACACAGGCAAGAGGTTAAGTTGCTCGATACGAAACACTCACAAATATCAGGTCACAACACAAGAAAGGCAGAGGTGAATAAAGAAACCACTAATACGTAACTTATATAGTAAATATTATCACAAAAACTGTTAAAATATGTAGCTGAAACCTAAAAATACATGAAAATTTAGAGAGCGATCTCACACGCAGTCACTCGCTTATCATTTAGTAATCGCGAAAGCGCTACTGAGATGATAGATAACCTCCAGTGGAAGACTCTCTCGTGATGACTGGGTGTTGTGTGACGTCCTTAGGTTAGTTAGGTTTAAGTAGTTCTAAGTTCTAGGGGACTGATGACCATAGCTGTTAAGTCCCATAGTGCTCAGAGCCATTTGAACCATTTTTTGGAAGACTCTGCAGGAGAGACGCTCAGTACCTCGGTACGGGCTTTTGTTGAAGTTTCGAGAACATACCTTCACCGAGGAGTCAAGCAGTATATTGCTCCCTCCTACGTATATCTCGCGAAGAGACCATGTGAATAAAGTCAGAGAGCCCACACAGAGGCGTACCGACAATACTTCTTTCCACGTACAATACGAGACTGGAATAGAAGGGAGAACCGATAGAGGTCCTCAAGGTACCCTTCGCCACTCACCGTCAGGTGGCTAGCGGAGTATGGATATAGATGTAGATACTTTAATTCCTTTAATGGTTACTACAATCGTGTCGTAAACTTTTATCCCATCTTTAGATTTTTTAGGTTATTCTTGATTGTCGATATTTCCACAACCTCAAATAAGTGGATGAAGAGCCATGACATACCGCTACCACGGCAACGGACGCCGTGGCCGGGGCAAAGATAACACCATGTGAACAGACCAGCTGCTACCATGGCAACGGCAGCCTCACCACAAGGAGTAGAGGGTGTTGTAGTCCTTCCATATTAACCGTTTTAGTAAATTGACTCAGATGTTTTCTACGTAAATGTACGAATAGATTTATTATAATGCAAGACGACACCAGTTTTTGTGTGTCACAGATTGTTTTACTTTATATTATGGCACATAATGTAATATACCTTTACGAATTTTACGAGTTGACTATGGAACATTTGTTATTATTTTATAGTTAACACTATAATTGTAACTCTTTTTAAGTGGAATGGTTCAGTTTTCTGTTATTTACTGTCACTTAAATTTATGTTAAACCAAGGTGACTAGTAATTACATATTATATACTGTATTAATTGCCGCTGGGGGTGTTGCCGTCTATTCACGTGATCTCAGTACGCTATTTAAGCCCATACGAAGGGTAGTCTCGCATTGTTTCCTAGACAGGAGTGACACCACCAGCAGTCGACCAATGGGTAACATATTTAAATTTGCGTAGTTTTAGCTGTTGTATAATAGAGTCTTTCTGACGGATATCTATGATTTCACAGTGTAAGCGCCCGGATGATGACCCCTACGTCGGGTTGAAACCGGTGGGCGGTATAGTAATAATAATAATAATAATAATAATAAAAAATGCGATTAAGACTGCTTCCGAATTTTTGTTTAATCTTATTAGTCGCTGCTTCTCTCTATAACCATGTTGTCCAAAAATCCTTGTATGCTGTTCCTTTATCGTGTCGTCACCAGTTACGGGTTAAGTCTCGTCTTAATGCCACCAAAGGCTGTCATGTTTTTTGAACATGTTTTGATTTTAGTCTATAGTTCACCAGTTAAAACAGTAATATGTGTTCTTTCAGCGCTCTAATATGAGTGTAACATGTTTACAATATATTACTGTGTAATTTGGAAAATATGTAAAAGAGTTGTTCCGTAATCATACGAGAATACAAGTTTCATAATGACACGAGAATATGCGTACCTAAAATTGGTTTGTGTTGAATCATGGTACTGACTAAAATTTACTAACGGACCCATTCTGTAGATATAGAAGAGACGAAAAACTCTTGAACCCACTATATAACAATTCTGTTGTTCTTCCAGCCTTTGAAATGATGCACAGCAAGAGCACAGGCGATTACTCCCTTCGTTCATGGCAGAATGGATAACGACCCTACTAACAAAGCGCCGTTAAACTTCAACAAACTAAAAGGAAAGTAACGGGAACAAGAAAGGAAGGTTGAGTTTAACGTCCCGTAGATTTAGAGGTCATTACAGACAGAGAATTAAGTTGGTCAAGGGTGGGGCACGGAAGCTGCTGCTGCTGCTTGTTTGAAGCAACGTTCCGGCATATGACTTACAAGATTTGTCGAAACTAGGGAAGTCTCATATAAAATGTGGTTTAAATGTTGCAGGCCTTTCTCGGTAGAAGGAAAGGATAGAATAATAACATAGATACTAAGGACAACAGAAGCAGTTCTTCGATTTTCCTCGCTAAGACTGCTTGAACAGACTGTAAGCTTAAGATCTTTAATGTCATTCGTAGCAATTACAAACCTAACGATGTGTAAAGAAAAAATGAATTTATGGTTCTGAGTAAAGTACGCCAAGCAGAAACATAAGCATACAAAACGGCGCTACTCCATATAGCCTAGTGTCCTGAGCCCAAGCTCTTTTGCTGCAGGTACGCCGCCGTTTCTTACAGGTACAAATGAGTGTTGTGCGGACTTCAGACACTGAGGCTGCTGTGATCACCACACAAACAGGATGAGGAGCTTACAGAGATTTACGATAAAGTTTCATTGGGTCCGTTTTGAAACAACTTTTTCACTAGCTGAAAATCATATGCATGTGTTTATAATGTTAGTTATATCGTAAGTTGTTATCTTCAAACATGTAGCACTCTCCGGAGAGCTAGTTCATCATATTTTTCAAATTAGATTAGCAACCATTACAACGCTGAAATATATAGTTTGCATACATTATTTTATTTTATCAAAATTTAAAATTGTGACCACTACTATGATTGAAATAATGCCTACTGAGTGGAAGTTCGCGACGTTACTGTTCAGCTCTGAATCCAGTTTTTAATTTAAAGTGAGACACAAAAGTAGCACAAAAAATCTTTACTTTTTTTTTGCTACATGAAAGAACGCCTGTGATCTTCAAAGGCTAGTGCCTTTGTGTGCATGGTTTACTCCCATATTCATTTGTACATCTTAAACTCTACGATATTCGAAAATAAATATTTCTCTGGAATCGTATTCGATTTTTCCACATTGACCAAAAGAGAAACATCGGTGCTTCAGTACTCGCGCCAAGTGTAATATTATGTAACTTCGCAATCAAAGCGATGTAGTTGTCTAGATTACATGTCGATCCCAGAGAAAGGCTGCAGAACTGGTAAGTGAAGGAGAGGACACGCTGTGGGGTACTCATGATGATTATTTTGTTGAACAGCATTGCGGTCTTCCAAATTCCCCACTTTTTCCTATGAACCAAGCGTAAAAGACTTGCCGATGGTGATTCGTGTGTTGGCTCCCTCGTTGCCTACGGACGTCGATTCCAGGTTTCACCTCTGACATTCTCTCGTCTTTGTTATATAGTAGCACAAGAACCCTGACCAAATCCAGGTGTACCTGCGGGCAACAAAACTACTGCCCAAGTTGAATTTTGAAGGGAAATTGACGGATTTACCCACGTGGCTGTGATCAAAATTTTAATAGTAAATATCACATTTTAATAGCTATTCTTTTTCTTTCCGGAGAAATATACAACATTAAGGAACAAAGACGAACTCGACATATTGCGTAAAATGCAGAATATACCGCTTCTGTTGAAACCGTAGAAACAGACTTCTATTGTCTTGGATATACAGAACCTTAACGCAGCTATCTATTAATTTCAGTCACAGGCGCTACTACAACGTCGTTAGGAAAATGTGCCTCTTAATTAATTAAGGTCATATTGTAAGTTAGAAGCCTACATGCTACCGTGCAGTCGAGAGCACAGATGTCACTGTAGCATTATAACAACAAATTCGAGAACAAGGAATTTACGTTTTTGGCTTGTACTTGATGTTAATATGCAAAAACATTTAGAAGTATTAGAAAAACAGAATCAATAAAATTAAATGTAGAAAAGAGTTTGTTGCAAATACCTATTATAAGGAGGTTTAATGGCTATAGATTATAATTGTAATTAATACTATGGAGGTTCATTAATGAAACATGTGATGGTGTTGCAAATAGTGGAGAGCAGACTCAAGGTTTAGGTAATATTGCCTCGGTATCAACCGGAATTCTTTCACAACTCCAAGAAGTCTGTAGAAATAACTATTCAAACAGAAAATGGTTTCACAATCTTAAAAATAAAGTGCACCATTGGGATCCCTCCAGTAATAATTGTTAACGATCAGTCGCACATGTTATGTTTCGTTAAGAAATAGATAAAACTCCCAACTGAGAGTTTTTATGATTCCAGAAATATGCTCTTATATCTATTGAAAAGATCTACAGCAGTATGTATACACCAACATATCTAGTTAGTTTCTAGCTTGTAATACAATGCCCGTTTCTGTAGGAGCTTGCATGAGTAGAAGGAAAATAATATCAGTGAAATTGGAACTGGAAAATAAGGTAATACAACGCCCGTTGTAGGAGTGCAATGAGATGAATGAGATTGGAACGGTATAATACGAATTTTGCTTCGTAGGAATGAATGTTCGTGTTATGATTTTCGGATAAAGGTGTTACCCTCTGCTCCCATCTGTGTTTTAATCGATTTTAGGCAGAGTGTTCATAATTTTACTAGATAAATTAACGTACGAACTTTCGATGTGATTCACAAAAGGAACAAACCAATTTGTTGCACACAAGCATGAGCATCAACTGGATCTTGTCATGCCTCCTTATTTACGGTGTTGTGTCTGACTGCTGGTAAGTGCTTGGTAAATCAGATGTAAAACATTCAGCTTATGGATAGTATTATGATTTGAGACCACTGAACTATGACTAAGAAAAATTATCATTTTACATGACAAGGATGCTGTAGAGCTCACGCCAAATGTAGCACTACGGTGAGAGTGCATCGTCTCGTAGAAACGGAAATATAATGTCGGAAGATGCAAGACGCAACTAATTTCTGTGTATATCAGCAGATACTCGCAGTTCCTAGTCGCAGGCCACGTGGGCTCTAAGTGAAGATCGGCTGGCGATTAAGCTCTCTGTTACAGTTTTGTCAGCTGCTGCTCGGCATTATTGTGTTTGCAAATTATGTACTCGTCAAGTGCGTCTCCAGAGCTATTTTGCGTTAGAGTCAAGGAGTATTCACACAGGGATTTAATTAGGAATTGGCGTGATAGCGTGGCTACTAACGTAACATGTAGCTGGCATTTTTGTGGGGTGTTACGTTAACGGGCAGTAGCGGGTACAGTAATTTGTGGTCGGCTTTGCACACGCCCAATTTGGGACACATGTTAAATTCTTTTCTCTTTTGTTCACAGGGAACGCTCTCCCATCAAGCCACAAGTTCTCTGAGCCCACACCGTTTAAAAGGACAATGGTGAGGGAACAACATTCTAAAGGACGGATTACTGCTGTTTCAGGGAAGTTCATGCTAGTTGAAGTTACAATTGCTGTCTATAGTTCCATATTGCACGATATTATGAGAAGAAGAGAAAATTAAACAAATTCTATCTGTTGTTTGACCACTACTTGTAAATTACTCCCATACATTTTTAGCAGAGATAAATCGCGATGGATCCGCCAATGAATCGAACTAGGACGATCAGAAGTTAATAACGTTTTATTAAACGCTGGAAAATCGTTGTAGTTTTTCCCGTCTTTAAAGTGCAGAAATTTTATTTTCATTCACTTTTTTGTTTCTTATTTACATTTCTGCTTTCTCGCTTTTTAGTGACTGTCTGAGTTTCAATTCCAAATAGAAATGTGGGCTGGCTTTTACCTTACAAAACGTAATTTTTTTGTCTTTTCTCTCTTTATTTCTCAGTGGTATACCGATTGTTCCACACATCATTTAACATTTCTGCAGTATATTGTCAACGTCGGGTACGTTCTAGTAACTTGTAATATTTCCCAAATAACGGAAGTAACAAGTCCAATGGTTTTTTTATTTATTTATTTATTTTTTTTACCTGTTATGGTCTTAGTCCTCAGCAGTTTTGTCTGTTTGAAAGGGCAAATATTCTGGCGTAAATCCCAAACCACTCTGCATTGTCTCGTGGGAGAAAGGCATGTGACGCAGCTGATGATGATCCGTCCGTCAGAAGGGGATGTTAATGTCGGCAGCCGCCTTGGTGCTACTTGGTGGAGCAGGTTATGAGCTGGCGCGGAGTTTCACCTTCTCCCTTCCCTCATCTTCACTCAACACAAATACGACACCACAGAATACACACTTCGTTATAGCTACCTCCACTCAACTGATAATCGGAAAACACAGCTCTCATACACCGCTTGGAAGGCGACCGTGATGCGCGGGAAACGCAAAATTACCACCGCCTAGCCGACTGAACAACGCCTCGGGGCCTCCGAGTCAACAGCTCTTTATGATTCTTTCTTTTTCTCGAAACCTGTTTTTCTGGGCGACGTCACGCGAAATTGTTGATGATTATCAATTTGTCGGATAAGGATCATCAGCTCGAAGGCCTACGATACGTTTCTTGAATGGACCGGCTTTCGCCCTTTCCTATATCCCTCTCGTCTTCAACAAAACACTCACGTGATACCACACTCCACTTTCCTGTGATGGGAAGTTGCATACCTGACACAGTGGATACACAACGAGGCGTCACTGAATTAGTTTGAAACGCTCACCAGCCAAAGAGCTAAACTAAGGATTTCAGTGATAAAAAATAGTATTCGGCCACTCATGTACGGATTTTAGCCTCACAAATCATATTTTAATGCCAGCCTTTTCAAACGCGGATTCAGGTGTTCAATACTATACAATTTTGGATATTTGGGGCAATACGAGATAGATGTGTTTCCTGTGGAAGCCGTAACGATCCTCATTATTTTCTTATGCACAGATTACTCAGGCTTAAAAGAATAAGGTATCAAACTTTGGGGAAGAAAAGAATCAAGATGATTCAGATGTGAGTATTCATATTGTCTATGTCGATTATAAATGTACCGTCCATCTCTATCTCATACCACGATCACATCAGTTGATGACGCTACGAGTTGAAATATAGAGCTGTTACTGCAATGGTTGACGTAGTTGTCTCACAGAAGGCTGTTCAAACGCCTGTGCAAGTAGCTGACTTCATTTGCTCCATGGTAGCCTTAAATATCTTCGACGAATGCTGGGATCGTTCCTTTGAATAAGCAGTGCCCAATGTTGTTTCGTATCCTTGGCCTGGAGAGCAAGTATTTCGCTACCAACGCAATGCTTTCTTCTCCCAGGGGCTCAAGGTATCCCTCCTGGAAGTACCGGGTGATCAAAAAAGTCAGCATAAATTTGAAAGCTGAATAAATAACGGAATAATGTAGATAAAGAGGTACAAATTGACACACATGCTTGGAATGGCATGGGGTTTTATTAGAACCAAAAAAATACAAACGTTCAAAAAATGTTTGACAGATGGCGCTTCATCTGATCAGAATACCAATAATTAGCATAACAAAGTAAGACAAAGCAAAGATGATGTTCTTTACGGGAAATGCTCAATATGTCCACCATCATTCCTCAACAATAGCTGTAGTCGAAAAATAATGTTGTGAACAGCACTGTAAAGCATGTCCGGAGTTATGGTGAGGCAGTGGCGTCGGATGTTGTCTTTCACCATTCCTAGAGATGTCGATCGATCACGATACGCTTGCGACTTCAGGTAACCCCAAAGCCAATAATCGCACGGACTGAGATCTGGTGACCTGGGAGGCCAATCATGACGAAAGTGGCGGCTGAGGACACGATCACCAAACGACGCGCGCAAGAGATCTTTCACGCGTCTAGCAATATGGGGTGTTTTTTTTTTTGTTCTAATAAAACACCATGTCATTCCAAGCATGTGAGTCAATTTTTACATCTCTATCTACATTATTCCGTGGTTTATTAAGTTTTCAAATTTATACTGACTTTTTGATCACTCGGTATATTTAATTTCCAAGAGGTATTAAACCATTAAAAATGAAGGGTACGAAGCTTTACTTACGCATTGCAGCTCTAGAGAACAGAATTTTTTGTTTTCATTGCTACTCTCCTTAAATAATATTAACGATAGATTCTTAGAATAATTAAAATAAGAGAAGTCTCACAAAACCATTTGACGCTTGTAACTATGTAATGCAAAGCCCGCAAATAACGGAATACGGAAGAACATGGTGTGTGCGTCTGCAATCGTATTTGTGTACAAAATGAAAGCTCAGACGGACAGAGTTTGGGAGGGGGAGGGGCGTAAGATAATATGTTGAGTAAACGAAGAGTGAAGCGACTACAAAAGCGATAATATTGAGGTCGAAAAAGTAATAACGATGAATTTAAAATTTTTATAAAATCATAGCGAAATAGTCTTAGGTGGGAGTTCCATGTGCTAGATTCTCACTTTGAAATTGTATTTAAAGCAACATAGACATCGAGATCTTGGAGCACCGGGACCGCTTTACGAGGTTGGGAAGGCCTTGTTCAGTAAACTGTCATTGCATTTGCTTGCAAGTATTAACAAAACACACGTGAAATCTAATTCGGAACGGGCTGCCAGGGTCTGAATTTCACTCTCCCCCAATATTTGTGTCTTCGAACCGGAAATACAGTTCAGCAGTACAGATCTGTTAATTGTGACACGAGGGATAGCGCTGTGGGAACAGCACTGCAGCAGCTATGGCATACTCTCTAATGCAGGTTAGTAACTTACCTCTCCACACGTATTAGAACTCTTACGTCTACAATCTTTGCCAGCCATCCCCCAGGCCGCGTTCTGCAGGAAGCTGATGTTACGAAGCGACCGTTCTACTTTTGCCAGTCTGCTCCGGAATGCTTTTGTTTGGCACGGGGATAATACCGCATAACAGTTACCTGGCCGTGACAGGAACTTCGGTGACCAGGCAGACGCCGAAGAATTTGAAGGTCTGTCCTTGTGAAATATGAATTGTCATAGGGAAAGGAGACCTTTAGCGTGAAGCGAAACCTTTATGCGCCAACGAAGCGCAGTATTGGATACGAAACGGAGATCACTGAGGCATATCACAGACCACTATTCCTGGTCAATCGTGAACACGGTAAGGACCGGATGCGGGAGTGAACTGAGGACTGTGCCATTTGCTTGACATGATCCGGTGATATACCGGAGAACTGTGTATTCAAGAGATTCGACTGAAATCTTTCAAATTTATTTCCCTATGTTCTTCTTCTTCATCTTCTTCTCCTCCTTTTGTGGATCTTCACCTCTTCAAAGATATTCCTCCAAATGCCACAATTCCGTGCTAGTGCTCAACAATTCCTGTATCTCATTCGTCGTAGATCTTCTTCGATCTGGTCAATCATGAACCTGTTTTCCGTCGGCCGCACTCTCTCTGTCACCTGGGATTTCAGGTTGGAATATACTGCAGTATCTCTGCCTACGCATCCATGACGCTCCAGTCTAGCTGACTTTATTATTTTGTATAATGGGAGGCTCCTCCTATGTGGTATAAAGCTTACTATTGTATCGTCTTCTCCACCTCTCTCCTTCGCGCCAGTGGCCTATTATTCTGCAGAGTGCCTCCTTCTCAAAGACATCCAGCATTTTGATATCCATTACTGTCAATGGTCACGTTCTGAGGCAGATGCGAGCTGTCGGCTTGCGTTCTGTACATGATTAATTTAGAGTTGCGAAAAAAGAGCTTTGAATAAAGTAGATTTAAACGTCTCTGTGAGGTCGTTTCATAAGACGCTTGTCGAATTCGGAACAACTTATTCACTTTACTACCTGATTTTAGCTCAATTCATGAACTCTTCTAGAAAGACTGAGAACTCAAATAAGGCCTATTGAATATTATATGTGAGTTTTAATGTGGGGTTCCGTTTTGTTTTGTGGGAAACGCTGAGTTGGTCTTCGTCTGCTGGAAGCAGACGATGCCGCTTCTCATTCGAAGGAGAGCACAGGATGACCAACTTAGGTTTCTAATAGGGTAAATCAGGGTGATAAATGAAAAGCACCAGTTTGCTTTTGTTCTACAATATTGTTATAATGTTGTTCTACCAAGAACCGGCGGAAGATTCTGTTAATATAAATCAGGGTGATACGGTGAACAAAAAATTTGGGTCTCGTAGAAGACAAGAAATTGTTTACTTGAACAAAATACATAAGTAACACATTAACAGTACCACATCGTCTTTAAGGCACTACAAAAGTTAAAAATAAAAACAATACTTATTTTTATCAGTTTCACCATTTCACTCATGTATATGGGTGAAATGGGTAATGCTCTGTGGGTGAAATGGTGAACTTATGTCCCCTGCTTTTTGTCACATACGTCACGCATAGATTCATATTTTGAACAGTCTTCATGCAGCTAACGTTGGCAGCTAATACATTTGATCCAAACCACATCCTTTTTAGTGCAACTGTACAGTTCACCACACCTTACACAACAACACTCTTCATCATCCGCGTCGTCATAATCGTCTTGCAATTGGATATCCAGCGACGACTCGGATTCGATGTCAGTGGTAGACACTTTTCGTTTCTTAGACTGCTTCTTTTTGATAATTCCTTTGGTAGTCTCTTTGGTTACGGTTTTCCCTTTGGTTACGGCTTTTCCTTTGGTTACGGTTTCTCCTTTGGTCCACTTTTTAGCATTTGCTCTATTCTTCACTGACTCATTTTGTCGTTTTCTGTTTCGCAGGTTGTCGATGTTTTCTGGAGAAGTCAAAAATCTCAACTAAAGCTCTGGACTTCTTCCTTACAGATGCAACTTTATCTAAGATAGGTATCTGCGAAATATGGTCCAAGAGTTTGCCAGGGGTTATTTGAGATTCTTCTGTTGTTGCTGTCGAGGTCATATCTGTTGCTTCTGATGAAGACTGCATGTTTTCCTGTGGATTTTCCGCCCGTTGCGAACAGCCCAGTTGTGGTGAAGCTTGTATGTGTTCAAGTCCTGATCATTATCTACGTCTGCAGTTGCTTCTTCCGAGGGTTTAGGTATCTCCTGCCAGTGCGAACAAATTGGTGGAGGTGAAGTAGGTCTGTTTTCATGCCGTTCGCTGTTTTCCTGATGTTGATCTGAAGCTGATGTTAAAAACGCGTATTCGGGGATGACATCAGGATTAAACGAGATGATTTCTGTGCTTCTGAACTCCGATATGGCATTGTAGCTGCTTGTACCCATACCTTTGTAAGCAGTCCTCCGAACACTAGTCTGGAAATTTTTCTATTTCGATTCATTTTAATGTACGAATTGCAAGCATTGTACAATATCATTTCAGAGCTTTAAAAATACTCTGTCTAACGGCTGCGGATTGTGTGTGGTGTGGCTGGGTAGACAGGCAAAAATTGTATTTTTTCTTCCTTCTGCAAACTCTAATGAGTCGGCCGGAGTTGCCGAGCGGTTCGAGGCGCTACAGTCCGGAACCACGCGACCGCTACGGTCGCAGGCTCGAATCCCGCCTGGGGCATGGATGTGTGTGATATCCTTACGTTAGTTAGGTTTAAGTAGTTCTAAGTTCTAGGGGACTGATTACCTCAGCAGTTAAGTCCCACAGTGCTCAGAGCCATTTGAACCAAACTCTAATGTATCCACGCTGCTGCAATGAGAGCTATGTCCATCCAAAATAAGCTTTTCATTTTTTCCCTTCAAAACACAAGCTGGGGGTAAAAACATGCCCTCTCCATTGCACCAAGTGATTACAGATATGGTTTTACCCTTTTCACCGTATGTTATCGCTGGAACGCGCTTAGACCCGTTTGCTGCCAACACGTAACCTGGTCTATTATTCAGCTGAAGTCCGGACTCATCTACGTTGAATATATTTCCCGGCTTATCAAGGAGGTTATGCTCTACCAAGATGTTCTATAGCAATGAAAAATAGTCTGAAACGTTTCTCGTACTTAAAACCCTTGACCGTGCTTGTGAAACTCCTTCCGATTTGCGGATTGAGAGTTCCGGATTTCTTTTTAAGAATAAATGTAGCCAGTCCATTCCAGCAATTTCCTTTTCTCAGTTAAATTTGTGATGTTGGTTATATTTCTCAGCTAGTTCATATGCCATGGTACGTACTTCTGTCCTTGTCGGTGCAAATCAGAAGTTTTGTGATTTTATGATATGTCTTACCAACTTTTTCTCACATTCTTGTGTTAGTACAGGCGGCGCACCCAAAGGTTTTTTCGTAAAGCACCCGTTTGCTAATCGTCTCTTGACCGTGGAACGTGAAACTCCTTTGAGGCTTTATTCAAGCTCATTCCATTTTGCTCCGCTTTTGCGGCATCGTTAAGTTGCTCCTCTGTCCAATCAGCATGGCTGGATCCTTTTTGTCTTTTGTAAAATGTAGGCATCTTTGCCTGGAACAATGGCGGTAGTTAGAACATTTACTTCTTTAATCACTGAAAAACCAAACTGTACTTGCAAAAAAAATATATAAAGGGGACGTTTCATATCCTGGCAAGGTCGTCCCCTGAGAAAAATTAGTGAATTACTGTGCTGATAAACCTCTTACGTTATTTGATTTTCAAACAGCTCAGCAGAACTAAAAGTACTCAGACATTTCGCTATTTACTTATTCTGATCAACAGTAAACTGACACACAATATTTTTAGCGAAACGCAATCTGACTTTCACTAGTCCCTACAAAAGAATGTCCCTGACTAACAATAAGCTATACCTTTCATGAATCACTTACCTCACAAAAATCTTCGTTACTCGAACTACTGCAAAAGAGCGAGCACCAATACTGCCAGCTAAATAAAAGATACAAACTGCTGAAGGCACTAACTACTGATAGGCATATTAAGCAAATGAAAGATTTTGATAGAGAACAAACAATGTATTTACCTTAATATATCCGTTAGTGATATCCAGTATTACAAATTTACTCTTTCTGGCGGACACACGTCCAGATCGTCCGCTCTCAAAACTCTGCCATCTCTCTCCCCACATCCACCACTGCTGGCGGCTCGCCTCCAACTGCGCAATGCTACGCGCTGTTCTCATCCAACTGCCCATCACTACAATAGAGAATATTTCAACAATGCCAACCAGCCACAGACTGCACACAGCACAGCCAGTGATTTTCATACAGAGCGCTACGTGGCGTTACCAATATAAAAACCTAAAGAGCCTACTTACAGTCATACCCACTTCCTCCGATTTCCAATTCTGAATTAATCAAGTTGCTTCATACGCGACATGGAGTGCTATTTATCAGGCTACTTAAAGAAATTTGCATACTTGTGATTAAATTTTTGGAGTAATTAAACTACAAATTTTCCAGCTCTGTTTTTTTCTAAATGGTTAGGAAGTGCTTGGGCTGGTGGCGACCCTGAATTTCTGAATTTTTATCATTATTTGTGTGAGAGAAGCAGCTAGAAATGCGAGATAACGTATATCGCTCGATGAGAAACGTCGTAAGGATAGCAATACGTTACAAGATTTGTTAGTGTAAATTTCACACGAGATATTGTTGTTATAGATGACGGAGGAACCGTGATATTTAAACTTCTCAACTTCCTCAAATTCACCTCCCTTTACAAACGTTCGCGTGCTTTCCATGTATGATCTTCCAAAAACCTCGTATTTAGTGTTAGACTCATTGTCTGTCCATTGTCCTTAACAGCCTGTTCTAATGCAATGAAGGACGCCTCCCGTGGTCTTCGGAATCTTGTAACTATATTTCACGACATAGGCTAATATTTGCAACGATTTGCTTGCTGTTGTCCCACATGATATCCTGACAATCATGGATAAAGGGAAACAGGTACATGCCATATTCCTAGAATTTCTGAAAGCATGTGACACGTAATCCCACTGCAGACGGTTAACGAAAAGCATACCGACTAGGTTCCCAGATGTTTGAGTGAGGACCCAGGAGGTTGTCCTCAGTGGCGAGTTTTTTTGTCAGAGAAAAGGGTATCCCTGGAGTACCCGAAGGAAATGTGATAGGCCGGCTCTTATTTTCGATGTATGTGAGTGATGCGACTGACCGCGTGAACAGCAGCTAGCGGCTGTGTTCTGGTGACGCTGTGATGTACGAGAAGGTATGTCGTTCAGTGACTGTAGGAGGATAT
This sequence comes from Schistocerca americana, assembly GCF_021461395.2. NCBI lineage: Eukaryota > Metazoa > Arthropoda > Insecta > Orthoptera > Acrididae > Schistocerca > Schistocerca americana. The sequence goes on along the minus strand of NC_060120.1, from coordinate 518,632,131 downwards.
AAGATGACTAGAACAGAATTTCTAGTTGGTGTGACGGATGGCAGATCACCATTTAAATTAATGCATATGAGTAGGAAGAAGGATCCTGTGACATTTAAATCGAGCTTAAGTAATGTGCTTTTTTACACAGTTACGTCGGTTAAATATCTATGTGTAACGTCTCAAAGCGACAGGAAATTGAAATAGCATTTAAGGGCTGTACTAAAGAAGGCGAAATGTCGTCTACGGTTTAATTGGGTCAATTTTAGAAAACTGTTACTCATTTACAGAAAGCCTATAGGACACGAGTGTGGCCCTTTCTTGACCGAGTGTGTGGGATCCTCACCAGGCCTACCACGTTACCTTAAACAAAAACATCTGAGAAAGAAGCATACTGCTAGGTTTGATACTGGTATGTTCGATCTGCAGGCAAGTATTACAGAGATGCTTGGTAAACTAAAATGGGAATCGCTGGAGTGAAGGCGACATTCTTCTCACGAGGCACTATTGAGAAAATTTAGTGCTCGGGCATGTGAAGCTGACTGCAGAACGATTCTATTGCCGCTAACGAACATTTCGCGTAAGGACTCCGAAGGCAAGAGAAATTAGTGTCCGTACAGAGGCATGTTGATAATTTATTTTTCGTCTCTCCATTTGCGAGTGGAACAGGAAAGAAAATGACTAGTAGTGGTACAAAGGTACCCTCCACCATGCGCCATATGATGGTTTTAGGAGTATGTATGTAGATTTAGATTTGTGAAAGATCGTCGCCCTGATCAACAGATTAGCCTCTCTCACGCGTTCGGGTGCTATGTTAAAAGGAAAGCACGCTAGCGCGTCTCCACTGCACGAACTATTGTGGCTGCCCTGTGCTTACAATAGCACTCCTCGAACCCTGGCTGCTGCTCGCATTAGTCATTGTCATGCCCAACATGCCGACTTGCTTATCAGGTTTCACCACGTCTCTCAGAGACGCAAAAAATTTCTCCCTATTGACACTATCAAATGCAGATACAAAGTCGATGTATGCTAACTGTGAATTATATTGTATATTCTGTGATTCGCCTCTGGACGACAATCTGGTTGACTATTTTCTTCCTGGAAGAAATACACTTTGTTACAGATAGGTTCCTCTATGGACGATAGGGAGGGGCTGTCAAACAAAAGATTAAAGAACATTGTGCAGTCCAAGTTTAGGAGTATTATTCCTGAATCTACCTCCGTTTGTTTATGTATACTTTTTACACTGTTATGTACTTAGATTTTCATTACCGGCAACAAAGGACGCCAGTTGATTATCGCTTAAACTGCCGAGTTTTTACAGAATCCGATTCAAGGGCTGTGAGTGGCCTACCACACTACCCAGTCTTCACCTGATTTGTCCCAGATCCTCATTCATCTAACTGAACTTGTGGAGCACATTATTACGTTAAGTGAATAATAATGGAATATTCTGAGGCATTAATTAATTATAGAGCGTATAAGATCTTAACCTGATGATGTCTTGGAGCCATGAAGTATCTACGTTACGTCTGCAGATACATGAGGCGAACTTGATTTTCGATTAGATACGTGTTGTTTCAAAAAGTGAGTACTGTAACCGAAATGATTAATAAAAATATAAAAAAATGCTGTAAGTTTGATTGTAGTGTCACTTCCACTTTATAATCCACTTCAAGTTCTTTTTAATCACAATGCCGAAGAAATGGACCATGTTATTGTAGCACTGATTCCTTGGAATGAAATACTTCTCCTTATACTCGACTAAATACATCTGACCTGTAGGACACTATGAATACGTGATGAAATCGATTTTCATTGATATCACGGAGTAATTGACACCACCTTGAAACAAATTTGCAGAAAAACTGAGAAAAAAGAATCGCGACTCTGTTACACGAAAACTTGTGAAACATGTACAAATGTGTGTGAATTCCTAAGGGACCAAACAGCTGAGGTCTTCGGTTCCTAGATTTACACACTATTTAAACTAAACTAGATTATGCTAAGAACAACACACAGACCCATGTCCCAGGAAGGACTGGAACCTCCGGCGGGAGGGGCTGCTCAATCCACTCCGCACGGCTAACTTGTGAAAATTAACCAAAGTAATGTAATTCAGAGTTCATCATAAGTACAAGAATTTCTAATTCAGCAATTTGTGCTGGAAATTTTGATTTTCGTTTGTTTGAAATTCATATCTTTTAACCAATTTCGTCTAATTACAGGATAGAACATAACTTGTTTTCCTACGAATCGATCTTAACAAATCTGCAACATTCCTTTCCCTGGCGAACAAACTTGGACCTTAACACTAGAGATATCTACGTTGATAAGCAGTGTACAAATCCAATGCATCAGCTCCATTAATGAATTCTCATCGTTGACGTAAGGTTCTGCGCATATTCGGTGGAAATTAATTTACTCCCGTCATCCAACTCTTCCCAGACGGTGTCAGCTAATGCCGTATTTTCTTGGTCAATAAATCACTCGTTAGCTGGCTGCGACTGGTGAGTATTTTAAGTGAAGCTATCCAACATGTGAATTCGTGAACATGATCCTCAAGTAACAACCTTCGATAAAGGCTTTGGTGGGCATCAGGAGATATCAGTGAGGCAAGCTGGTGCACAGCGTCCTCGTAAAGCACTGATAACACTCTCTTCAGTGTTTCTGTTAAAGAGTACTCTTATGAACTCTGAAATATTTCGCGGAGAACATGATATGTATTACGATAGGTGTGCTGTAATGGATTAAAAACTCGACTCTCTTGCTCTCCAAGCTTACTTTACTTTCACATTTGTGTCATTGCACTTTTAACGTGGTACTTTTTAATTCCTGTACTGTGAAAGGTGGCTACACTGAGCCACTGCGCCAGAGATTGCGCCAATGAGTATTACTAAGCCGCCTTGTGCTTGGGGAGAGCTCCTAGTAGTCAGTGCTTGTTAAGAACTCGTGGTAGTCTGTGCTGAGATGTCGTAGTGAAGAGTGTTTGTTGAGATGTGCTAGTAGGCAGTGCTTGCTGAGATGTGATATTGGAGAGTTCTGGTTGAGATGTGGTAGTAGCGAGTCGGTGTGGAGAGATTGTAATGTTTAGAGTGCTTTTCATCAATATAAATTAAGGTAACAAACTACTTTTCTTTTTTTTCTCATTATTTCAATGTCCTGAATAATGCGTCATTACAGGTTCAGTCAACAAAGCATCTGGCTTGTGTTCTTGTGTTAGAGTGTAATTCTGCTTTCCTTACGCAATTATAGTATTTCTATTTTTTAGTTACTTCAGTATAAATGGTATTTAAAATTTCTTGTCTTGTTGAAGAAGAACCGTGCCAGATGTGTACGTTGAGTCACACTCCCACACACAGAACAATTACACTTGTGCTTTGGTTTCGTAGGTTTTATAGTTGCTGGGGACTTAATTAATTAACTGTGTTAACGAAAATTTTCTTTCATTGTTTGTTGTTATTCTATGCAGTCAGATTACGTACAAATACTAGTCAGGGCCAACCGTTTGGCGACCGCTGCTTCGGATCGTCCCTTGGAATTCTTCTCATAGTAAAAATAGTAGACAGTAGTATTGTTGTAGTAATTGTAGTTAGTAATTGTAGTCTATTTTGCATGTGTAGATTCTTCTAATGGTATTTTCCAAAATTTAAATTTGTTGTCTTGTCTATGGGTTTGACAATTTAGTGCAATTATTTCAATTGTTCGTTAATCGTGTTTGAGGGAAACATCTCGTGTGAATGGTATTGTTGGAGATGAGGAGTCATTGTGTGTAATTTTCGTACAGTGACGAGTTTTGTATGTTTTGTAAAGGTTTATACCGATCATCGAGCTCTGGAATTTCTTATGTCAACAAAATTAACTCACGGCAGATTGTCACGATGGGCATTGTACCTACAGGAGTTTGATTTTAGTATTATTTACATACAGGGTTCTTCAAATATTGTTGCTGATGCTTTATCACGTGCACCTGTGGGTTTGAAACAAAGTGCTGAAGAGGACTGCATAGAAAACAATTATTGTTTGATGTATATTCAAGGTGTTGCGTTTGAGAACTTTATTTCGTCTTCGCTGTAGGACATCGCTAAGGAGCAAAATAAGGATCCAATCTGGAAGGACATTAGGGAGAAGTGGAGGAGAAAGGAAAGCGTAGCGATTAGACAGCATTATTTAGTTCGCAATGACATTCTTTTTAAACGAAAATCGGTCGACAACTCTGTTTGACTAGTTTGTATTGCTGATGAGTGGGTCAATAAATTGATTTGGTATACGCATTTCAGTTATGCACACTTTGGTCCCAGAAAATGCTTTCATAAATTACGGGAAAATTGCTACTTCAGTAATATGGAAAAACGTATTCGATCTGTTCTGGCCAAATGCAAATTATGTCAAAAGGCTAAGCCGCCAACAATTTCTCACAGAGCACCGTTGTTTCCTATCATTCCAGCGAAATTAAAGGAGATGTCAGCAGTCGATTTGTTCGGTCCAGTAGTTCGTTCTACTAATGGTTTTGCGTACATTTTCGTAGCAGTGGAACTGACATCAAAATATGTGTGTTTTACACCGTTACGCAAAGCAACAGCTCGTTCAGTATCTAATGCTTTCATTAACCATTTTCTTAAAGAAGTTGGTCATGTTGATAAGGTTATATCAGATAATGGATCACAGTTTCGTTCTAAAATTTGGCTTCGTACTCTACAGCGTCGTAAAATTAAACCAATTTTCATTTCACTTTTTCACCCTCAATCTAACGCTTCAGAGAGATGGATGAAGGAAATCAATAAATTGTGTCGTCTTTATTGTCATCAGAATCACAGAACGTGGGATCAGTATCTTCATATTTTTCAAAACATTCTGAATGAACTTCCTAATAATTCAACTTCTTTACCGCCTATACTGATATTAAAAAACAAAGCACCGACAAATCGCATATCTGAAATCGTTCCTTTTCCGTCTTCACGGAAACTGCGGCATTCTGAAGTTGTCAACCTGTCTCTACAAAATATTGCATCTGCGGCTGCTAGAAGAGAGAAATCAGCTAAGCGTCCTGGTCGTTTAAAAATCTTGTCAGTTGGCCAAAAGGTGTTAATCAAGTCTCATCGTTTGTCGCACAATGGAAAAGGCTTGTGTCGCAAATTTTTTCTGCTTTATAACGGTCCATATCGAGTTCGCAAAATTATTCATGATAACACTGTTGAAGTAGAAACTCTTAAATCACGACGCTCTAAGGGAATACATCATATATCAAACGTTAAAATTTTTGTGGAATGACATACTTTCGAGAAACCAACAGTTTACGTAAACATGCAGAGAATACAAGGATACCGCGCTGTGTTTTGGCGGCGGCATATACGCAAAGCAACAGTCAAGTCTGCGCGCCGCACAAGGCAGTCGTTGACTGCAAACAATTGCTTCCTACGTCACGCGCCTACAGCTGATCGAGCGCTCAGTGCGAATGCACTGACAGCCGTAAACAAATACACAGTCTAATTTCTCCGATTAAATTCAGTATAAAGCTATAGTGACTTAATGAATTATGTTATTAACATTCAGTATTTTTCAGGATACGGTTCTATAAAATACGAGGGCCGTTCAGAAAGTAACCTCCGGTTGATTTAAAAAAATACACCAAGTTAAATAAAAATATTTTAATATATACATCTTACAACTACATCTTTGCACTATTTTTCTACATAGTCTCCATAGCGATTGAGGCACTTATCGTATCTCTTCACAAGCTTTGAAATTCCTTCTGCATAAAAATCACCTGCTTGTGCCTGGAGCCAGCCTGTGATCGTATCTTTGAGCTCTTCGTCGTCATCAAACCGCTGTGACCCGAGCCATTTCTTCAAATGCATGAAGAGGTGATAATCACTTGGCGCCAGGTCTGGGCAGTAAGGTGGATGGTCGATTTTCACGAACTTTTGCATCAACTGTCTGAACGAGTTCGTCAGTCACCAATGATGGTCTACCACTCCTCTCTTCATCATGAACGTTTTCTCGTCCACTTTTAAATAAACGTACCCATTCACGGACAACTCCTTCACTCATAACTCTTGGTCCGTACACAGCACAAAGCTCACGATGAATAGCTGCTGCAGAATATCCTTTGGCTGTAAAAAACCTTATGACAGCACGCACTTCACATTTGGCGGGGTTTTCTATTGCAGCACACATTTCAAACTGCCACAAAAACTAAACTAGCGCAGGTACGACGTTCACTCGACCACGGCTTGATGCCGACTGACCTGTTCAGTGCGTGAACGCACAGATGGCGTCGCTACTCCCCCCACAACCTGCACTGTGACCAGTCGGAGGTTACTTTCTGAACCGCCCTCGTATTTAAGAACTTCAGGTAAATTCTGTGTGTCTCCGACGTTAAGAGGACGTGCTATCGAGAAAATTTCAGAAAGAATGTAATTTCCATGAAGAAACTAACAAACTAAAAAGGTAACTAGTAATTGAGTTCATTTTTCAGGTAACATATTTCCACTTAGGTACGTACTTTAGACGTAATCTGCTGCTTGCGATTACTTGATTCATACTTTGTGCTAAATTTTATGTTCTATGAATTTACTTGTGAAGCGACGTGCTTGCGTACATTTGCTGATTTTTGTCAATGTTTTATTAATGAACAGGGTTGTTATTTGTATATATTATGCATCGCTTGGCTGCACTGCTTTTTCACTGATGTCATATTTTTTTTATTATGTGCCTGCTGTGCTTATTTATTTAAATTATAATTGTAACCTGATTAATTGTGCTGACTGTGATTATGTATGTAATTTATACTTTGTGATTTATCTGCTGGCGCCTCCATGTTTACTTATTAGGATTACATATGAACATTTATTTGCTTATGCTGATATGATGCTAATGACTTGTTTATTACGTAAGATATATGTTTACTGTTATGCGTATGGATTGCATATTTATACATTTCTGTTTGTCGTCTCAACTACTCTTTAATTTGGTATATAGCAATGCTGATGTACAGTGCACGAACATGGAGTTTAGGTTACACTATGGTATAGGTTACAGATTGTTCGCTTGGCAGAGCCTCGTTCTAAGAATTGTGCTGCATCCACTTGTTGACATTCTGTTCACTACTGGTATATTTACTCGCTATTGCTTGTTTTGCTTACGCTCAGTGCCTTATATTTTTAAGATAAGAAAATGAACTGCTATAATTCGACGAACGACATTAGTACAAGAAACTTCATAGAAGTCACATGAGCTGAGGTTTTATGGAAGCTGTATAAATTTATGCTAATAAGAAGGAAGCTAACGACATGACATACCAAAACTAGGTTTAGACCATTGACAGTTATTACACTGCACTTTTCGTGAGCAATTGAAATAGGAAGTGACACTTGACACAAGAAATACTCCACATGTTTGCTTCTGTTTGCCATAATTCTTGAAGTGGTGTACACACTGTGAAATATTATGATCATTCACACTCCGTAATCGTACTTAATTACTGAGAATTATTCGAACTAAGTCTGTTAGAGGTCATGTATGCATTTCTTTTGTTTATAATTCATAATGAGTAGAAGATTTGAGTCAGATGGATTACACAGAGGTTGTGTGTTGACAGTGTGTGTTCGGATTGTATGGGACGATGAGGTTTGCATTAGGATTTTATCTGTACTTGTTCAAGGAGTCTGACTAGAGGAAAGAGTTGTTATGGAAGTGAAATGATATTGGTGCTAAGGTTTATATGTATCGACGTATTGAAGAGGTATTATTGAGGTATTGAGATTATATGAAGTTGATGATTATTGGAGTTTTTGTGGACAAGAGGTAAGGTAAATGATATTGATGACAAGATTTATATGTGTCGACGTAAGAGGTATTATTGAAGTATTGAGTTTATGTGATGCTGATGATTATTGGAGTTTCGGTGTATAAGAGGTAAAGTAAGTGAGGAGCATATTTTTTTTTGTTGGTCTATGTGGAACAAGGAAGATGAAGATAGCAAACTAGAACACTAAAGTGGAAGGAAGATTGTCTACACACACTTGTTAAATCAATAAGCAATACACATTTTTTTTTTTTTTTTTTTTTTTTTTTTTTTTTTTTTTTTAAGAGAGGAAGTATTTGCATATCTTGGCACACCGACAGTTGTTCAGCAACCGTAAATTTTGATCTGGCTTGGCAAACATTGGTCTTGACATGATGACTATGACGTTGACTTAACTATTATTGACTGTTATACATTGCTGCCACTACTACTTGATACACATGATGAACATCAAATTTTGACAGAATTGCATTTACACAGTTAACACTATTCAATTACACAGTAGTACTTAATGTGGATGAAAGATGAGTGAGTGTGTTTTGTGTGTTTTCCTTTCCTAATCCTACCCACCTATCTCCTAAATATTATTTTACTTGTTTGTTGTGGCTTGCACTGACACCCATAAATATTATAGGTTTACTGGTATTTGTGTATTTGTAATAGTTAATATGACAATTATCTGATATCATTTGTGTGTTTATTAGAATTTGTATGTTTAGTGTAAGAGCATTGTAAAAGCATTTGTATGTGGATTCAAACTATTGTTCATGCCTAAACTGTCTGATTAGTGATGGTGAATATTATGAACTGTTACCTGCACTTGTTCAACATTGATGTGTGACACTTAGAAATGTTTAATTTCTGCTGATGAACTGTGTGATTAGGATAGTGAATATTATGGACTGTTACTTGTACTTTTTCTACGTGACTGGTGCCACTAGGACATTTTTAATTTCTGCTAATAAACGCTGATGAACAGTGTGATCAGTGATAGTGAATATTATGGACTGCTGTATGCACCTGTTCAACATTGCCGGGTGCCACAAATGGAACTGTTTTTACGGAAATAGTGTGACTTGTTGCTGTGTGTACCTCTTCAACATTGCTGGGTGCCACAGATGGAACTGCTTCTACTGAAATAATGTCACTTGTTGCTGTCTGCACCTGCTCAACATTGCTGGGTGCCACTGATGGACTGTTTTTTTACTGAAATAATGTGACTTGTTGCTGTGTATACCTGCTCAACATTACTGGGTGCCACTGATGGACTGTTTCTACTGAAATGATGTCACTTGATGGTGTCTGCACCTGTTCAACATTGCTGGGTGCAACTGATGGAACTGCTTTTATTGAAATGATGTCACTTGTTGGTGTCTGCACCTGTTCAACATTGCTGGGTGCCACTGATGAACTGCTTCTACTGAAATAATGTGACTTGTTGCTGTGTGTACCTGCTCAACACTACTGGGTGCCACTGATGGAGTGCTTCTACTGACATAATGTCACTTGTTGGTGTCTGCACCTGCTCAACATTACTGGGTGCCACAAATGGGACTGCTTCTACTGACATAATGTCACTTGTTGGTGTCTGCACCTGTTCAACATTGCTGGGTGCCACTGATGGACTGTTTTTTTTACTGAAATAATGTGACTTGTTGCTGTGTGTACCTGCTCAACATTACTGGGTGCCACTGATGAACTGCTTCTACTGAAATGATGTCACTTGTTGGTGTCTGCACCGGCTCAACATTGCTGGGTGCCACTAATGGACTGATTCTACTGGAATAACGTCACTTGTTGGTGTCTGCACTTGTTCAACACTACTGGGTGCCACTGTTAGAACTGTTTCTACTGAAATGATGTTACTTCTTGCTGTCTGCACCTACTCAACATTGCTGGGTGCCACTGATGGATTGCTTCTACTGAGAAGATGTCACCTGTTGGTGTCTTTTTTGTATAAACTGATTTTTTGTGTATTGTGTGAACTCTTATGTAAAGTCACATGTATGAAAAGAAGTTTTATTGCTTACTGTATTTCATATATTAGGTTATTTAAAGGTCAGTGCAAAGCCAACATTTTAACTAATTATGTGATATTTAGGTATTAATATTATCTTTTATTTTTGTCTGTATTTTTGTGGACGAATTTGGTGGTATTTTCACCATCAATGCTGGCAAAAATACCATCAAATTCGGGCCTGTGGAGGAGGGGCATATGAAAGGTGGCTACACTGAGCCACTGCGCCAGAGATTGCGCCAAAGAGTATTATTAAGCCGCCTCCACAGTGCTTGGGGAGAGCTCGTAGTAGTCAGTGCTTGTTAAGAACTCGTGGTAGTCTGTGCTGAGATGTCGTAGTGAAGAGTGTTTGTTGAGATGTGCTAGTAGGCAGTGCTTGCTGAGATGTGATATTGGAGAGTTCTGGTTGAGATGTGGTAGTAGCGAGTCGGTGTGGAGAGATTGTAATGTTTAGAGTGCTTTTCATCAATATAAATTAAGGTAACAAACTACTTTTCTTTTTTTTCTCATTATTTCAATGTCCTGAATAATGCGTCATTACAGGTTCAGTCAACAAAGCATCTGGCTTGTGTTCTTGTATTAGAGTGTAATTCTGCTTTCCTTACGCAATTATAGTATTTCTATTTCTTAGTTACTTCAGTATAAATGGTATTTAAAATTTCTTGTCTTGTTGAAGAAGAACCGTGCCAGATGTGTACGTTGAGTCACACTCCCACACACAGAACAATTACACTTGTGCTTTGGTTTCGTAGGTTTTATAGTTGCTGGGGACTTAATTAATTAACTGTGTTAATGAAAATTTTCTTTCATTGTCTGCTGTTATTCTACGCAGTCAGATTGCGTACAAATACTAGTCAGGGCCAACCGTTTACGAGACACAGCGTAATCGGACATACAGCTACGAAAAAAATAAAAAAGTATTTTCAAACTTAATAATAATATTAATTAAGCCCCCATGCAACTGTAATATTTGATATTTTCATTCAATCAACGAACATATTGGCACACAGGCTGTTTCACAACACTGTATGAAGGGCTTATTTCAATAGTGGTACAAGTCTATTACCTCCACTTTTCTGCCTGTAATTCTTCTGCAATTAATGATCCAAACAAACAGAAAGAAAGGTTCATCTCTAGCAAGAAGCCATATGCTTGGATATTTCTGGTAACTCAACTGCAGATTTTTCAGCATTCATTTAACTTTAGGACTCTGTCTCTCACACTACCCAAAAATAGACTTGTACCACTATTGAATTAAGCCCTTCATATCTTCCACATAAACAAAGAAATTTGAAAGAAATTTGAGGTGCATTTCAGCTTACTCATAAGACTGTATTTTTTCCATATTGAAAAGAACAAGCTGATGTTAGAAGGGTGTATCCTTTGTATATATGTATGAGGATGAAAATTTACATTTACCTTTCATAAACGTTCAACGCGTCATCCGACGGACACACAACAAACATCCACAGCCGTACTTTTGGGAGAATGCTTTTGGGAGAATGTCTGGAGATATTGCATTCACTGCCGTTGCTACATGGCGTCGCAATCCAGACAGTGTTGTTGGAAGGAGAGGTGTACGCAGCAGAAGAAAAAAACTATCGAAGACGACGGTATCAGGCGGTCTCGGAGGCCAACAGTGCACTACGAGCTCTGTAACCCCTCCACGACCTGTAGATCGCCGTTAAGAAAAATTTTCAGATGTAAGTGCCAGTGCAGAATTGCTGTGTACCGTTCAGAAATGAAAAATTCTGCATTTTCTCCCAAATGTGGAAAAAACCATATTTTCAAAACATAGAGGTATATAATTTCAGTGACTGTGTGTTCCGAAAAGACGGGACGTGAATATATATATGAATGACCTTTCATTTAATATTCAACAAACAGAATTGGTACATTTTGCAGTTGATACTAATGTTGTAGTAAATCTCACTAGAGAAAAACTACAGAAGAGATGGAAATGATATTTTCCAAAGAATTTTGAAGTAGTTCTCAGACAACGGACTTTACCTAAATTTTGAAGAAACACATTGTATTCTGTTCTGTTCTACAACAAATAGAGTAACATCAACAAGTGACGCAGCACAGGAGTAGGACAGACAAGTAGACGGACGGGTAGCAACGTGATCCTGTAATGCTTCCGTTTTTACAGAGTGAGGTGCGGAGTGCTAGAAATAAAATGGCTCAGAAAGGAGTTCAACATGCAGCAACAATAATCTTTGAACATTTGCCAAATAACATATAACGTCTCACAGGTAACCAAGCAAGTCTTAAAGCTAATTTAAAATCATTTACCCTGAACAATTCCTTCTACTCCACTAACAAATTTCTGCCTAAAATTGGTAAGAAGTAAAAAAATCCTTGGTCATACGCGTAATTGCATTAGTAGGACTAAAATAACGATGTTTTCATTAATGGAAGTGAAACATGGACGATAAATAATTTGGACAAAAAGAGAATAGAAGCTTTCGAAATGTGGTGTTACAGAAGGAAATAGCAAAACTCCTTTACTACTTTAAGTGTCTTATTTCCTAATCTAATTCCCTCAGCATCACCCGACTTAATTCGACTACATTCCATTATCCTCGTTTTGCTTTTGTTGATGTTCATCTTATACCCTCCTTTCAAGACACTGTCCATTCCGTTCAAGTGCTCTTCCAAGTCCTTTGCTGTCTCTGACAGAATTACAATGTCATCGGCAGACCTCAAAGTTTTTATTCCTTCTCCATGGATTTTAATAGCTACTCCGAATTTTTCTTTTGTTTCCTTTACTGCTTGCTCAATATACAGATTGAATAACATCGGGGAAAGGCAAGAACCATGTCTCACTCCCTTCCCAACCACTGAATCCCTTTCATGTCCCTCCACCCTCATAACTGCCATCTGCTTTCAGTACAAATTGTAAATAGCCTTTCGCTCCCTGTATTTTACCCCTGCTACCTTCAGAATTTGAAAGAGAGTATTCCAGTTAACATTGTCAAAAGCGTTCTCTAAGTCTACAAATGCTAGAAACGTAGGATTGCCTTTTCTTAATCTTTCTTCTAAGATAAGTCGTAAGGCCAGTATTGCCTCACGTGTTCCAACATTTCTACGGAATCCAAACTGATCTTCCCCGAGGTCCGTTTCTACCAGTTTTTTCCATTCGTCTGTAAAGAATTCGCGTTAGTATTTTGCAGGTGTGCATTATTAAACTGATAGTTCGGTAATTTTCACATCTGTCAACACCTGCTTTCTTTGGGATTGGAATTATTATATTCTTCTTGAAGTCTGAGGCTATTTCGCCTGTCTCATACACAGTGCTCACCAGATGGTAGAGTTTTGTCACAACTTGCTCTCCCAAGGCCGTCAGTAGTTCTAATGGAATGTTCTCTACTCCTGCGGCCTTGTTTCGACTCAGGTCTTTCAGTGCTCTGTCAAACTCTTCACCCAGTATCCTATCTCCCATTTCATCTACATCCTCTTCCATTTCCATAATATTGTCCTCAAGTACATCGCCCTTGTATAGACGCTCTAGATACTCCTTCCAGCTTTCTGCCTTCCCTTCTTTGCTTAGAACTGGGTTTCTATCTGAGCTCTTGATATTCATACAAGTGGTTCTCTTTTCTCCAAAAGTCTCTTTAATTTTCCTGTAGGCAGTATCCTTCTTACCACTAGTGAGATAAACCTCTACATCCTGACATTTGTCCTCTAGTCATGCCTGGTTAGCCATTTTGCACCTCCCGACGATCTCATTTTTGAGACGATTGTATTCCTTTTTGCCTGCTTCATTTACTGCATTTTTATATTTTCTCCTTTCATCAATAAAATTCAACATTTCTTCTGTTACGCAAGGATTTCTATTAGCCCTCGTCTTTTACCTACTTGATCCTCTGCTGCCTTCACTACTTCATCCCTCAGAGCTACCCATTCTTCTTCTACTGTATTCCTTGCCCTCATTCCTGTCAATTGTTCCCTTATGCTCTCCCTGAAACTCTCTACAACCTCTGGTTTAGTCAGTTTATCCAGGTCACATCTCCTTAAATTCCCACCTTTTTGTTGCTTCTTCAGTTTTAATCTACAGTTCATAACCAACAGATTGTGGTCAGAGTCCACATCTGTCTCTGGAAATGTCTTACAGTTTAAAACCTGGTTCCTAAATCTCTGTCTTACCATTATATAATCTATCTGATACCTTTTAGTATCTCCAGGATTCTTCCATGTATACAACCTTCTTTTATGATTTTTGAACCGTTAGCTATGATTAAGTTATGCTCTGTGCAGAATTCTACCAGACGGCTCCCTCTTTCATTTCTTACCATCAATCCATATTAACCTACTATGTTTCCTTGTCTCCCGTTCCCTACTCTCGAATTCCAGTCACCCATGACTATTAAATTTTCGTCTCTCTTCACTACCTGAATAATTACCTTTATCTCATCATACATTTGATCAAATTCTTCATCATCTGCAGAGCTAGTTGGCATATAAACTTGTACTACTGTATTAGGCATGGGCTTTGTGTCTATCTTGGCCACAATAATGCGTTCACTATGCTGTTTCTAGTAGCTTACCCACACTCCTATCTTTTTATTCATTATTAAACCTACTCCTGCATCACCCTTATTTGATTTTGTATTGATAACCATGTATTTACCTGACCAAAAGTCTTGTTCCTCCTGCCACCGAACTTCACTAATTCCCACTATATCTAACTTTAACTTATCCATTTCCCTTTTTAAATTTTCTAACCTACCTGCCCGATTAAGGGATCTGACATTCCACGCTCCGATCCGTAGAATGTCAATTTTCTTTCTCCTGATAACGACGTCCTCTTGAGTAGTGCCCGCCCGGAGATCCGAATGGGGGACTATTTTACCTCCGAAATATCTTACCCAAGAGGACGCCATCATCATTTAACCATACAGTAAAGCTGCATGCCCTCGGGAAAAATTACGGCTGCAGTTTCCCCTTGCTTTCAGCCGTTCGCAGTACCAGCACAGCAAGGCCGTTTTGGTTAGTGTTACAAGGCCAGATCAGTCAATCATCCAGACTGTTGCCCCTGCAACTACTGAAAAGACTTCTGCCCCTCTTCAGGAACCACACGTTTGTCTGGCCTCTCAACAGATACCCCTCTGTTGTGGTTGCACTTACGCTACGGCCGTCTGTATCGCTGAGGCACGCAAGCCTCCCCACCAACGGCAAGGTGCATGGTTCATTGGTTCAGGGGGGGGGGGGGGAGGTATTGAATAGAATTGGGAGAAGAGGAGTTTGCGGCACAACTTAACAAGAAGAAGGGACCGGTTGGTAGGACACGTTCTGAGGCAGCAAGGGATTACAAATTTAGCATTGGAGGGCAGCATGGAGGGTAAAAATCGTAGAGGGAGACCAAAAGATGAATACACTAAGCAGATTCCGAAGGACGTGGGTTGCAGTAAGTACTGGGAGATGAAGAAGCTTGCACAAGATAGCGTGGAGAGCTCCATCAAACCAGTCTCAGGACTGAAGACCACAACAACAACAACACTCATCATCCATGTATATTGTGTAAATGGACTCGTTCCACACAACTTCGATAAAAGGATCGTTCAAAAGATCTATGGGATATGCAGCTAACTGCCAACTATCTACAGGTAGGTGCAGGAGCCGAAAACTTTAAACTGGCGCCAAGGTAAACATTCAATTTCGCTACCTAAGTTACAATTTACATCATGTTTATATTTTAATTCATGTAGAACATGTAGTCAGTAACAATATTGTTTCAGATGGTTTCTTCGCAAATAAAATACCAGTTTCAAACATAGGAGAATAAAACATAGGAGAATAAAAATATTAATTCCAAATTATTGATGAAAGGACTGCGAACGGCGGAAGGCAAGGTCAAATGCTCCTGTTAACATTTTGGGAAAAAATCTGTTTCATGTCGTCAACTGAACAGTCCCGAGTCGACACCCAGCTTCGCGTTCCACAGAATGCTCCAGCCGGAAGACCCGATGAATTCGAATTTAATGCGCGGACCAACGGGCCGAAAAGCACGGAGATCACAACTCGCTGTCACCGTGCTGAGGTGTGTAAAATCCTACGAAATGTGTTCGTGAGTGGTATTTTGTATCCTTTTTGGACGTATTTTTGCTTGAGCCAGGATTGTGCTACTGCTATCACTACTGATTTTAAAGCGGAATAGTGCCATGCGAAATGGCCGCGCGGTTAGAGGCACCATGTCACGGATTGCGAGGCCCCTCCCGCCAGAGGTCCGAGTTCTCCCTCGGGCATGGGTGTGTGTGTTGTCCTGAGCATAAGTTAGTTTAAGTAGTGTGTAAGTCTAGGGACCGATGACCTCAGCAGTTGGGCCTCTTAGAAATTTACACACATTTGAACATTTTAGAGTCCATGTTATGAGGCGCTGTGCCTGCTATTTTCTTTGGAAAATATGATGTCTTTGTTCACAGTAGTTCTTCGTTTTCTTTTTAAAAAATATGAAGTGAAAGTGAGATTATTTTATTTTCAATTTAGTAATTATTATACGAAATTATGATCTTTATTTATTTCTTGTTTCAACAGTTAGTATTCTTGGGAATTGCCGCGCGGGATTAGCCGAGCGGTCTCAGGCGCAGTAGTCATGGACTGTGCGGATGGTCCCGGCGGAGGTTCGAGTCCTCCCTCGGGCATGGATGTGTGTGTTTGTCCTTAGGATAATTTAGGTTAAGTAGTGTGTAAGCTTAGGGACTGATGACCTTAGCAGTTAAGTCCCATACGATTTCACACCCATTTGAACATTTTTTTGAAGTTGAAAGCAACTGGCCAGCCCATCCCTCAGCAAATCTTGCTGGACAGGCCCACAGCAATACAGGGCAGACAG
Source organism: Schistocerca americana (assembly GCF_021461395.2). Classification (NCBI taxonomy): domain Eukaryota; kingdom Metazoa; phylum Arthropoda; class Insecta; order Orthoptera; family Acrididae; genus Schistocerca; species Schistocerca americana. The sequence continues at coordinate 518,615,493 of NC_060120.1, read as the reverse complement.
AACAGCCCCTAGTCGAGACAGGTCTCTAGCAGAACAATGAGGAGCTACCTACCGTGGCGCCAGCGGAAGTCTGGGCTGCGGGCGACGGACTGAAGGGACACGTCTACACAGTGGAGTTGTAAACTGGGCACTGAGTGCAGATCTATGTGTAATAAAAATTCACAAGTTTTCGTGTTCGCCGCTACTGCAAATAGGCCTATGACCCATTTCCATCGGTTGCCTCGGTTGTATAAGAAACTCTAGCGTCTGAGAAGCACTTAGAAATAGAATCTTTATTACATATAATAGCTAGGACCAACAAGCTTCAAGGCACGGGCGATTTACGTATGAATCTTTAAGATCATATCTGTTCGCTTGTTGCCGGAAGCAACACGACTTTGGAGAAAACCGTATTCCCCCTCCTAAGACTGACTTCATTTGCGAGTAGTTGGATTGGGGAGCCTGTTGTGAAATTCTTACTGTATCGACAGTGTGACGTCAAACGTCTCGGACTATTCGTTTGCCAAGGGCACACTTAGTCGTGTTTGGTTTACCTTTCTCAAGGTTTGGTATCCTTGTGCGCTCAGTCATAAAAGTGAGCCAAATTTGTACTTGGTACGACCAGTGGACGGGTGTGTCACACATTGAAATCTACCGTGATTTCAGGGCTCTGATAGAGAGTGAATTGCGCTCCGTCTGCCTCATCGCTAGATCGTGAGATTTTTGCATTTCTTTTGTGGCCATGGTCGTTTCACAGGTGGCAACTCCACGTCTCGTGACCACCTTGCACTTCTCGCCACCTGCAATTTACATCGCTGCATGGAGCAAACAGGGTAACCTACTGCTGCTCCGGTCTCGTCAGGGCGTACAGATCTCAATCCCCACTTGCTCTCAGCTGCACCTATATTGAGCAACTTCTGTAAATTATCAATCATAGTCTGCTCAGCGTATGATCAATTCAGATTGCATTATCCACATTTTTAGGGCCAGAGTACTTGACTCACTTCTGCCACCCAGGATCCTTGTCCATTTTTCTCTTAACCCAACTGTTAGCTGTTTACAGTATTCAATCGTTATCCATAATTTATATCTGTTTTTTCTTTGGAAGAATAAATGTTGTTCGTAAGTTTTACTACATTTTCAATCATTTTATATAGTCAGCACCATGGGTTAACTTGCATTGTGGCGTCCAATGACAGGATAAACAACATCCGTCCAATACAAAACTGATAACTCAGAATGTGTCCTATCAACCAATCCCTTACTTTAGTCCATCCCGCTTTTCTGTGCTGAAAGAGAGTAGCAGGAAGATAACGGTGGAAGAAGGGAGAGGGGAGAGTGGCAGTGGGACAAAAAGAGCGAGAAGCAGTGATAGTGGGAGAGAGATAGTGGCAGTTAAAGAGAGGTGGTAGTGGACCCAAAGAGAGGTGAGATATTGCTGCTGACTGAGAGACAGTGGCTGTAAAAGATGAAGAGAGATGGATGGCAACTGAAGCAGTGTGACTAAGAGAGAGAGAGAAGACAGTATAAATACACTCCTGGAAATTGAAATAAGAACACCGTGAATTCATTGTCCCAGGAAGGGGAAACTTTATTGACACATTCCTGGGGTCAGATACATCACATGATCACACTGACAGAACCACGGGCACATAGACACAGGCAACAGAGCATGCACAATGTCGGCACGAGTACAGTGTATATCCACCTTTCGCAGCAATGCAGGCTGCTATTCTCCCATGGAGACGATCGTAGAGATGCTGGATGTAGTCCTGTGGAACGGCTTGCCATGCCATTTCCACCTGGCGCCTCAGTTGGACCAGCGTTCGTGCTGGACGTGCAGACCGCGTGAGACGACGCTTCATCCAGTCCCAAACATGCTCAATGGGGGACAGATCCGGAGATCTTGCTGGCCAGGGTAGTTGACTTACACCTTCTAGAGCACGTTGGGTGGCACGGGATACATGCGGACGTGCATTGTCCTGTTGGAACAGCAAGTTCCCTTGCCGGTCTAGGAATGGTAGAACGATGGGTTCGATGACTGTTTGGATGTACCGTGCACTATTCAGTGTCCCCTCGACGATCACCAGTGGTGTACGGCCAGTGTAGGAGATCGCTCCCCACACCATGATGCCGGGTGTTGGCCCTGTGTGCCTCGGTCGTATGCAGTCCTGATTGTGGCGCTCACCTGCACGGCGCCAAACACGCATACGACCATCATTGGCACCAAGGCAGAAGCGACTCTCATCGCTGAAGACGACACGTCTCCATTCGTCCCTCCATTCACGCCTGTCGCGACACCACTGGAGGCGGGCTGCACGATGTTGTGGCGTGAGCGGAAGACGGCCTAACGGTGTGCGGGACCGTAGCCCAGCTTTATGGAGACGGATGCGAATGGTCCTCGCCGATACCCCAGGAGCAACAGTGTCCCTAATTTGCTGGGAAGTGGCGGTGCGGTCCCCTACGGCACTGCGTAGGATCCTACGGTCTTGGCGTGCAACCGTGCGTCGCTGCGGACCGGTCCCAGGTCGACGGGCACGTGCACGTTCCGCCGACCACTGGCGACAACATCGATGTACTGTGGAGACCTCACGCCCCACGTGTTGAGCAATTCGGCGGTACGTCCACCCGGCCTCCCGCATGCCGACTATACGCCCTCGCTCAAAGTCCGTCAACTGCACATACGGTTCACGTCCACGCTGTTGCGGTATGCTACCAGTGTTAAAGACTGCGATGGAGCTCCGTATGCCACGGCAAACTGGCTGACACTGACGGCGACGGTGCACAAATGCTGCGCAGCTAGCGCCATTCGACGGCCAACACCGCGGTTCCTGGTGTGTCCGCTGTGCCGTGCGTGTGATCATTGCTTGTACAGCCCTCTCGCAGTGTCCGGAGCAAGTATGGTGGGTCTGACACACCGGTGTCAATGTGTTCTTTTTTCCATTTCCAGGAGTGTACAAAACAAAAGTGTGTCGAAGCCAAGGGGGGGGGGGGGGGGGCGGAGCGGGAGGACTTCAACACGTCGTTATAAGAGCGGAGTGGACGCATTCTGAACCGAAATTTTAGGGTGTAGGCTACATATTTTTAATGTGTATGGAGTATAAATACTTGTAAAATGTATAAAGAGCAATCATTTTAGCAAAAATGTCGAAAAATTTTAAGTCCTTTAATCAAATTCTCACACATTAATCTAATAAATATCCAATAGAAAATATGCCAACTATTTTACTAAACATCAATACACAGGTTTTCTGTTAAATCGACTGCGAAAAAAAAATGGTGTGCTAGAAAATGTGCTGTTTTTTTCTACCTGTCGGTTTAACTGAAAACATTCAAGGCTTGTCACCTTATGATTAGAATACTGCTACGGGATCTGAATCGTCCGGAATTTTTTAATCCTACACTTCCGCAGATAAAAACTATGCAAATAATGAAATTGAACCATTTATCTTCAGAGATGCAGCAGCTGGAGAGGTATATCTGATACCCCCCTACCAATGATCCCAACCCATTTACCTATTAATTTTAAGCAACTTCAGTTGCCAATCAAGATTTCGTTTGCAATACCACTCAAGTAAGGCTCAAAGTCAGTGAGATCGTGGGGGATGAGATGGACGGAGATTGGGGGACGGTGAGTATGGACAGGCAGAGGAGGAGATGAAAAGAGATAGGGGGAGGAGGTGATAGAGAATGTGGGACGAGCAAAAGGACGGAGAGATGAGGGAGGAGGAGGTTATGGACACAGAGACGGAGGATGAGGAGACCGACAGAGAGGGGGGCAGAAGGAGTTTAGGATGAACATTTGCTTCTCATTCATATTTAGAAATTGCTAAGCATTCCCGGGTTCGGTAGATAACTAGAAACCATAATGTTTGAAGGGTGTGCAGCAGTTGACTCACACAGCGTTCAGTTAGGTTAATATCCAGGGACACGTACGTCGAGAATGTTTTAGAATTCTTGATATGGCTCTTCCAGGCATTTACAAACTATTTTAACAGTGATCGAATTAGGTCCGGGAATGCTACCTTAACCAGTTCTTCGCCTCTTCTGATATTCCAGTGTGGTACGTCGTCACCTCAGTGCGCCGTGAGACAGGCAGTACGGTTCTCCCGCCTGCCATATAAATCGACCGGCCATGTGATGGCTCATGAGACACCAACAGGGAATGATGGAGGGAATACTAGGGGGCTTAACGCCCCGTCGGCGGCGAAAGTGTTAGTAAAGGACTACAAATTCGGACTGGGGAAGACAGAGGATGTAAATTGTAACGTGTCATATTTATATGCGCCTCAACTCTGTGCGGAAATAATTTACAGACCGATACAGGAACAAAAGAATTAGTCATTTTTAATTTTTTTTGTTAGATTCATAAGTTGTGTGTGTATTGCTGTGGAAAAGCGCGAGTGGAGAGAAGGATGTCGCTAATTCGGTTGGTTCAGCAAAGTAGCACCTTGAGCGACAAAGATATTATTGGAAGCTGCTGCTGGCCGCTAATAGAAGACACGACGGCAAACCATGACATTTTGAAATTATTGAAAGTGCTAACAACGCTGTCCGTTTATTCGTTCTTATTGGTTCATTAATGGTTTTGATGGTTTGAACAGTAAACATGTGTTGGGCGGTTCCGGTTTCTAGTCGAAATTAAATTACATGTGAGGCCTTACGCGAACCATTCGTGATTAATAGGGGCAGATAAATAATTGAATCTTTAGGGATTTTGTCGTCAATTGACTGTACACAAGACGAATTAATTGTCTTTGTGTGGTTTTGGATTGACGGAACTATTTAATCGGTGTGGTGTTCGATTAGCGTTCCGATATTTTGGAATAGTGGTTTGGTCCAGAACCGTGTCATCGTGAAGAGTGACATCTGACTGTAATGTGGGACTGGTGGTGTGATAGTTACCGTGGGTACCTAGTGACAGCTCATTTCCATATTAGAGACTTGCACTATTCTTTATTACTGTGGAACTTTGATTTAGGTTAAAGGATAGCTGACTAGAAATTTTGTAAAGATTCTCGCCCGATTTCATTACGAAATTTGATAGAATGAAAGAATCATGAATACGAGACACAAACACTGCATCCAACCACTTTAATAAAAGTGTACGAGTGTACGAGGTGTTGGAACGTTCAGGGGGCAAAGAGTCAGTCAGAAGCCAAAGTCTGAAGAGGCTGGGATTTTTCTTACTTATATAAGAAAATTTAGGGCCAAAGTGGCGGTGGTGAGATATTTTTAGTTATTTAGCGTCTGGTTAGTTCTATTTGGGACACATGGACTCTCGTGCACGTCAGCGATTTATTGTACTTCGACTTAAAGAAATAAAGATTGTGTTATATATAAAAATAAAATACAAGGTTGCCAACTTCGCCACTTTAGTGCATAAAATATTGAAAAAACAAAATTAATCTAACGATGTATGCAAGCAGTGGAAGGATACTGGAGAATAAAGAAAACAAATGTAATCAAAAGTGTATAATTACTAGTCTGACAGTATTTAATATGAAAGGAATAGTTCTGCTATTTAAAATGGGGATAATTTCAAAATAATAGGAAAGACTCGATTACAGAGCAAGTTTAGAACTTTAGTTCTTTATGTCAGAGCCGTTCTAACCAGAGCAACGCCCGAAAAGATCAGTAGGATGGTACAATAAAAATTATAATTAAGAAAATAAGTAAACATGAGATGCTACAATTCTAATATTTAAGTGGAAATAATTTCAAAACTATGGGAAAGTCTTAAGTACTTAGAAAGTTTAGAACTCTTTTGCTTTGCATAAGAGCCGTTCTAACTATATTAACGAACAGAATCAATAGGATGCCACAATAAAAATTATAATTACGAAAAATAAGAAAACGTGAGATACTAAGTCCCTGGTAATTCAAGGCTATCTGAAAGAAATATTATTTGCACCCTCAATTTTAGTTAAATATCGAAAGAAACATACATATTATATCGCCGACTGCAAGAATAGAAGTATATCTTTGCCTGTTTGTCCAGATTGTTAAGGAACTAAAGGCAGAGTAAAGCTACCCAGTTTCCCGGAAACGGGAATGATGAAGTAAATGGGTAACGTTAAATATAGTTATTGTTTGGCTTATTGTATTACATCAAGGAGAATAATTTTCAAGATTTTTGAGGCAAAGTCTTTTTGTGCTATATTCGTTAACGGTATAAATACTGGTTCGCAATTCATGAGTCGAAATACGACTGAGTATCGATAATATGATAATTAATTTCTACGTTTAATATTTACGCGTTCGGTACAATGGCTGACACGTATTATGGCAAATAGTAACATTTTTAACGAGAGGATAGTCGTGTTAACATCTCCTGCACTTATCGAGTCACGCTTTCGAAGCTATGTAAACGAATAGTTACGGAACGACATTAAAGTACTAGTAGATATTGACTATCCTTTGTAACGTGAAGACGACATTTCTCTTCCCCCTGAGGGGCGTTTCCTTAATGGGACTGCCAGCGGGTGGCTGCGCATTGGGGCTGTCCGTGTGGTGTAATGAAGACGGGAATTCTGAACCGTCACGCCCCGCTAAGAAAATGTCTGGACAGCCGAAGTGATGATGAAAAGGCTGCATGACTCTATATTTACGCTGTGAAATAAAGAGGATATATTCTAATAATCCATATTATGTTGCTGAATGATCTCATCCTATTTAGGAATGCCATCATTCTAGAGGGGAAAAATGAGGTCTACGTAAGATGGTTGGTCGGAGATATCTTCTTCACCGATAACTGATCCTAGAGAGGGCCGCTGAAAGTAACATTCGCCTTCGTCTCATGTTTTGTGAGCACAGTGAACAAAAATGGTTCAAAAGGCTGTAAGCACTATGGGACTTAAAGACTGGGGTCATCAGTCCCCGAGACATAGAACTACATAAACCTAACTAACGTAAGGACATCACACACATCCACGCCCGAGGCAGGATTCGAACCTGCGACCGTAGCAGCAGCGCGGTTCCGGACTGAAGCGCTTAGAACCGCTCGGTCACAGCGGCCGACCACAGTGAACAAACCGATTATCATCGATCACCTTTTAGTCCATCCATCATATAAAGCCGTGAAAGTGGCTCGCTAAGATGAGAACCCGCTCCCATTTTCCAGCATTTCAGTTACGACAGTGCTTGCCAAATTTTCTTTTGTCCACATGCACAGTATGGGTGCAAGTATAGGTTGAGAGTTTCATACGATGTAGGGTTCCATCAATACTGCAAGATTGCCGTTTTATATATGAGGACGGCGAATTTTTCCATTGACGTTTACTTTCATTCTAGTAGACGTAACTTCGGACACTATGGCAAGTACATCTCTGCAGTTTCCACAACTGTTATTCGCAGTTATACATTTTACACAAAAGTAAGCGAACAGTAATAAAGTTCGCCACGAATTGCGACTCCTTGTGCGGCCTTCCCCTCCCTTTCTTTAGCCTTCAGTTATCTGATAATACCTTTTAGTAACTCAGATAAAATGTCTTCTTTAACAATGATTGAGTGACGAGTAGTTTTATAGCTTGTCGATGGGCATGTATCATGTAAATTACATTTCGCTACTGTAATTCATAAACTAAGTAGCCAAAATATTAGTCTCCCTTTTAAAAGGGTACATTGGTCGCTTCACAGCACTGTAGACGGTGTATGACTGGTACCAGGTAATTATCGGACCCTCCACCGCTGGAATAAGTCGTAACAGTGTGGAGATTGTCTATCAAATGTTGTATGGAATATTCAAAGTAAGATGGGTCGACTTAAATGCATGACAGAATGAATGATAGGAGGTATCGAGTCTCAACGTGCCGATGACCACCCCGTGCATAAAGGGGCCGTCCTATGTGTCTACAAGGAATTCTGAACGTTTAACACGGCCTAAGAGAAAAGATCGTAGAAAGATCCTGACCCACAAGGGTGGGAGGCGAGTGTTAAGACTTGCCAAAGAGGACAGATTTTGAACCGCACTGGAATTGCTGCTGCAGATCTACTTCAATTAGTTTCAGAGCGCACATTGCGAAGGGCATTGCTTGTCGTGGGCATTATGAGTTAGGTATTTCGTAAGAAGCCATTGTTCACAGCGGTGTATGAAGATGCGCTACTTCAGTGTGCTTACAGGCATAGAACGTGGACAGTAGCTTACTTGAGGCGTTTAGTGTGGTCCCATGAGTCGATATCTTGCCACTTCTAAAATGAGGCACCGGCGGTCGAGATCTGAAACCTACAGTAAGAGCAACTCTGGCCAGGTGACCAAGTATTCCCCTTTCTTATACATCATCGTAAGGATTATGCTGATGACACCTCCAATGATTATAACAGCCGTGTTCTCAGTGCAGCAGGCTGTTTTGTAGAATTCAGGCATACTATCGCACCTCGATTGCCCTGCTAATTCAGCATATCTCAATCATACGGAAAAAAATTTGATTTGGGTTTGGGAATTAAAGACAGCAATCAACCTCACCGCAATTCGATAACTCCTTTTTCTAGTGACCGGTTTACTTACTAGTTTGATGCGGCCCGTCACGACTTCGTCTTCCGCGGTAACCTTCTGATGTCAAATTGTTCAAAGGTCCTAAGGGACCAAACTGCTTAGGTCATCGGTCCCTAGTTACACACTACTTAAACTAACTTAAAGTAAGTTATGCTAAGAACACACCCATGCCCGAGGGAGGACTCGAACCTCCAGTGGGAGGGGCCGCACAGTCCGTGACATAACACCTCAAACCATCCGGCCACTCCGCGCGGCTTTTGATCTCAGAGTAGCTATTGTAGCCTACGGCCTCAATTATTTATTGTCTGTCTTCCCCTACATCTACATCTACATACATACTCCGCAATTCACCATACGGTGCGTGGCGGAGGGTACCTCGTACCACAACTAGCATCTTCTCTCCCTGTTCCACTCCCAAATAGAACGAGGGAAAAATGACTGCCTATATGCCTCTGTACGAGCCCTAATCTCTCTTACCTTATCCTTGTGGTCTTCCCGCGAAATGTATGTTGGCGGCAGTAAAATTGTACTGCAGTCAACCTCAAATGCTAGTTCTCTAAATTTCCTCAGTAGCGATTCACGAAAAGAACGCCTCCTTTCCTCTAGAGACTTCCGCCCGAGTTCTTGAAGCATTTCCGTAACACTCGCGTGATGATCAAACCTACCAGTAACAAACCTAGGAGCCCGCCCCTGAATTGCTTCTATGTCATCCCGCAATCCGATCTGATAGGGATCCCAAACGCTCGGGCAGTACTCAAGGTCGCACCAGCGTTCTATAAGCGGTCTATAAGCGTCCACAATACGAGCACGAAGAGTCTCTAGATTTGGTACCGGGGTTGCGAAGACAAGGGCTTTCAAATGCCCCCATAAATGAAAGTCAAGAGGGTGGAGGTCAGGAGAGCCATGGGATTGGTCCGCCTCTACCAATCCATCGGTCACCGAATCTGTTGTTGAGTAGCGTACGAACACTTCGACTGAAATGTGCAGGAGCTCCATCGTGCATAAACCATATGTTGTGTCGTACTTGTAAAGGCACATGTTCTAGCAGCACAGGTAGAGGATCCCGTATGAAATCATGATAACGTGCTCCATTGAGCGTAGGTGGAAGAACATACTGACGAAACTAAAATGAGCTCTAACATGGAAATTAAGCGTTTCCGGACACATGTCCACATAACCTATTTTCTTTATTTGTGTGTGAGGAATGTTTCCTGAAAGTTTGGCCGTACCTTTTCGTAACACCCTGTAGATGCATAGACGAATTCATTTCGCGGGACTCTACTTTCAGAATACAGTAAGGGAAGCGTGTTTTGACACAAACACTTGAAATTCAAATTAAAGAAGAACTAACAGCATACATCTGGGTTACAGAAAGCACATTACAGGATTCTTTTTTCTATTCATCTGCATTAATTTACATTTATCTATATTTAGAGTTAGTTGCCATTCTTTAAACCAAACACAAATTTTGTCCAAGTCATCTTGTATCCTCCTACGGTCACTCAACGACGACACCTTCCCGTACACCACACCATCATCAGCAAACAGCCGCACATTGCTATCCACCCTATCCAAAAGATCATTTATGTCGATAGAAAACAACAGCGGACCTACCACACTTCCCTGGCGCACTTCAGATGATACCCTCACCTCCGATGAACACTCACCATCGAGGACAACGTACTGGGTTCTATTACTTAAGAAGTCTTGGAGCCACCCACATACTTGGGAACCAATCCCATATGCTTGTACCTTAGTAAGGAGTCTGCAGTGGGGCACCGAGACAAACGCTTTCCGGAAGTCAAAGAATATGGCATCCGTCTGATACCCTTCATCCATGGTTCACAAGACATCATGTCAAAAAAGGGCGAGTTGCGTTTCGCAGGAGCGATGCTTTCTAAATCCGTGCTGATGCATGGACAGAAACTTCTCTGTCTCAAGGAAATTCATTATATCCGAACTGAGAATACGTTCGAGAACCCTGCAACAAACCGATGTTAAAGATATTGGTCTGTAAGTTTGAGGATCCGTCATTCTACCCTTCTTATATACAGGCGTCACCTGCGCTTTTTTCCAGTCACTCGGTACTTTACATTGGGCAAGAGATTCGCGATAAATGAAAGCTAAGTAAGGAGCCAATGCAGTAGAATACTCTCTGTAATACCGAATTGGAATCCCATCAGGAGCTGGTGATTTTCTACCCATTCAGCTGATTCACAACCCTAGGGATGTCTGTCACTATGTCCTCCATACGGGAATCTGTACAAGGCTCAAACGGCGGTATGTTTGTACGATCCTCCTGTGTGAAAGATTTCTTAAATGCTAATTTTAGAATTTCAGCATTCGTTTTGCTGTCTTCCGTTGCCAGGCCAGACTGATCAGTGAGTGACTGGATGGAAGCCTTCGACCCGCTTACCGATTTTACGTAAGACCAGAATTTCCTTGGATTTTCAGCAAGATCTTTTGCTAAGGTATGACAGTGGTAGTGGTTGAATGCTTCGCGCATCGCTCTTTTTACAGCAGCACGAATCTCTACTAACTTTTGCCTGTCCTCATTCTCCCGATCTTTCTTGTACCGCGAGTGCAGCTGCCTTTGCTTGCTGAGCATCCTCCGAATTGCACTGTTAAACCACGGTGGGTCTTTTCCGTCCGTAACCCACTTTTTCGGCACATACTTGTCCAATGCTTGATTTACAACGAGCTTAAAATTTGCCCATAATTCTTCCACGTCCATCGTACCGGAAGTAAATGAAGTCGATTCATTTACTAAGTAGGATGCTAACAACTGCTTATCTCCTCTTTCTAGTAAGAATACTCTCCTAGCCTTCTTGACCGACTTTTTAACTTTCGTAACCATAGTTGTAATGACAACATCATGATCACTAATCCCTGTCTCAACACCGTCGATGAGGTCTGGTCTGTTCGTGGCTACCAGATCTTAAATATTTCCATTACCTTCAGCTTTTACCCGCTACAGCCCCCTATAATACCACGGAGGTCATTCCCTGACATGTTAACAGATATCCTATCACCCTGTCCCGTCTTCTTGTCAGTCTTTCCAAATATTCCTGTCCTCGCTGTTACAGCGGAGAACGTTCTCATTCCTTAACTAATTATCAACATTCTTCTTCAGTACCACGTCTCAAACGCTCCGATTCTCTGCTGTTCCGGTCTTCCAAAGTCCATGTTTTACTACCATACAATGCTGTGCTCTAAATTGTGTTCTGTTCTCAGACATTTCTTCCTCAAATTAAGGCCTATCTCCGACACTTATTCTCTTCTCTTGTCCATGAATGCCCCTTTTGTTTGTGCTAGTCTGCTTTTTGTGTACTTGCTCCATTCATTATGGGTTACTCTGCTCCGTCTACATCGTCATCCAAGATTCTAATGTAAAGTTTCCCGCTGTTCTCATTTGTGCTGCTTCTTATTACCTCCGTCTTTCTTCGATTAACTCTCAATCCATATTATGTACTTATTAGACTGTTCATTCCATTCAACTGATCCTATGATTCTTCTTCACTTTTACCGAGGATAGCAATGTTATCAGCGAATCTTATCATTGCAGGGTAAATGACGTAAATGCGTTAATACCGCAATATCTCCTTCAGTCTCATCATACACATTAATGTAACATAAAATAATCTTTCACCCTGAATTTTAATGTCATTCTTGAGGTTTTCTTTTATTTTATTTCTGTCATTGCTTCCTCGTCTCTTATATTGAACAATAGGAGCAAAAGATTACCCTTGTCTTACAGCCTTTCTAATCCGCGCACTTTGTTCTTCGTCTTCCTGTCTTATTATTCAATCTTGGCACTTCTACATATTGCGTATTAACCGTCTTTCCCTGTAGCTTACCCCGATTTTCCTCGGTATTTCTTACACCATTTTACATTACCAGTCGCTTTTTTTCGGCTTGACAAGTTCTATGAAAAGTCTTCATTTTTCTTCAGCCTTGCTTCTATTGTCAACCCCAATGGTAGAACTGCGTCTGTGGTGTCTGTACCTGCCCCTAAGACCGAACTGAGCGTCATCTAACACATCCTCAATTTTTTTCCAGTCTTCTGTATCTTATTCTGGTCAATACCTTAGATGCATGAGATGTTAAACCGATTGTGCAATAATTCTCGCACTTGTCGGGTCTTGCTGTCTTCACGGTTGTGTGTATGATGGCTTTTAGAAGGTCTCGCGGTTTACCGCCAGTCCCATACATTCTACATACCCATGTGAATAATCGTTTTGTTACCATTTCCCCCAATGATTTTACAAAATGGAACGGAATGTTATCTAACCCTTCATCCTGATTTGATTTTAAGTCTTTCAAAGCTCTTTTAAAATCTGATTCTATCACTGCATCCCTTATCTCTTCTACATCGACTTCTCTTGCTTCCTCTACCAAGTCGCCAGACAAGTCTTCACGATGGTAGAGACCTTCAACGTACTCTTTCGCCGGCCTCTGGGGCCGAGCGGTTCTAGGCGCTTCAGTCCGGAACCTCGCTGCTGCCACGGTCGCAGGTTCGAATTCTGCCTCAGGCATGGATGTGTGTGATGTCCTTAGGTTCTTTAAGTTTAAGTAGTTCTACTTATAGGGTACTGATGACCTCAGATGTTAAGTCCCATAGTGCTTAGGGCCATTTAACCATTTAAACGTACTCTTTCCACCTATCCGCTCTGCTTTTAATAGTGGCATTCCCATTGCATTTTAGTGTTACCTCCCCTGCTTTTAATTTAAACGAAGGTTGTTTTGACTTTTCTGTATACTGAGTCAGTCCTTCCGGTAATCATCATTTTTCGATTTCTTCACATTCATCGTGCAGCCTTTTCGCCTTAGCACTCCTTCATCTCCTATTTATTTCACTCCTCAGTGGCTTTTATTTGCTTATTCCTAAATTTCCCCGAACAGTTGTGAACTTCCCTCTTTCTTTGCTGAATTGAAGTGTTTCTTCTGTTACCCAAGATTTCGTAGCAGTTACTTTTCTCGTGCCGGTGTTTTCCACTCCAGCTTCCGTGTCTGCCCTTTATATTCAACGTATTCAACTGAAGTTCCTACTGAGCTACTCATCATTGCAGTATCTACAGCCTCAGAGAACTTCTAACGTCACTCTAGCTTCCTTAGCACTTGCGTATCCCACTTCATTGCCCACTAAATCTTCCTGACAAGTCTCATAAACTTCAGCCTATTCTTCATCATTACCAAAAAGTGATCTTAATCTGCATCTGCTCCTGGGTACGCCTTACAGTCCAATGTTTGATTTCGGACTTTCTGCCCGAGCGTAATGTAATCTAACTGGAATATCCTCGTATCTCCCGGTCTTTTCCAAGTATATCTCCTTCGCTTGTGATTATTGAACAGAGTATTCGCTATTACTAGCCGAAATTTGTTGTAGGACTCAATTAGTCTTCCTCGTCTCTCATTATTACTACGAATCCCGTCTTCCTAATCCTTTTTTCTACTCCTTCCCATCCAACCACATTCCATTCCTCCATTACTATAAGAGTTTCATCTCCATATACATACTGAAGTAGCCGTTCACTATCGTCATTTACTTTCTCTGCTTCTTCATCCTCTGCCTCCGACGTCGGAGTGTGTACTTGAACTATTGCTGTCGGTGTTGGTTTGTTCTCGATGCTGATGAGAACAACCCTATCACTGAACTGTTGAAAACGACTCACTCTCGGCACTACTTTCCTTCTATAAAATATCTAGAATTATACGTAGGGACCGATTTGAACTGGAACGACCACATAAAATTAATAGCGAATAAGGCAGATGCCAGACTGGGATTGAATCCTCAGTAAATGAAGTTCACGGACAAAGGAAGTAACTTACAAAACACCCGTTAGACCAATGTTTGAATATGGCTCGTCGGTATGGGCTCCTTAACCGGTAGTACTGACAGAGGAAATACAAAAGGTTCAAAGAAGAGCAGCGCGTTTCGTTACTGATTCATATGGTAAGTGCGAAAGCGTGACGGAAGTGCTCTGCGAACGCTAGTTATGGTATACTGTTAAGGGCCCAAGAGCGTACATTCCTAGAAGGGTCAAGCAATATACTGCTTCCTCCTACGTATTTCTCACGAAAAGACCATGAAGATAAAATTAGAGAGATTCGAGGCCACACGGAGCCTTACAAGCAATCGGTCTTCCCACCAACCATGAGCGACTGGAATAGGAAAAATGGTGACACTGGTCGACAAAATGCCCTCCGCCATAGACCTTAAGGTGGCTTGCGGTGTGTAGTTGTAGATGTAGATGTAAACGGTATTAGAGCGACTTTTTCTGGGAGAAGGCTTGCTACATTTTTGAAATCTGTGTTTATACGTAACTCACGGGCACTACGGAAGTGTCTTTGACCTGTAGCTGGTAGTTTACTTTTCGCTCTGTAGCCAACGCGACGATATAGCGCTGCAGGTCTAGCGGCGGACGACAGTGATGCAGTGTGACGGAGCGGAAGCGTGAAAGACGGCGGCGATCGGCCACGGCGTGCGGCCTGTCTCCGAGCGGCGTGCCTCGTGACGGACTACTGTGCGCTGTGCGGAAGGCGGGCCGTCCCGTTACCCAGGCGCGATGTCCACGCTGCACGAGGCGGCGCTTCGCTGAGACTGCGGTCTCGGCTCATCACGAGCTCCAGCGTCGAGGCGGCGCAAGAAGTCTCACTCCGTGACCGGCGGACTCCTCGCCAAGAGCTGCTGTTCTCAGGTGTGCTACTTTTGCACTGTTCCCATCAGACGGTGGCGGAAGCGGACACCTACTGAGAGAGGCACACCAGCAGTGGAACTTCTACCCCGTTATTCGGAGGGGCATAAGGCATCGAGTCCCTTTTACTGCGTCCTCAAGCCTAATAAAACTTTGAGATTTGTCGATGACAACGTAAATGTGACAGAGATTTGAAAGGACTTCCAAGATCAGTGGAACGGAATGGACAGTATCTTGAAATGAAAATACGAGATGAATATCAACACAAGTAAAACAAAGATAATGGAATGTAGTCGATTGCCGGCCGGAGTGGCTGAGCGGTTCTAAGCGCTACAGTCAGGAACGGCGTGACCGCTGCGGTCGCAGGTTCGAATTCTGCCTCGGGATTGGATGTGTGTGATGTTCTTAGGTTAGTTAGGTTTAAGTAGTTCTAAGTTCTAGGGGACTGATGATCTCAGAAGTTAAGTCCCATAGTGCTCAGAGCCATTTTAACAACTTTTTGTAGTCGATTTCACATGGATGAGACTGACTGAATTTGGTTAGCAACTGAGCTATTAAAGGCAGCAGATGAGTCTTCTTACACGAACAGCAAAATAAGAGGGTACTATGACTATAGTGGAGAAAATACGAAACACAGATTGGCTATAGCGTGAAAGGCATTTCTGTAAAAGAGAATCTTTTAACACGTAATGTAAATTTAAATGTTGGGAGTGTAATGCAAAGAAGTTAAACGTGAACGACAAAAAGTTAAACGTGAAAGACAAAAAGTTCAGACAAGATGACAATAGAAGCCTTTCGAGCTGCGTGTCACAGATCAGTGTTCACCATTAGATGGGTAACTGATAAGAGACAATATTAGCAGCCCTCTAACATTGTTTGCAGATGTAGCTGTCATTTACCGTCTCGTAAAGTCATCAGGTGATCAAAACCAATTGCAAAATGATTTAGATAAGAGTATTGGTTAAAAACAGTCTTGATTGCAATTTTAGTTTTTTATTTTTCAACGACGCGTTTCACCTTATTTAGGCATCTTCAGGTTATCATTTCTAGATGGAAGTGAGAGGCACGAACATCTGCATAACGCGTTCCCGTTCACAGGCTTACTACCTGAGTCCCCATCTTACTCTGTTACTCGCTCCTGTGATCGGGAACGCGTTATGCAGATCTTGGTGCCTCTCGCGTCCATCTAGAAAAGATAACCTGAAGATGCCTAAATAAGGCGAAACGCGTCGTTGAAAAATAAAAAACCAAATATGCAACCAAGACTGTTTTTAACCTATACTGTTAAGCTTTGGTTTGCTGTATGCCACATATGGATTGGAAGAATTTCTATTTAGATAAGATATGTGTTGCCATGCAGTTGACTCTAAATAATGAAAAGTATGGAGCCATCCACTTGGCACTGATAGGAATCAGTTAAATTTCCATTACACGAGGTGTTAATCATTCAAACGAAAGCCTCTTTCGTTGCGGCAGTGTCTCCTCACGAAATTTCAACCACCACAATATTTTTCAGCGCCCACCTACATGGGGAGAAATGGCACGCCTAATAAAATAAGAGAAAGCAGACCACACACGGAAAGATTTAAGTGTTCGTTTATCCCGCGCGCTGTTCGAGATTGGAATGGTAGAGAAATACCTTCAATGAACCCTCTGCCAAGAATTGTGAATTGGATAGTAGTCATGTGGATGTAGATGTACAAGATTTACCTATAAGTGAATCGATGTGCTCTTTTAACCTCATTCACGTACCTGAATGCAGCGCCTACGTACAGAATGATCTAAATTTTATTATTCAGATTCCTCCTGTAACGCTGGTGGCGTACCTTGAACGAATGTAAGCCAAAAATGTACTTAAAATCCCGAAACTTTCTACAGGGGTTCTGGTAGAGATGGAGATAGGAAATGTCACACACGTGAAAGTGACTCAAAAAATAAACTGTTTTTAACGATTCGCTTCACTTTCCCGGTTTTTTTTTGTGCCCTGTGACCAGCTGCAAGGATAATTTTCTTGTAAATTATGTGATACCAACGAGCATCGCATTCGCTCTTCTTGCGTTACTATAAGTTGGTTTCCTCAACCACGGCCTAGATCCTCCACTGCATTTAGTATGTAGGGATCAATACATTGTTGACAGAAGAACGTGAAAACTGGTGTCTGTGTATCAATTGATCTCTGAAAGCGCTGGGACGACGTCGGAACTTAGAAGCTCCCCTTGTAATGTGTTCCACCAATCGATCCCTTCTTTTAGTCAGACTATGCCGCAATTTTATCTTCTCCCCACTTCTGTTCAGTACCTTCCTCTTTAGTCACGTGTTCTATCCATCAAATCTTCGGCATTCTTCTGTAGCATCCCATTTCAAAAGCTTCTATTCTCTTCTTGTCTAAACTGTTTATCGTCCACGTTTCATTTCCATACATGGCTCCACTCCATACAAATACTTTCAGAAAGGACTTCCTAACTCTTAAATATACACTCGTTGTTAACAAATTTCTCTTCTTCAGAAATTCTTTTCTTGCCATTGTCTACATTTTATATTCTCTATTCTTTGCTAATTATCAGTTATTTTGCTGCCTAAGAAGCAAAACTGATCTACTGCTTAATATGACTCGTTTTCTTACTAATTCTCTCAGCATCACCTAATTTAATTCGACTGCATTCCATTATCCTTGTCGTTTGCTGTCTCTGACAGAATTGCAATGTCAACCGCAAATCTCAAATTCTTTATTTCTTCTACATGAACATTGATTCCTTCTCCGAAGTTTTCTTTACTGGTTTTTCGGTGTGCAGACTGAATAACATCGAAGAGAAGCTACAGCCCTGTCTCCCTCTCTTCTCAATCACAGCTTCACTTTCGTGCCCCTCCACTCGTATAAAAGCCTTGTGGTTTCTGTACAAGTTGTAAATAGCCTTCCACTGCCTGTAATTTACCCCAGCTACCTGCAGGATTTCAAAAGAGTATTGCAGTCAACGTTGTCCGAAGCTTTCTCCAAGTCTACAAATGCTATAAAAGTAGGTTTACCTTTCCTTAACCCACCTTCGAGGATAAGTCATAGGGTCAGTATTACCTCGCGTGTTCCTAAATTTCTCCGGAATCTAAACTGATCTTCCCTAAGATCGCCTTCTACCAGTTTTTTTCCATTCTGTTAAAAGGATTCTTGTTAGTATGATGCAATCTTTCAGTGTTGTGTCAATTCTTCTCGCAGTGTCATATCTAATATCTCATCTTCATCTGCGTCCTCTTCTTTTTCCACAATACTGCCTTCAAATTCAACTCCTTTGCAAAGATCCTCTGTATTCTGGTTACATCTTTCTGCTTTCCCTTCTTTCCTTACACCTGGTTTCACATCTGAGCTCTTATTATTCATACAGGTGGTTCACTTTTCTCCAAAAGTCTATTTAATTTTCCTGTAGGCAGTATCTAACCTACCCCAAGTGATATATACACCTACATCTTTACATTTGTCCTCTAGCCATTCCTGCTTAGACGTTTTGCCCTTCCTGTCGATCTCATTTTTTAGACTTTAGTATTCCCTTTCAACTGCTTCATTCATTACATTTTCATGGTCTCTCCTTTCATCGATTAAATTCAACATATCTTGTGTTACACAAGGATTTCTACTAGTCATCGTCTTTTTACCAACTTGATCGCCTGCTGCCTTCACTATTTCATCCGTCAAAACTACCCAATATTTTTCTACTGTATTCCTTTCCCCTATACCTGTCAACCGTTCCCTTATGCACCCTTTGAAACTGCCTACAACCTCTCGCTCTTTCATTTTATCCGGGATTCATCTTTTTAAATTCATGCCTTTTCGCAGTTTCCTCAGTTTTAATCTGCAGTTCGTAACCAATAAATTGTGGTCAGATTCCACATCTGCCCTGGAAGTGTCTTAAAATTTAAAATATGATTCCTAAATCTCTGTCTAGCCATTATATAATCAATGTGATACAGTTCGGTGTCTCCAGGTCTCTTTCACGTATACAACCTACTCTCAACATTCTTAAACCAAGTGTTAGCTATCATTAAATTATGCTCTGTGCAAAATTGTACCAGGCGGCTTCCTGTTTTATTCCTTTCCCCCAATTCATGTTCATCTACGACTTTTCCTTCGCTTCCTTTTGCTATTATCGAATTACAGTCCGCCATGACTATTAAATTTTCAGCTATCTTAAATATCTGAATAATTTCTTTTATCTTATCATACATTTCCTCAATCCCCTCCTCACCTGGAAGCTACACTCATGCTAATAAATTAAGGATAATGCTAATACATGGTCAAACAACGCTCTGGTGGGCGGTTTGCGTGTTTAAATCACCTCGGGGTTTGACCATGCGGTGCATTTGACCTGCGGTGTTCGCACGCTGACGCTGGCAGCAGTCCACATACGCAAGGTGTGTTGGTGCATGTAGGAGTAGGTGCAGCGAGTAAGAGTGCATACGGTTTCAGACCTGCTAATGGTGACTGTGTGCTGAAAATGGCTCAAAGAACACATATCGATGACCTTATGAGGGGTGGAATACTAGGGCGACTGGAGGCAGGTCGTAGTACGGGCCCTCCGTGTGCCACAAAATGTGATCTCAATATTATGGCAACGATTCCAGAAGACAAGAAACGTCTCCAGGCACTACAGTACTGGACGTCCATAGTGTACAGCACCACAAGAAGACCGATATCTCACCATCAGTGCCCACAGACGATCACGGAGTACTGCATGTAGCCTGGCTCGGGACCTTGTCTCCAGACACACAGTCTACAGACGACTGAATAGACATGGTCTATTCGCCCAGAGACTTGCAAGATGCATTCCACTGACTCCTGGTCACAGTAGAGCTCATAAAGCCTCGTGTCAAGAACATAGTACATAGTCATTGGAACAGTAGTCCCAGGTTATGTTCACGGACGAGTCCAGGTATAGACTGAACAGTGATTCTCGCCGCGTTTTCATCTGGCGTGAACCAGGAACCAGATACCAACCCCTTAATGTCCTTGAAAGGAACCTGTATTGAGGTCGTGGTTTGATGGTGTGGGGTAGGATTATGATTGGTGCACGTACACCCCTACATATCTTTGACAGAGGAACTGTAACAGTTCAGGTGTATCGGGACGTCATTTTGCACGAGTGTGTCCGCCTTTTCAGGGGTGCAGTGGGTCTCATATTCCTCCTGATGGGTGATAACGCACGCCCCACCGAGCTTCGTGCGTGGCCAGCGCTGTTTCCATTTTACCTTAAAACAGAAGACATCAGGCGAATGGAGTGACCTGCCTGTTCTCCAGACCTAAATCCCATCGAGCACGTCTGGTATGCTCTCGGTCGACGTATCGCTGCACGTCTTCAAACCCCTAGGACACTTCAGGAGCTCCGACAGGCAGTGGAGCACGAATGGGAGGCTATACACAAGTAACTGCTGGACCACCAGATCCAGAGTATGCCAATCCGTTGTGCGGCCTGTGTACTTGTGCATGGTGATCATATCTCTTATTGATGTCCGGGTACATGCGCAGGAAACAGTTGAGTTTTGCAGCACATGTGTTTCGGGACGGTTTTCTCAATTAATCACCAATACCGTGAGGTTAAAGATCTGTGTCGTGTGTGTTCCCTATGTGCCTATGCTATTAGCGCCAGTTTTGTGTAGTGCCACGTTGTGGGGCACCACATTCTGCAATTATCCTTAATTTATGAGCATGAGTGTATTTGGCATATAAACTTGTACTACTGTGGTGGGTGTGGGCTTCGTACCTCTCTTGACTACAATAAAGTGTCCACTATCCTTTTCATAGTACCTTACTAGCGATCTTATTGTTTTACTCATTATTAAACCTACTCCTGCACTGCCATTACTTGATTTTGTATTAATAACGCTGTATTCATCTCACCAGAAGTCCTGTTCCTCCTGTAACCGACCTGCACGAATTTCCATTACATCTAACTTTAACCTATTCATTTCCGTTTTCAAATTTTCTAAAGTACCTGCCCGATTAAGGGATCTGACATTCCAAGCTCCGATCCGTAGAACACCAGTTTTGCTTCTCCTGATTACGACGTCTTCTGAATAGTCCCCACCCGGAGATCCGAATGGGGGACTATTTGACCTCCGAAATATTTTACCGAAGAGGATGCCATCATCATCTAACCATACAGTAAAGCTGCATGCCCTCGGAAATAATTACGGCTGTTGCTCTCCATGCTTTCAACCGTTCGCAGTTCCAGCACAAGAAGGCCGTTTTGGTGATGTTACAAGGCCAGATCAGTCAGTCGTACAGACTGTTGCCCCTGCAACTAATGAAAACGCAGCTGACCCGTTCAGGAACCACACATTTGTCTGACTTCTTAACAGATACCCCTCCATTTGGTCCCGATGGGCCACTTGTGACATTACTAGTACTTTCACTACTCTCATATTGAGAATATTATCGTTATAATAATCTCTTTCTTCATTATTTTTCATTAGTAGCTTTGTATGTCCTTATGGCATATCCTACATTAAGAAGTGCATCCATTTCATTCCTCAAATCTTCTTCAATCTGGTTTAGAGGGGCCCAGCCATCTGGAAACTTTAGCTTTTCTTTCGCGGCCATACTTTCACTCCTCTTTTCGTATTTCAGCCCCTTCACTGATTCTCAAACTGAAATTAAACAATATAGGCGACAGTCTTTAATTGTGTCTTGTGGATTTTTCAAATCACATTAATCTTTAAAGTTCATTTCTGTTATTCTTACTAGGTTTTCGTGGACTCTGTGGGTTGTGTGTCATTAACAGGTAGAGACATCGTTTTTTGGAACACAGAGAGCGCTATAATTATCTTCTGTAAATTGGAGGTGGGGAAAGGAAAGGAATGGTAAGGAACTACTGATGTCAGCTGCATAGGGACTTATATGCGGAATCAGCGGTGACGAGTGGAAATGTGTACCGGACTGGCATTCGAGTCTGGGATCTCCTGCTTACAAGGCATTTGCGTTACCACAGCGCCATCTGGACATGATGCTTATCATTATCTCGGCTCGCCTTCCGGCTGATTCACGTTCCCACCTAGGACTACCCACCCTCAGACCTCGCCCACGTGCTCCATGCATGCTACTTTGAGATTCCTCCAGGAGATCGAACTTATTGTGCCTCCGCCCATTGAGGCGAATCACTTATATAAATGTGTGGTGTCTCGGTAGGGTTGTGCGATATTTTTTTTCTAATTAATGCTTTCCATTGAACGATTGAGAAGTTTCATTTAATTTTAAGTCGCAGGTACAGATCACGTCAGTGATTGCCAGATCCTAGAAGATTATTTTGAGAAACTGGATGAAGTTGATGCGGTGGGCTGTTGGCTCTTTCTCTGACAAAGTACTCCTGCTAAACTGAATACTAAACTACTAAAAACGTCCTGGTCCCTGTGTTCGAATGTAGCCTCTGCTTAGATTTTGAAGAAGAATCATCAGCAATGACAGCCGAAGATTTCTGACATATGAAATCACTCTCGTTCTGCCAATGCGTCAAAGAGGGTGTAGGGCCGGGCGGAGGTTCAGACACTCTCCGGCCCTTGTGTTCAAAGCTGCCCCCAAATGGTGGAAGAATCAGCGGTGGCATGAGGACGCAGTAGATAATGGAAACCGCTGAGTTAAAAACACATAACGTGTATCCACAGCACGTGTGACCTCTACTTGAGAAAAAATTTCATGATGATCTCTTCATCGGCAAAGGGTTTCGAACTGGTCCCCCATTTAGGGGGAAGGTGACCATGAGAAAGAGATGGAATAACCAAGGAAGGGATAACGTTCTGTGAGTCAGAGCATCGAATATCAGAAGTCTGAACGTAGCAGGAAAGTAAAAGATCTGAAAAGGAAAATGCCAGGGCTCATATCTAGATGTAATGGAAATAAAATAAGGATTTATGGTCAGACGAATATAGAGTAATATTAACAGCAGCAGGAAATGATATACCAGGAGTAGGATTTGTTGTGAATAGCAGAGGATTTGCTATACAGGACGAAGCCTGGATGCCTGTATGTCAAGAGAACTATCCAGTGACATCTAAAGGTTGTAACATGTCTTTCTCCTGCGTCATAGGATCGGGTTGATGAAGTGATTTCACTCAAGTTATATTAGAAACAGAAAGAAGCAAGTTTTCAGCATATGTCAAAATTTGATGGTCTCTTCACGCAGCATTCGTCGCCACAAGAGGTAACTGCTCTACGCTACGTTGTTAGTTTCACGGAGAAAAATGTGGACGCTGTGACGCGGTCTGTATTAAGCAAGGGACTCAAGGCTCAGTTTTACACCTACAGCTAGTGCACCGCCTTTAATAAGTTTTGTGAATGCAGTTCAAGAAGTTATACGACACCTTACTTTGGTTGCTGTAGAAAAAATAAGAAGAGAAACTTGTTGTCCTCTTTTGACGGCTCCTCCTCAGGGTAGTAACTAAGCCGCCGCAGAAAGGACTGCACTAAGAAATACAAATGATTTAGCCAAACATATTACTTCTTTGCCGAAGGTACCGGTACTGGTGGGCAAATATTCCGATGACACCCGTGACTTAGCTCACGTTGTCAATATACTGGGGACTCCCCGCCGTCTAAGCAGGTAGAACTATTTAGTTAGATTTGATGCAGTATCACATTTCCCAAAGGCCCCTCTCGCTGAGTCTTTGGGATTAATTGTTTATAAGTTTGAGGTGGAAATCACTGCTTTGTTTTGATGTGATCTTTCCTCGCCCTTTTGAAGGTTCAAACAAAAACATTGTGAACGGACTTGCGGCATCGCCATATGTAGCGCAGTGTCCTCTTTGGTGGCCAAAGATTTTATGGAGGATTCCGAGGACAGACAACTTGAATCAACTGTACTTAAATCAACTGTATTTTGGAGGTATGTGTACAATAGTTTCATAGCGTGGCGTTACGGAAAAGGATCTTTTCAAGTATCTGATGATCATTGGCCACCTTGTCTCTCAATTTAATATTCCGCCTGCCTAAGGGTCTTTGCCCTTCGGGTTTCTTCTCTGACACCTCTGTCTATATTCATCTCTAAAGACGTGACTGGTCTATCTCGGCCTACTTTTCTTGGCTTTTTCAGTAACATCTGGTACATCATACCTCTCTGGGATCCCTGTTTTTCTTTCTCGCTATTCTCCTCCCTCTCAAGTTGGTCAAAGTACCTCCGGCAGAATTCTGTTTTCTAAAACCTTTATCTTTCTCTCTGCACCCTTACCGATTCTCCATATTTCTGCCCCGTATAGTAATTCTGGTCTGATTATAGTTTTGTATATCGTTGTTTTGGATCATGTTGGTAAAATTTTGGATGACAGTAGTTAATATGTCTAGTGTTAACATTAATGAACACATAATTAGTCCATTGAATAGAAGGAGTTGTCCTGGAAAATAATTTTAGGGTACATTTAAACCTTACTTTGCCTGTCAAACATTTTATGTTATTGGGCAAATGATCAAAAATTTTTGTTCCTGCATAGTGAATTCCTTTCTGTGCTACTAAACAACTTTAATAATGGGTACTAAAATTCATTTTTTGCTCTAGCGCTTTAGATGTAGACGTCACAATTCTTGTCATACTGTGATGAGATAGGAATAGGACAGGGTGCAAAGCAACATCCACCTTACGCTATGCAGTCGCTTGTGGAGTATACTCGTATATCTACTCAGTACCATGGTTGGGACTATTTCAACGTGAGACCCAAGTTGGCAATACTTCCACCGTCTGCGATTTACGAGATCGCTGCCATAAAGAGCGATTATCTGTGGACCAGCAAGGAGGAATTGGTCGGTGACAGCAAGGATCCAAAGGAGGACAGTTGTAATGGGTTTCTTCTTAAACAGACGTTCACAGATGGTCTGGTGTGTGCCCGTACATTCGGTATCCTGCTGGGACTATACAATGGAAAAGTGTGCATTTGTGTTGTGTATAATGAGCCTGGCCAGCGTTTATTCTTCGAGCTAAAACGTACTTTCATATTCACTGACCTCCACCGTAGATAGCAGTGAACGGTATTGAGTCCACCGACAGACTGTATTTTGCATTATGGCACACACAGTGTTTCCTGGGGCGCTGACTTTACTGCTTGCGTTTCTAAATCCGAGTTGCAATCATGTAACTATTATTTATTGAGATGTGTAATGGTATTTACGCTTGTCAGCAGGTGTAGTGAAAGGAACAGGTGTTGAACTGCCTTGATGTTAAGAATAGAGACTACTGGCTATTAATAATATACTGTTGCAGATTGGATTACCTTTACATTTATTAAGTGAAATGCCTGCTACATGTTTGAAAGTGAGTGACGTCGGTGCATGACGTAGTAAGGAATGGAAGCAAACGTTGTTTATACTTCATATTATCATGAATGTACTGTATCTATGGTAATAGCATTTTATGATCTTAGTTGGACATTATGAGATATAAGTTTCCTTATGATTGCTATAACAGTCTCTAAGCAGCTTCATTCCCTTTGCCTGCGTAATAATATTCCGAAGAGAACCATGTCATCAAAAATTTCCTTTGGTAGTTATGGTTATATGTGTGTTTTGCCCGGGTTTCAATTTAATGTTTTATAACGAAGCCGCACTTCCCGGCTTCCCCCAACAACATTGTGATTTATACGTACAGTTAGGTATTACTTGTCAGTTTGTTAATAACTAAAACATTAATTCTTTCTTCGGATAAGAATTTTTGACTATTGCCCTAGGTGTCAGCCATTGTTTTGCTAATATTGCTTTCTAAATTCACTGTTACTGCCAATCCTGTAAAAGTAGCCGAAAGATATTTTGGCTGTGTTGATGAGAGGTTATCTGCTGAACTGTTTTGTTAAGTGATTCATATACGTGAAGGCTAAAGTGTTTTAAATCATTTTGACTTATTCTCAAATCATATTTCTTGGAGCTGTGAGTCCATTTAAGCTGGCTTCAGTATGTTGAAGTGAGTTAATATGAATTTTAATAAAAGTTTGAATAAGTGTTTATATAAAACGTACGACCCAAGCTCAATCAATCTCTCCACCCTTTCAATCCTGACAGCCCAGTATTCTGCAACATCTCATAGATGAAGATCTTGATGCGGAAGTTTTACGTAGCTGGAGAAAGATACTGAGAGGCAACTGTCGTAAATACGCAGCATATCACAGAAAAAAGTGTCACTTCTTACCTCAAGACTCTACATGCGAAGTAGCTGCTGAACTTGTGCACTACATCAAAATATATATCAGGCTAAAATGATGATTTTCCATTTCCTGCAGAATAACAAGTTTCAAAAGATGATTTTGAAGCGAATAGCAGGTTTCAGGGTTACTTTGACTATCATTTTTAATAATGTCGGATAATTTATTAAGTTCTGCCCCACGTCTATCGCACCTTCCCGCGCACACGGGAAGGAATGAAAATTGCCATCTGCAAATGCAACGATATTTGTACTGAAGATGCATTGTTCTGTGATGCTATAGGAGGCAATTCAAACGTAATTCACTACAAAGCAGTTACTCTGTAACGCCACCGAACGTGTCAATAAAATAATATTGGCCAGTGCGTTCCTGTGAAATCGATTAGTCTTCAGATATTTTTCAGTCGAATTGATAGACCATTAGAGAGACTGTACCATTCTTAAGACTTCGGACTCACTTTTGGGAGGAGTGGAATTCGGATGTTTTGTAGTTCTTAAAACACATGAAACGTATTTTAAGATCATGTCTGTTGTCCGCATTAGTTAGCTGATTACTAACTCTGAGCTCAAAGCTGTTTCACCCATCACTGGAACGATGGAGCCCTTATCTGGGGTGCTTTTCCAGACGTGCACTCATACTGAAATCTTTATTCGCCTGATGCACTATGCGCGCCTTTTGAGTTTGCCAGCGTGTTTTAGAAGTGCCGTAATTTACTCGCAAGGTATTTGTGCCCTGGATGAGTGGATCGCATGAATAACCTTGTTTTTGTCGCAGCATGAGTGTCTTGTTTCAAATCAAGTCGAGGTATCTTTAAATGAGAAAGCTGTGTCTGAATTGAAAATCGTATCGCAAGAAGATTTATGACGCCGTAATACGGGAGGGAAGCGTAGCAGATTGCGTCGCCTTGTGCAGTCGACCGGTTAACGACTGCCGCCGACAAACCCGCGTGTGATCGATAGCTCGCACGTGAATCAGCAGAGCAAGCTCGCGTGAGAGGATGCGTGATGGTCGAGAGGCGTGCGGCGCCCACGTGTGCGGGTCACACAGCTTTATCGCTCACTAACAGGAACGCACAGATAAATCCACTTGCTTTTTGAAGTATAAAGATTTACAAGGGAGTACGTGCCTGCAGTCTAAGGCACACTACGTATTCATCAAGCATACTTTCGAAATTCGTTGGAGTTCTCGTCTATTAAACCTCTAGGAATAACTTAGTCGGAGGCAGATTTATGAAATAACTGAAGTGCATTACCTCATTACGAGTTCAAATGTAGCTTTTCAGCCGAAGTGCACCAGTCAAATTTCGTCGAGACTTCCATAAGATAATTTTCGAGAGAGAGACCTAATGATCTGCAGCTTGCACGAGTTGGAGTAAATGTGAATATGCATCGGGCTTAAGGAGTGCATTTTCATAGTGTCTTAGCGGAGACTCCAACTAACATCCGACGTGAGCCTGTCGAGGTTTCCATCTCATCCAATCACACTCTCTATTGGCATTGGCACCAACCAGTTACTGTGGGGTTTAAAATTATTTTTATACATTCCAGAACACTACCCAACGCATGTTATAAGTACAACAAAATAAGATTTTGAAGTTGTAAATTTGCCACCCATCTGAACACACGCAGGCCTGGAAGAAAGGCTTTGTCTTCATCATGGAGACTCGTAGCTAACACGTAAATTTCCGTATAGTCTGTGAACAGGCATGGTAATACCCATATATAACGCTGCTGAAGGACGTCTGGAAAGATCTTCCATATACGTGGCAATGCAAATCGACCGCGAATATGAAAGCTTGACTTTCATGCGCATACAGTTGTACTCAAATGGACATGGCACTGATTATCGCTAATGCCGTCATCGTGGTTGAATATTATCCCACTACGATGTAAATACGTGATTAACATGTAAGTAAAAGGCGTATCTTCATCTCTAAAATTATTCCAAATTCCCTTCGATTTTTAGAAGGCGTTTATGCCAATACATAGATGCATATTACTTTTATGTGTCTGTCTAGCTCAATCATATTTACTTCTGCTCAAATGACTGGTATCAATTTAAAATTTAATTTAAAACGAATAAAATTTATTGGTATGAATAAACGCTTGAAGCGCAAAAAGCATACATTCTTCTTGTGTTGAGACATAAGTACCATTTCCGCTGTTATTAAGGATTAATGTCATGTGTATTATCGACTCGGCATGCAAACGAAGAAAAATAATTATTTAGTGGAGGTAACGGATTTCTGGCCTGTATCTGATTAACAGTGCTTCAGAGAGCGATCAGTCTGACATTAATAACGGTGAGCAGATCCTCCTACACTAAGTTTATAGATTAACCATAATAACAACAATAACTTTTGCACGCAGCATATCTAAGACTGTTGAAGAACGACTGTTGTCATTATATTGTTTGGTAATATTGTACTGATGCCGTTTCATTCGGTTACAAAGTTACGTTTTGACTACAGAACACAAGCAATTGATCTGTATGGGTCTTTGTCTTGCGTTAGTAGATCAACGTACTTTCTCTATACAGTTATTGTAAAATATTTACGGATACTTCACTATTTTGAGTTAAGAAGAAGTCAGAAAATCAATAGTTTAAAAGGCGATTCAGAAGAGGTACATCCAGTACTGATTAACAGCCATACTTACATCCTGCAGGCAGAAATACTTTCAGTGCAAGGAAACTACTTTTGAAAAATACGACTATTTCCTCGATAGCATAAAAGTTCGAAAAGTTTAACTCTGAAAACTGAGACGTCGTTTTCACAGCAAGTTGCAAACAATTTAAAAACAATATCTGTTGGTTTAAATCCAAATCATAATTTATGTTCTTTGTTGTAATCTCACGGTCATAAAAAACTGATGACCGCATCTCAAAATACTATCGTCCACGCACTAAAATTTCTTCACTTATCGTACATTTATTTTTCATACAATAATCTCGCTTACAATCTTGTATAGTCTGCTACAGGGAGTGTAATACCAAAATACCTGGTCTGAAGGGCAAAGTCCTAGAAGCACGCTGTGGCTAAAAAGGACACGGTGTGTGGTTGCCACTAATACGACGCGTCTTACCTTCCCACTGAAAAGTGTTGCGAAAGTGGGCTGTGAATGGGATATTTGTAACTATACGAGGAAACAAGGAAATTAGTGACAGAAAAAGGGGATTGTGTCGCGTAATCCTGTACATTTCTGGTGTCATATTTAAAAATATATAAAAACTCTGCATGTTGTATTGTTAGCATCACGTAAATTCCTTCCTCCTATGTCTTTACTGCTTGTGTTTCTAAAGGCTATGTATGAAAGAGATGCAGCACACTGCATTGTCTATAATTTGTAAAATTTGCTGTGATCATATGAAGAAGTTGACTATGATTTAGGTTCATTTTAGAAACGTTTAGTCGACCGATCCAGATTACAGATTATCGATCTATACACTGGTTTTGTTCATCACAGCACCCATCTTTACGTAATAACTACCATGGCGGTGTATTAAAAAATTGTGCGTGCTCAAATACTCTATGGTGTCTTAAACCAAATTCAATTATGACAGCACTGCACGGTGTGAGGTAGCCCACGACCGACATCACATCCATTGACTTCATATGACTTTTGACTGTGTACTGTGTAACCCGTGTGAGAGGGCGTCACTGTATTTCGGGCTATACTTCCCTTTCACTGTAGGCAAGCCAGGCGCATACCACGATGGAAGATATAAACATTACAATCTACTGGATTCTTATTAAGTGTTTTTGTATTGCCATATTTTGCCAGATGATATGGTTGTGCAGTGCGTAACAAAATGACGCTTTACAAATTTGGGGATTGTAGAGGATGAAATTTCGAACGTTTTGCTATCAGGAACCTATAGACTGGAATGTGAAATAAAGCTTCTACAGCCATCATGGAGCTGTTGAAAATCCACCCACTACCTGTACAGGGCAGATTCTCAGTCAACATTTGGGCTGAAATTCTTGGAGATCATCTTTTGGACCACACATCTTACCAGAATGTTTGAAAGGTGTATGTTATTGAAAGTTCTAGAGAATGTCTTGCCTGAACTTCTGGAGGACGTTCTCTTGGAATCGCGCACTACTTTGTGGTTTCGGAACGGTGATGCTCCAGTAAACTTGGGTCGTCGAGCCAGGACATATCACACACACAACTTCAGACAAAGAGTAATTGGAAGGGGATGCCCAGTCCCTTGGCCTACCCGCTCCCCTGACCTCAACCCTACGACTTTTTCATCTGGTGTTGTGTAAATTTCCTGGTGTACTCGACGGCAGTAGGAACCGAACCTGAGCTTATTGAGCTTACTGAGCCCATCTTTACGGTGTTCCATACCATCAGAGATGAGCGCGGAATCTTACAGGAAATCAGGGAAAACATGGTTAGTCTTTTTACATCATCTAATGAAGTTTATGGGTATCACAATGAACATTTATTCTATAGTACTGAAGTTAGAAATCTGTTTTGCGTTATTTAATTGCACTCTACCGTCAATAAACGTTTTCTAATCTAGACTGGTCTGGTGTTTCTAACGAATGCGTAGAAAGTGCACAGTTCTACAGGGTGAGAAGTATTTAAACCGACAAACTCTGGGAGGTTGTAGACGACATCAAAACAAATATTTTTCCCTAATGTCATTTTTTCCTATGAGGATTAATAAACCGCTGGAGGCCGTATTACGCTCTTCAGTTGTTAGAGGTCGTATTGCGCTCTTCAGTTGTAGGCAACTGCTGTCCACCAGTGTAGTAGTGCGTTGTCTCTGTTTACTAATGAAGCGATACACCTGGAGTGAGTACCTGGAGTAGCGCACCACAACGGACGAGCTGCACAGCGGGTTTATCAACAATAATATCCTAATCTCCGTATTCCGCATCATACGGCCTTTGCTGCTGTGAACCAACGTCTGCGTGAGACCGGGCCATGTAACAGATTACCTGGACAGGGACGCCGTCGCACGGTAAGAACGCTGCAATTTGAGGAAGCTGTCTTGCAACATGTGGAGCGGGATCCTCCAATCAGCACTAGTGCAACTGCACGTAACATGGGGACGAATCAGACGAATGTAAGAACAATCCTTCGAGAGCAATTGTTGCGTACGTTTCACTTACAGCGTGTCCACAACCTGGAACCAGTTCATTATCCACCCAGAGCACAGTTTTCGCAGTGGTACCTGGAACAGTGTGAAATGCATCCTACATTTCCATCCCCTGTCTTGTTTACCGAGGAAGTAACGTTCGGGCGTGATGGAGTCAAAACATGCACAATTCGCATGTCTGGAGTGAGGGTAGCCCACATGTCACAGTTACTAGCGCTCATCAAGTGTGGTTCTTCGTTAATGTGTGGGCCGGCGTTGTTGGGGACTGTTTAATTGGGCCGTATCTGCTACATAGGCCATTAAATGGCAGCCAATAATGGAATTTTCTTGCTAGAGCATGGCCAAAATTGCTGGAAAACGTCCCGCTCCCTACAAGACAACGCATGTTGTTGCAACATGACGGTGCGCCGGCACATTTCAGTCATCGTGTGCGTCGATTCCTGGACCGACGGTTCCCAGAAACGTGGATTGGCAGAGGCAGAGTGTTTGTTGGCTTAATCAAATTGCCACCAGAGAAATCTTCCTCTGCCGACTTAAATACTCCCCATAGTAAAAGATGACATTAGGGAAAAATATTTGTTTTGATGTCCCCTACAACCTCCCAGAGTTTGTCGGTTTAAATCCTTTTCAGCCTGTATAAAAAAAGTATTTCACATTTCCCTGTAGCCGGCTGGTGTGGCCGTGCGGTTCTAGGCGCTTCAGTTTGGAACCGTGTGACCGCTACGGTCACAGGTTCGAATCCTGCCTCGGGCATGGATGTGTGTGATGTCCTCAGGTTAGTTAGGTTTAAGTAGTTCTAAGTTCCAGCGGACTGATGACCTCAGATGTTGAGTCCCATAGTGCTCAGAGCCATATGAACCATTTCCCTGTAAAGGTTCCTTGTATTAAAACATTTAAAATTTCATACTTTACACTATCCCAAATTTTTTAAACGTCGTTCTGTTTCACCCTATATACGTGTGCCCATAATTAGATTTCCAGTTTAAAAACGCCATACATACATTACAACTCCTCAGAATGAATTCAAATTTTTAACAGCATATCATTCAAACAGGTGCCAACGTTATGAAACAAAAAAAGTAACGAAAATTTCACCCACAGATGCCACTGTATGCGTCAGAATATGCACACCAATGGCCAAGCGGCACACGGCTGTTCCTCAGTTTGCGGCCAAGACGCCCACCATCACTGTCTCCGGTAAGGATCGCTCGCTGTTTGTAAGGCTCTTTTACAAGAACAATGGCTGTGCGCAGTAGTCTTGCAGAAGTACCGGACACTCAAAGGTGTGAAAAAATATATGGTCCGATGTGTGCTAACGCCCTGGAGAAGATGATTACAGAATTCGAAAAGAAAGGTTCTTTTGACGTGCAGTGTGTCAGAAGGAGGAAAGCAGATGATCCGAAGTCTGTCGAATATGTAATTACACCATTGCGAGGGGGATCAAGCGGTGATGGGCAAACGTATGCATGGGGAAGTGGCCGAACGCTGGTCGCACCTGCGAACACGGTGGATAAAGTACTACGACACATCCTGAATTTCAATCCGTACATAATCACCTATGTTCTTGAGTTACTCCCTGCTGATGTGCCAGCAAGACAAACGTTCGCCCTGGAATTTCTTGCTAGCACGGAAACGGTCAATGGATGGGCCTGGAATATTCTTTGGACAGATGAAGTCCCCTTCCGTTACCAAGCACTTGTCAATACACAGAAGTGCAGAATGTGAGTAACGGCAAATCCGCAAGCACATCAACCGGTATCACCACATTCAGCAAAAATGACTGAGTGGTGCCGGCTGACGGCATCGTTTATAGTAGGGCCGGACTTTTTCGAGTGGAGGAGTACTGTGGGTCCTGTTATCTGAACCGACAATGGTAAACATCGTGAGAGCCTTTTGCGGAGCAACGTAATTACAACCCTCAACAATGTGGATGTGCGGGTAGGATCATTTTTATGGAAGATGGCGCTCCTCCGAACATTACGAAGCCAGTGAGGCGGCTGCTGCAGAGGCGTTTCGGAAACGCTAGAATTATCAGCCATTATTTCCCTACGGTCTGGCCGTCCGCATCACCTGGTCTTAATCCGCGTGACCTCTGGTTGCGGTGTTAGGTGAAAGATGTTGTGTTCAGCACTCCGTTCACGAACGTGGTTTGATTTAAGGGATGCACTGCGCAACGCATTCTCGATATGATCCCCGAGGCACTCCGATCTGTGTTCCTCGATTGCAACTTGTGGCAGAAAATGGTAAACCACACAGAGAAAACGTCCTGGGCCAGTCTCACTAAAAATACGAGACGATGTCGTTTTGATATTTATGAGGTTTTTGGCCCAAGGACAATTTGAACACTATGTCATTTCGCTTTTAAAGCGGTTTTTGACCTCAGGACAATTAATAACTGATTTTTCCAATCCGATGTTGTTCCAGCCTGCCGTAGTGGACGACGGGCTTTCCTAAGTAACAGTGCCACAACTGTTGGCTGCCTAACTTGTTGCAGTCTTGAACTTTGAACAGTAGAGATGATGTACTGTCGAACTCAAACCATGGCCCTCGTATTGCGATTCATCTGTCGACTTTGGTTATGGACACCGTGTACATAGAAGCATGTTTCAAGACTCTGACTAACCCGACAGCAAAACTATGGCTTGAAATTTCAGAAGAAAGCTGCAGCAAAGTTACTGTGGAGCGATGTTCGGAATCACTTAATCCAGCGGTTCTCCAGGATGTCCAGAGCTCTGTGTAGCCCGAGGCGCACATTTCTGGCCCTGGAGGAGGAAACGGCAGAGGCGCGCAGCGGTCCCACATCGCGGCGCGGCGCACAGTAGGCAGCTGGCGGCAGGCGGCGGTGGCCGGCGATGGCCGCGGCGATAGCGGCGCCGCTGTCACGAGCGCAGCCGCGGATTACGGCCGCAATTTCACGGCCGAGCGCCGCGCCGCGCCGCCCCCAGCCGCCGCCCCCCGCCGGCTCCCGGGTGACGCCGCCCGCGGGCCAACTACTCGCGCTGTATCGAGGGGCGCCACCGACCACCGCCTGGAAACGATTGGCGTACAGTCGGCCAGCTCCAGGGCACTTCTGCAGTCCCGTACTGGACCACACCTGCTCTCGCTTGCTGTTCGTGATTGCTACGAAACTTTCCGGTACCATTCCAAAGCCATCCTTCCAGTTCTTGGAGGTTTCCGGTAGCCCATACTGACAGCACTTGCCGCCCCATCTTGTTCGAGAATGCTAGAAAAATGGTCAAATCCGCTCCAAAGCGAGCCATGCTACCTTAGAAGCCTTCTGATGGCCAATATTGGACCGTACCTACTGTCTCATTCTGTTTGTGATTGCTAAGAAAGTTGCTGGATCCAACGCATACCCGTGGCTTTGACAAGATCACCACAGTTTGCAGTGAATGATATTTTGCGGATATAATTTGGAAGGTGTGGATTTTAATTCGGGGAATAGTTCTCTTACTTCTTTGGTGGATCACTTGTTATTCATCGTTAGCAATAGGGAAAAGGAAAAAAGAAGGAATACAAGTGTGGATGTGGCAAAAAGTTATAAAAATGCCAACGATGAAAAAAGAATTGCAGTGAACAAAGATTAAGTTTAATGATCGAAGAAAGAAATTAGATAAGACCACACACTAACACCTAAAAACTGAGAAAAACTGGACATCTAATGTCTACATCATAAAGAACGTCTTACTACCCCTCTATCATACGTCGTTTTTGTAAGCCCATCTTGTGTAAATGGAATGGGACCTCGGCCGATCGAAGACTTGAAGAAAGTAGATGCCAATAGCCGTAATTGAGCCGTTCGTGGTTCGTGTTCATGCCGTTTACTGTTTGTCATCTTGTCTTTACGGTTCTGTCGCCTCGTTTCTTATTCAATTTACTGGCGTCACTAAGTTACTGGCTTGCCTGCCCGTGAGTGGCAGCAGCAGCGCTTATCGATAAGAGCACTGTCGTACTATCTTTGGAGCGATTGCTAGTATTTCCGGGTCGCGCCGGGATTTCAGTCGGGATGGAGCTACAGTGAGATCTGCTCAGCCAGTACACGCCCGACCGCTGGGGACACACATGCGCTGTCCGACGGAAAGACACTTGAACGGAGACGACCGTAGGTTGGTCGTTTGGTCGATTGTCTCATCGGGCGACGTGTATTTGGTCTTCCGAACGCTTCTGGGCCCCTTCAATTGATCATCTTGCGAGACCTTGGTCGACTCCTTCCCTGTGCAGAGGTGTCGGGCGCCCAATGGACCGGTGTTCCCTCTGCATGGTTGAGCCCGATCCAGTGTCTCCGGGACGTCGTTCGTCCGAAGGGAGTCGGATCGGAGCAGCATATAAGTCCGGACAGCCATGAGTCGCCCGCTCGTTGCCGGCACAAATTACTTGAGTGTGAACGACCTTGATTGGTCGTTCGGTCGGTCGTCTCATTGGACGACGTGTATTTGGTCGCCGATCCCGTCTGGGTTCTCTGTGTGTGCCGACTTGTGATTCGTTCTTGTTGTTCCATAGCGACTAGTTTTAGTATTTTTCGAGTTTTTTTGTGGGAGCGTTTTCGCAGAATCGTGTGTGGCTTGTGTGGTTTGACTGAGCAGTTATTTTAATGCTGTCTGAGTGTTAGTGAGTCGGTTGGGACGGAGCAGCAAGCAAGTCTATGGGGCGCTGGCGGTGTGCACGCGCTGTCGGATTGTGAGGCGCTAGCTGCGAGAGCGGCAAGTTCGTTGCCCACCGAACCTGGACGCTGAAGTTGAGTGACCAGTTAACGTGTTATGAAACCTCATCTATTTTGACATCTCTTCGTTCATTTGCTGGTTTTTGCCCCCTTGGCCGTTTGGGCTAGCAGCATCGCATGATGTGTTGGAGTCGGTGAAATCTTGCAGCCATCTTCCTATATTGTGATTAATTATTAAATTGACTGTCACTTGTCAGTGAAGTGCAGCAGCGGTATTTTCTGCCCTGTGACCGTTAACTTTCCAGTTACCTGTCCTGTTCGTTAGCATAGATTGTAGGCAGTTTGCCTTTTCCTCGTCGTGTTGTTGCTGTCCAGCACAGCGTGTAGTTCCACAGTCTTTAAGTTGTTTGGTTCATATTTGCTTAGAGTGGTTATTGTTCCCCTGGCTGTTTTTAGACGACCATTTCTGGAGGCGTAGTGCTGTTAATATTCTCGTCCTCGGCCCATATTCTCCACCGTCGTGCCGTTTGTTCGGACGGAATGGATTTGGTTAAATTGTTGGTCGGTCCTTGGGCCGTCCCTAGTTTGGGCTGCCATCCAATTACCTAACTTTTGGCTGCCTGTCTCTCCTCGCCTTACGTTTGAGCTACCTTCCCAGCGCGACCCTTGGAGCACTACTGAGCACAACTTGTTCAGTTTGTTTTAAATTATGATTTTCATTTTAGTTGAAGTATTGTGTGAGGCCTTTGGCCCTGCATTAATTCAGTTTTTTTCTAATTTTACATAAAGGCCTTCAGCTGTGTTAAATTAAAATTTTGAGCATTGATTGTTTTAGAAAAAAAATTTTTAATTGGTAGAAACCGTTCTATCTGAAATTGTTTGTAATCCAGGCAAAGCAGTTAGTTGTTCCATTTGTTATGTGCGGTCTTCAGCCGAGGATTTGCGTAAAACCCTTAATAAGGCCTTCAGCCATGTGTATTCTCTAAAGGAATTTTTTTGTAATAAGGAGCAAGGGGTTTATTCTTAATTATATAACTGACTTGTTGTTCAGGCCTTTGTCTGTGCCACTGCAGGTACCACTATATCCAACTTGCTTCCATAGACTTCTTCTAGGTAGACATGGACGCATCGCGCCTCTAACGACAATTATCGGCGCAAGCCTCCAAAGAGGAAGGTCCCGATGGTAGCACTAACGACTACATGACTTACCTAGTTTCGTCTGTAGATGACTGAAGATGGTGCCAATAAGGCACTGAAACTGATAGAAAAGTAAAATTACTGCTGTAGGCTTCTATTTTCTTCAAGTCTGTTGTATCTTGTCGTAATTTTCTGCCAGGCCCCAGACGTAAATTCTGGCTGTAACGCAAAAAGCAGGTCATGTTGTGCGGTCTAGTTGATCGAACAAGAGTCGGCACACTATAATAAAATTTTGTTATTTCCGTTCCCCTCCAGTCTTTTGTAGATGTATCCATGTGCGAAAGGTAAAATATTTCAATTAACTTAAATGTAAAATACTGTAGAAATACGAAGAAGATATGCAGATTAGGTTGCATA
Source organism: Schistocerca americana (assembly GCF_021461395.2). Lineage (NCBI taxonomy): Eukaryota > Metazoa > Arthropoda > Insecta > Orthoptera > Acrididae > Schistocerca > Schistocerca americana. Next base: position 518,577,845 of record NC_060120.1, on the reverse strand, counting down.
TATTTGGAAGCATTTCTGGAACAGGCAATAGGACTTTAAAGCTTAAAACACGGAAGTAAACGCGACTGGAATTTTACAAAACAGTTTCATTGCCAATCCTGTAATACTGAAGTGAATCGTGGATACTGAAGAAAAGGCAAGGAAAACATACACAAGGAGTAGAAATGAGATTTCTTGCAAGGAAACATCACCAGCTTCATCACATATTTTAGGGAGGGAAAAGCACCCTAGCAAGATATCAGCCACAACAATCGACCCAGCGTGAGAATTTGCGCCAAGATTCTGATAGTTATGGTCATATGAAAGTACAGGTTTTTTTCTCCCGCGGGTCTGTTCGCCACGGTAGCTGCGGAATGAGCCCGCCCGGCAGATTGCTATTCAAAATGGCGTGGGTTTGGTTACCGGCAGGGTGGGAGATTTTATCCGCTCGGGGACCGGATGTTTGGTTGTCTTTAAGTTTGTATCATAGTAACAAACAAAAGTTCGTCTCCAGTGCACTGTCGTATCGTCTTTACGTCATTGAGATGGCTGAATGGTCACGAACAAAAGCAAAAAAACAACAACAACAACAACAACATTCGCGTGCATCGGTTGTTTGTTACCCGCACCGCCCCACTGCAGCCGCTTAATGCGGGATATCTGCTATTCTTCAACATTATTGACATAATTAAATTTTGAACCTAAAATCATTAACTTCATTTCAGAATAATTCTTCAGTAGTTTAGTTTTTTTATAATTTTAATTTTGAGGAACATAGATAGCTGCAGAATGTCAGTACGAGAATACTGTTTATAAAATGTTGAACGTATATGCACGGGACTCAGTAATATTACGTACTCATACTACATACAGTTTATCTGAGTGAAATAATATGTTTTCTCGAACAAGATTTCAAAACACGCTGGACAGACGCGTCCACCCGTTCCCAGGTCTTCTCTCGCCTTCAACTCTGACTGTCGGACATTAGGGGCCTGAAGTGGGACCAATCAAGAGACAAACCAACGGTGCAAGCGAGAATGTAATATCTGTTGTTTCATAAACTCATAACTCCGTACTGTCAGTTAATATGGCCCAAATTTTTGATCGGGATCGATTACTCGGGCTGGTATCTTGCTTGCGTGCTTTTTTTATCAATGCAATTTGAAGTCAAGTTTGTGACTATTTCATTATTAGAGCAGTGAACTGAAGTAAAGAAAAGTATGATTTGAAGATATTCGAAAAGAGCTGAAGATTTGGAAGATGAAAAGGAAACCCGATGAAAACTAAAAGAAGTGATATGAATATCTACATAGAATGCATCGAGAGAGCCTACGACGTCAGATAAATAACATTAAACCAAAGACCTGACATACCATGAAAAGATGGGAACGGTAACAGGACACAATTAACGTAATACGGAAAGGAGAGGTGAAGTAGAAGGCTATAGATCCGCATGTCTTGGGTCAGAAATGCGGTCAGTCCTCCTAGGTATTTTAAGTGTCAGTTATCACTTCCTTCACCTCTCGCAATGCTTGTTACTGCGAAAAACGCTAAGTTGAACCTTAGTTAAGCTGTAGATCCTCCTGCTACTGTTTAGGAATATGCCTAGTACAGCACTGAGTTGTTCAAACCAACCTTCGGCAAAGGTCCCAAGTTCGAAAACCGGTCACGTTCACAGTGTTAATTGACCGAAAGTTTGAACCTTCGGGTTGATTACAGTTTTAACTTTAATTCAAAATATTTAAATCAAGATATGATGTTTAATTTTTTGAATGACTAACACACTTTGATGAAAAAAGTACGCATCGATTCAATTTACATTATAGGTTCACAGTCAACTATATTTTTTTGTGGAATTAGTTGCCGCCTCATATGAAGCAAAGAACAATTTGTACGTCTCACACTGTACTAAGGCAGGTTGCCTTTTGCATTCTATCCGATATTTTGACACATTCTTGTGATCTCAGTTCGACCTTCCCGTCACCTGAAGCACAGTTTCCTTACTTGTCTACAGTAACTTTAACGAGCAAACTTCATCTTCGTAATCTAGACTTCGGTCACTGGTCCCTTTCCTGAAGCTTTATGTCTCCACGAAATGTAAAATGTATTCTTAAACATGGCACTGTACATTCGTAGTGGCGCCACTTTGATCGTAGTCTCTCTAAATCAAAGTCACGTGACTGTCATTGCAAAAGTACTTGTAACCACTGTATTTAAAAAATTTTGGTGTTATTTGTCATGCCTGATTTCCCCACCAGTGTGATTTTCGATGGTAGGAAAAGGAAGAAAATAAAAAAAACGTAATAACAAAAACTGAGGGAACTGAATGAAAGGGGAAGTGATCTGATAAAATTTTCCATAGAACATAATCTAATCATCGCAAATAATAAGTTTGAGCATAATGAGAGAAAGCTTAACAACTGTATGCGTGTAAGAGATCTAGAGAAAACAGAAGATTTAAGATAGGTCTAAAATGTTAAGATGTTTCGAAACAAGATTTGGAACTGTAAAATATTTCTGGCGATAGATGTGAACCCTGACTACAACTTATTGGTTATAAGCCGTATATTAAAGCTAAGAAAATGAGGAAATGGGACCTGATAATTGAAAGGAACAAAGACGGCTGAGGGATTCAAATGGAGGATTAGACAACGACTGATGGAATCAGAGGAAAGAAATAAAACAGAAGACGATTAAGTAAGTTTGTGGGATGAAATAGTGAGCCCTACAGAAACCTATGGATATCACAGCAGTTACTCAGTTTAATTGATGTAAGGAGAAAATACAGTCATGTAGCAGATGAAGCAGACGATAAGATATATAGGTGTCCAAAACACGAGATCGACAGAAAGTGCAAAATGGGTAAGCGGGAATGGCTTGTTTTAGTATAGTCGTGCTGCCGCCTCTCGACCGTTTGCATCCGTTTCGCCGCACACAAACACCATCTCGGTTTGCATGAATACCGGACCATTCTCCTGCTTACACTACGTTGCGTCAATCATACAGCCCGGAACACACAAGGAATACACAGCAAGAGGTCAGAGAAACTTCCATTCGTCTGCTCCACCCACCGGGGCAACGATGCATTTCCGAACATATGTCCAAGGACCTTTCTTCCTCCATTTCGAGTCAGGAATCCGTCCCTGCAGATCGTCGATTTTATTAACATTCACCTTGCATAGAAGAACTATACAAGGGAAATGAACTTGAGGACAAAATTATAGAAATGTTATTGTGCGTTCTGTCCATAAGGGTACAGCGGGCTGTTCCGTAAAGTGCAGTTAGTGCCAACACAAACCTGTGATCTCTCTCTTTGTCTCTCCGTTTCCGTCTCCCCCCCCCCCCCCCCCCCCGACCACTCTCTCCCTCCCTCTCTCTCTCTCCCCCTCTGTCTGTCTCTCTCACTCGAAATTACAAATATGCTTTCCGTGAACGTTTCCAAGGAAGTAGGTCTTTAAATCTACCAACATCACTTTTAATCACAAACACTGACTTACAAATATATATCATCACTATACGCGCTTCTTTTATTTTATTTTGCCGAAAATAGTTTTATATTAAACCATCTCAACGGCCTATGAAAGAGACACTCTCCACTGCAGTCGAGGGATCTCTAGAAAGAGAAAATTTAGGTTTTAACTGCAGTAGCTAAATTAGTGAAGTGCATTAGCCATAGACTGATTATGATAGGTGTCTGATGCTTTCTTACGCGAGCCAGAGGAAAAACTTGTAGAAGCCTCACGCGATTGATCTCTGGAGCTCAGGAGACCTTTTGAAAATATCGAGCACAAATTACTATTTTAAAAGTGCCGTTCTGAGGAGAACAACACGAGACGTTTATCTACGAGGAGCACAAATGAGAAATTCTTCCAGAGTGTGTTATGTACGGTGAGTGGCAAGATCACAATCACATAAGACAGCTGAACTGAAGAATGCTCTCTGAAACTGGCAGAGGTGGAAATTATGGAACACGATGATGACTGGGTGCAGTTGAATGTGTGGAGGAGAACAGTGACCGTAATTATATTGTTGTTTACAATTCACAAACTGTCTGACATGATAGCGCCTTTCCGTAACAGACTCTTCCCAAACTTTTCCTTTGGGAGACGATATTCCATGAATAGTTATCGATATAACTAGTATATATATCCTGGTGGCACACGATGAAATTAATTTTTCTTTGCGGATTAGCAGATCATCTTTAGCTACTAACACTTGCAGTTGGCAGTTTGTAGTTCAGTTGTTGTAATGCATCAAGTCCTCTCGATCTCGCACGTGATGCGGTTTCGAGTGTTGAACACAAGGGTAGTGACATACCAACCTGTGACTTGATGAGTGTCCCTTACATCGTTAACCCATAATAATTCTTGGCTCGCTGAACTACAACCGTGACGTTTGACCTTTAATGTTGTCTGTTAGTGGCTGATGTATTGAATTAAACTCCGACCAACTGAAAGTTAAGTGTTATGTGTGACTAGATGACGGAGGCGTTAGCAGCGTGGATTTTTTGGGGGAGGGTATCGATAGTCTCCAGTTGTATCCACACAATCCTGTCACAGCCAGCATTCGTGTATCACGAAAACTTGCTGGAGTCCTTCCGAATATTGCAATTTAAGGTGCTTGTAAATGACACAACCAGTCAACCGTGGTGCGATGTTTCTGTAGGCAGCGTATAATCTTAATGGAGGTGGTCACATGGTGCCAGAGTGTTTACGGTAGATGAAGCATGGAGAATTCAGGTTAGTCCCAGTACAACCGACTTTGGGAGTGCAACAGTATTCGCTAAAGTTTGAGATCACAGGGGAAGAATTCGGGTATTAGTAAATAAATACTTATACGTATAGGTAGTTGGTAAGTAAATTTTGCTACAAAATTTTGATCGCGAGAAAGGGTATCACGCCAGTCCAACATAAAGTGCTTGAGACAATTGTAGGGGAACCGACACCCATTCACGGCGTCTGGAATGGAATGACATGCGTATTAGCTTCAGACTCAGGACGTACGTAGGACGCCCTGTACACCTGTGTTCCTAAAAGGAGGCCACCACCTTGGAATCTTTGGGATTTGAAAATCGCTTTGATTTGAATACCTACCCAATATCTGGGCAGCTGGAATCATAGTACGATGAAGTTGGCAAGGAATTTATTTCAGACGTATAGGAATGACTACAAATATGGGAGAAGACGTCGAATGGCAAAGCCTCGTCAAGAAGAAATTTTGACCGCATCGGTTTTCAGATTAACTACAAGACTAGAGTAATTTTCTAAGACACTTATAGAGTGCCTCTGATCGTAAGTTCTGGTACGCTTTCCTAAACTGCTCTGTGTACCAAAAGGTCAATGATTAATACTCATTAAGAATAACAGAACAGAATGTTCTTTTGTGTTGGAGGCCACGTGAAAAGTACCCCAGATATGTTTCAAGAAACACTCGTCACAGGCAAATCATAATTTTGGTCTGACTCTTTTTTCTCCTTTGATGGTGTGTGATGAGACAGTATCGTCAGCCCCTTCGACTCAAAAAAAGATTGGCACAGGAAAGGAAAGAAAGACAAGAAAACACCTGTAAAGTGTAGTTAGTTTCCATCAGTGAAAAAATGGTTATTTTTTACTATTTTACTGTTGGCTGTCATTTATATTTGTTTTGATAATTCCCATCGAAAACAGCAGAATCGTGCGATGGCTTCTCGGAGGAAGACGCAGCCGAGATTATTCGAGTAATCCAACACATTGACGAAAGTACGCAGTAAACAGAGCGGGCTTTTTGCATAGTCGATGTACTACAATGAATGCTGTGTTCGTTGAGCCTATAGAAACCGCTCGTACGACTTGCCGCCAAATGTGATACGCTGTAACGTGATCGGCCGGTTCGTGTGCCCCAGAGAGAAGCAACGGTAGGTCTACCGGAAGAACTGGCCCCCCTTTGTGTTGGTTCCGCCCGCCGTGCCCCGTGCCGGGCGGCTGCAGATGGCGGCAGCTGCATTTACAGCGCTGACGGGCTGACTACCCGGCCCTTCAAAGCGTCAATAATAGCCGACACGGAGAAGTCCCGCTCACCCGTCGTGCCTGAAGAATCGGAAAAGGTGGATGATTGGTTATGGGCGGGGATGCAGACGGTGATTGAAGCAGGAGGGGGAAATGGGGAGGGAGAGTTGAAATATCAAGCGGCAGTCTCGTTCGAGAGACACACGATCTGCGGAAGCAGTTCATTAGCAAAATGTGTTGCTATCTCCTTAAGAGTGGAGTTCTCAGCATTTTTGGTAAGTGATGTTCCACGAACTAAATAATGAACATGGCATGAAAAGTAAGTATGGCTATGTTGTGGTTCTTGTTGTCGTTGCTGTTGTGGTCTTCAGTCCGAAGACTGGTTCGATGCGGCTGTCCATGCTACTCTATCCTGTGCAAGCCTCTTCATCTCTGAATAGCTACTGCCATCTACATCCCTGTGAATCTGCTTTCTGTATTCATATCTTGGTCTCCCTCTACAATGTTTACATTCTACTTCCTTCAGTACTAAACAGATGACCCCTGAAACTTCCTGGCACATTAAAATTGTGTGCCGGGCCGAGTCTCGAGCTCGGGAACTTTGCCTTTCGCGGGCAAGTGCTCTACCAACTGAGCTACCCAAGCACGACTCACGCCCCATCCTCACAGTTTTAAGTCCGCCAGTACCTCGTCTCCTAGAGTACTTGCCCGCGAAAGGCAAAGTTCCCGAGTTCGAGTCTCGGTCCGGCACATAGTTTTGAATCTTCCAGGAAGTTTCATATCAGCGCACACTCCGCTGTAGAGTGAGAATTTCATTCTAGATGATACACTGAAGTCTCAGAATATGTAGTATCAACCAATCCCTTCTTCTAGTCAAGTTGTGGCACAGATTTCTTTTCTCCCCTTTTCTGTTCAGTACCTTCTCATTAGTTACGTGATCTACCCATCTAATCTTCAGCATTCTTCTGTAGCAGACTGAGTAGCATTAATAATTCTTTTTTCTCAAACAACTCCGCACTAGCTATATCGCACTGTCTTATTTATTTAGACAAAACCAATTTCAAGACCTTAGCTTCCTTACCAATCGCACATGATCGTTGAGTCCAGACACATTCGGCACACGTCAGCCAGATCATATCAACTTACTTTTGTCAAACTCACAACGAGACAGTGGACTGCCAGTTTTTTCTGCATCAGTTTTCTTCCTATTACAACCTGCTGGATTATGATTTAGATTTCTTACCCACTTTCGATGTGGTGACATTCTGAACGGCACAAATAAAGACAAATTGCATTTTATACCTTTAAAAGTATTCACAGTTAAGTAAATACAGGAAATAAGTACCAAAAGGTCGTTTTCGCTCATTTTTACGCCACCCCTTCTCATCCACATCCTCACCTTTAGTGGTAGTGTATTTTTATACGAATAATAAGCCATATACCTAATAAATTTGACTGAAATTCCCTCCTCTTCATTCCCAGCCGGACGGAGTGGCCGAGCAGTTCTAGGCGCTTCAGTCAGGAACCGCGCGATCGCTGCGGTCGCAGGTTCGAATCCTGCCTCGGGCATGGATGTGTGTTATGTCTTAGATTAGTTAGGTGTAAGTTGTTCTAAGTTCTAGGGGACTGATGACCTCAGATGTTAAGTCCCACAGTGCTCAGAGCCATTTGAACCATTCCCGCCCCTGTGGGACATAGGCCGTTATTAACCTCACAGTTACTCTTTCCAGATGGGAAGTAACCAGTAAACACTGATTCTTTGAAGAATCGAACACCTCTGTATAAAACAGCTTCGAACTTTTGCGTACTTTACAAATTAGATAATGTGTTAAATATTTGACTTTAAACATGCCAACCAGTATAAGTTTAGAAAATGTTTTTCTTAAGTTTAAAGTTTGTTGGAGGTGGCGAAGTGCTCTCATTATGAAACACAGGATGAGCACAGTCTGGGTGATTTGCGCTCTGTTTTAAGAAAACTTAGTTTTTCACGTATCTCAGTGTTTATAACGTCACAGATTATGAATTATGTGTCGTGCAGTGACATCATATAGAGGTATATGTGGACACTACCTAGATCACTGTATTACGAATAGAGTAAGTAGAAAAGAAGTAATTCGTTAAAACGTCATGCCTAATGCGGCAGTTTTGCTGCATGAACAGCGAAAACGTAACAATCGGTAAAGCTTTTTCCGCCCATCATTGGCATCAATAAGAAAATGTTTCGCGGAAGTTTGAAATTAAGTGCAAAGTGCTTTACAAGTCGCTATGTGATCTCGTTCTGAAATACTGGATGAATATAGTCAAGGATTTTGCGAGTGGTCGTTACGATTCTTATTCAACACTACTCCCGCTCTGTTGGGAAGTATTGTTGTTGTGGTCTTCAGTCCTGAGACTGGTTTGATGCAGCTCTCCACGCTACTCTATCCTGTGCAAGCTTCTTCATCTCCCAGTACCTCTCTTGGTCTCCCTCTACGATTTTTACTCTCCACGCTGCCCTCCAATACTAAATATGTGATCCCTTGATGCCTCAGAACATGTCCTACCAACCGATCCCTTCTTCTAGTCAAGTTGTGCCACAAACTCCTCTTCTCCCCAACCCTGTTCAGTACCTCCTCATTCGTTATGTGATCTAGCCATCTAATCTTCAGCATTCTTCTGTAGCACTACATTTCGAGAGTTTCTATTCTCTTCTTGTCCAAACTATCTATCGTCCATGTTTCACTTCCATACAGAGCTACACTCCATACAAATATTTTCAGAAACGACTACCTCACACTTAAATCTATACCCGATGTTAACAAATTTCTCTTCTTCAGAAACGCTTTCCTTACCATTGCCAGTCTACATTTTACATTCTCTCTACTTCGACCATCATCAGTTATTTTGCTCCCCAAATAGCAAAACTCCTTTACTACTTTAAGTGTCTCATTTCCTAATCTAATTCCCTCAGCATCACCCGAATTAATTCCACTACATTCCATTACTCTCGTTTTGCTTTTGTTGATGTTCATCTTATATCCTCCTTTCAAGACAATGTCCATTCCGTTCAACTGCTCTTCCAAGTCCTTTGCTGTCTCTGACAGAATTACAATGTCATCGGCGAACCTCAAAGTTTTTATTTCTTCTCCAGGGATTTTAATACCTACTCCGCATTTTTCTTTTGTTTCCTTTACTGCTTGCTCAATACACAGACTGAATAACATCGAGGAGAGGCTACAACCCTGTCGCAATCCCTTCGCAACCACTGCTTCCCTTTCATGTACCTCGACTCTTATAACTGCCATCTGGTTTCTGTACAAATTGTAAATAGCCTTTCGTTCCCTGTATTTTACTCCTGCCACCTTCAGAATTTGAAAGAGAGTATTCCAGTCAACATTGTCAAAAGCTTTCTGTAAGTCTACAAATGCTAGAAACGTAGGTTTGCCTTTTCTTAATCTATCTTCTAAAATAAGTCGTAGGGTCAGTATAGCCTCACGTGTCCCCATATTTCTACGGAATCCTAACTGATCTTCCCCAAGGTCAGCTTCTACCAGTTTTCCACTCGTCTGTAAAGAATTCGCGTTAGTATTTTGCAGCTGTGACTTATTAAACTGATAGTTCGGTAATTTTCACATCTGTCAACGCCTGCTTTCTTTGGGATTGGAATTATGATATTCTTCTTGAAGTCTGAGGGTATTTCGCCTGTCTCATACATTTTGCTCACCAGATGGTAGAGTTTTGTCAGGACTGGCTCTCCCAAGGCCGTCACTAGTTCTAATGGAATGTTGTCTACTCCCGGGGCCTTGTTTCGACTCAGGTCTTTCAGTGCTCTGTCAAACTCTTCACACAGTATCATATTTCCCATTTCATCTTCATCTACAAAAAATGGCTCTAAGCACTATGGGACTTAACATCTGAGGTCATCAGTCCCCTAGAACTTAGAACTACTTAAACGCAACTAACCTAAGGACATCACATACTTCCATGCCCGAGGCAGGATTCGAACCTGCGACCGTAGCGGCCACGCGGTTCCAGACTGAAGCGCCTAGAACCGCATGGCCACACCGGCCGGCTCTTCATCTACATCCTTTTCCATTTCTATAATATTGTCCTCAAGTACATCGCCCTTGTATAGACCCTCTATATACTATTTCCACCTTTCTGCTTTCCCTTCCTTGCTTAGAACTGGGTTTCCATCAGAGCTCTTGATATTCAAGTCGTTCTCTTTTCTCCAAAGATCTCTTTAATTTTCCTGTAGGCAGTATCTATCTTACCTCTAGTGAGATAACCCACTATATCCTTACATTTGTCCCCTAGTCATGCCTGCTTAGCCATTTTGCACTTCCTGTCGATCTCATTTTTGAGACGTTTATATTCCTTCTTGCCTGCTTCATTTACTGCATTTTTATATATTCTCCTTTCGTCAATTAAATTCAATATTTCTTCTGTCACCCAATGATTTCTACTAGCCCTCGTCTTTTTACCTACTTGATCCTCTGCTGCCTTCACTACTTCATCCCTCAAAGCTACCCATTCTTCTTGTACTGTATTTCTTTCCCCCATTCCTGTCAATTGTTCCCTTATGCTCTTCCTGAAACTCTGTACAACCTCTGTTTTAGTCAGTTTATCCAGGTCCCATCTCCTTAAATTCCCAGCTTTTTGCAGTTTCTTCATTTTTAATCTACAGTTCATAACCAATAGATTGTGGTCAGAGTCCACATCTGCCCCTGGAAATGTCTTACAATTTAAAACCTGGTTCCTAAATCTCTGTCTTACTATTATATAATCTATCTGATACCTTCTAGTATCTCCAGGATTCTTCTATGTATACATTCTTCTTTGATGAATCTTGAACCAAGTGTTAGCTATGATTAAGTTATGCTCTGCGCAAAATTCTACTAGGCGGCTTCCTCTTTCATTTCTTACCCCCAATCCATATTTACCTACTAAGTTTCCTTCTCTCCTACTACCGAATTCCAGTCACATGACTATTAAATTTTCGTCTCCCGTCACTATCAGAATAATTTCTTTAATTTCATCATACATTTCTTGAATTTCTTCGTCATCTGTAGAGCTAGTTGGCATATAGACTTGTACTACTGTCGTAGGCGTGGGCTTCGTGTCTATCTTGGCCACAATAATGCGTTCACTGTGCTGTTTGTAGTAGCTTACCCGCATTCCTATTGTTTTATTCATTATTAAACCTACTCCTGCATTACCCCTATTTGATTTTGTATTTATAACCCTGTATTCACCTGACCAAAAGTCTTGTTCCTCCTGCCACCGAACTTCACTAATTCCCACTACATCCAACTTTAACCTATCCATTTCCCTTTTTAAATTTTCTAACGTACCTGTCCCATTAAGGGATCTGACATTCCACGCTCCGATCCGTAGAACGCCAGTTTTCTTTCTCCTGGTAACGACGTCCTCCTGAGTAGTCCCCGCCAGGAGATCCGAATGGGGGACTATTTTACTTCCGGAATATTTTACCCAAGATGACGACATCATCATTTATGCATACAGTAAAGCTGCATGCCCTCGGGAAAAATTACGGCCGTAGTTTCCCCTTGCTTTCAGCCGTTCGCAGTACCAGCACAGCAAGGCCATTTTGGTTAGTGTTACAAGGCCAGATCAGTCAATCATCCAGACTGTTGCCCCTGCAACCACTGCAAAGGCGTCTGCCCCTCTTCAGGAACCACACGTTTGTCTGGCCTCTCAACAGATAGCCCTCCGTTGTGGTTGTACCTACGGTACGGCTATCTGTATCGCTGAGGCACGCAAGGCTCCCCACCAACGGCAAGGTCTATGGTTCAGGGGGGGGGGGGGGGGGGATAGGTGCTTCTAAATCCCGCAGTGTTTGTTCCCAGAGAGCAAGGGAAATCAGTACCACTCTAACGTGTTTGTCTGCGTGGCCATCCTTCGCAGCAAGGAGATACTTGTTTTGTAGGTAAAGAAGCCTTCTATTGCTGCACTTCATTTTATTCTCCCAGTTGTGTTTGGCCTTTATTCACTTTAAGGCCTCATCAGTGGTATGTATACTGATAGAGTTATGGTACACCTTTATTTTTAAGTGTATTATTCGCAGATGATAAAACAGTTCACTTCTCACTTTTTATCTAAATGCGAGAAGTTAACTGTTTTACAATCTACGAATAATACATACCAGTTCACTTCTCGCTTTTACATGATAAGACTAAAGTGAATTGTTTTGTAATCTACGCATAATGCACGTCAGTTCGCTTCTCGCTTTTACATAGTAAGAGAGAAGTGAAGTGTTTTATAATCTACAAATAATACATATCAAAACAAGAGTGTATCATAACTGTAGCATTACAGATCCCACTGATGATGCCTTAAAGTGAAAAAAGAGGAAACGCGTCTGGGAGATTAAATTACAGTGCAGCAATAGAAGATGCTTTTTATTTACAAAACAAATATATCTGTAACATTCTGTCTGAAATCCATGCAAGTACAAACATCCATTTTTATATCTACACATTTAATCTAACTTACTCTTTCACCTGCACTCTAACGACAATTATGCAGAGTGTTTCTAGAAGTCCTACGAGAATTCGTAGACTCCAGAAGACTACAGCTATATAATGTTTTCAATATGAGACTAACCACTTCAGAGCCATATGAACAAACATAAGTAAAAATCTGTTTCATTTTCTCTTCTGTGGTACAGAACTGTAGCGAATTTATAAACAACTAATTAATGAAGTTACTGCACAAATTCTGAACTCTAAAAACGGTGTTTCCATGTTTACATATCGTATGGAACATGCTCTTATTCCACAGACTGTCCGCTTCTGACTCCACTACTACAATTATTTTTAATTGGGAACTGTTATCACATTACTTTGACGAAAACAAAAGTGACAAAACTGTCATAGCAAATATATCTCTCTATCACCTAACAAACATTTTGTGGTGAAGTAAATAGTTGTAGGCGATTTTTCGTTTGGCACTGATATAGAACGGTTTCTTACTTCAATCTTATCTATTAGCCACCTTCTAAGGCGCCCAAGAATTTCTGAGCACAATTTAAAAACATCTTTCACCTCGGTCTACCCTCCGCATGTATGAAAAGCGACGTGACTAAGTTTTCATTTTAAATTATAGCACTTGTCTACTAGGAGTGCATTTTCTTTAGTGTTTCAGCAGGTATTTGCTATTTAACGCTAGAGGTGCGTAGATGGAGTCAGCCAAAACTATCACTCCTCATCATGTGTTTCATTCGACGCCCAATGGCAACGGGAAACGCCATTTTCTTTTTCTTTACAGAGAAAATAATTTTTATAGTGGAATCCTATGTGCCCCTTAGATAGAGCAATTTCATATTAATCTAGTGCGGTGCGATATTAGGCTTAAAATGTATGCCAACAGGGACAGCAAACCATGTAGATCAAGTAAAATTCCATCAGCGGACGTCGAAAGTACAGCCTCTATACGCCACTAGCAGACCAGAGCGACGCTGGCTGGCATACGACAAAGACCAAGTCGGGTGACAAAGACGTGGAGAATAAATAGTTCCAGATGTTTCAGTACCTGTTAGTGTTAATCTAGAACCAGTAACTTAGTATCAGTACTACTATAGCCCGGTACAGTATCACTGTGAAGGTGACAAGAGTTACAGTTCCCGTATCCCTAACACGACAATGTTTACTGTATTTTTGAGAATGAGGAAAATAGCCGATTCTAGTGTCCTGCAGCACTCCCTAACGTTTGTTCGCCACGTCTGCCTTTCATGTCTCCTCCGTTTTGCGTGCTTGGTCGACGGACATACTGCTGCTGCCATGCATTAACGATACTCCTTCGCTACTTGAATTGTTTATTCCTCCCTGTTAACACATACCATTAAAACATATACCACACTAGACCATTTCGTGACCGCTCTATAGAATGGACACTTTATAATTCAACTTCAGTTCCCCGCTCCTACGGTGCAGCGCATTAAACACGTGATGAACCGTGTTTATGTGGACTGACTCCATCTACAAATTGCAGACAACAGAGAAAATGCAGCTGATGGCCCTTAGAACAGACCGTATGCAGAAAACATCTATCCAGTGTCAGGTACTCCGTTCAGTTGGAAATATGAGTAATGGCACCTGCAGTATAAGACTGGAAATAAATCTCTGTTATGCTTCAGCCAACCAACAGGCTGATGACTGCTTCACTGTAAATACGATGAGTAAATTATGAACTGGTTATGGCACTGGGAGTGGTTCTCATTGAGGGCGATACGACAGCGGTGGCACGCGCAATACGACGCACAAGTAACCTGCATTACTGGAGCACTTACAAAAGCAGTTGAAGCGGCTTACCCAGTTAATACCGTGACGACAACGATAAGGCAACGACCCGTATCTCTATCGTACTGCCCAGTACGATAATGAGTGATGGTTGCTCCACACAACTTTGTTGTACAATAAAAAATTCGAGTCATCAGACGTGCCTCGAAAAAAATGGAGCAAAGCTGCATCCATCTCTCTACTTACTTTCTCAGTAAAACTTTTACTTTCTAAGTAAAACATTAAAAAAATTACTGTTTTTAGACTCGCTTGTGTTCTCCATTATGTAGCCTTTCTCACTAGATTTTAAGGAAACATTCGGGAAAAAAAACTGATATCCCCCCCTCTTATAGTCCCACGTCACAAATTGATAATGAAACTATCGGTATTTTGACACATGGGAAAGTAAGTAAATTACCGGGCATAGTTTGAACAAATTTGCAGATTATGGTTGGTGCATTTTATGCACTCGTTGCTGCATGCTAAATACAGCTAACATATCAAAACCGATTTTAACTGTGGAAGGAGCGTCATACCTCTTTCCATTCACGAGAAAACACGTGAGATACACTCCTGGAAATGGAAAAAAGAACACATTGACACCGATGTGTCAGACCCACCATACTTGCTCCGGACACTGCAAGAGGGCTGTACAAGCAATGATCACACGCACGGCACAGCGGTCACACCAGGAACCGCGGTGTTGGCCGTCGAATGGCGCTAGCTGCGCAGCATTTGTGCACCGCCGCCGTCAGTGTCAGCCAGTTTGCCGTGGCATACGGAGCTCCATCGCAGTCTTTAACACTGGTAGCATGCCGCGACAGCGTGGACGTGAACCGTATGTGCAGTTGACGGACTTTGAGCGAGGGCGTATAGTGGGCATGCGGGAGGCCGGGTGGACGTACCGCCGAATTGCTCAACACGTGGGGCGTGAGGTCTCCACAGTACATCGATGTTGTCGCCAGTGGTCGGCGGAAGGTGCACGTGCCCGTCGACCTGGGACCGGACCGCAGCGACGCACGGATGCACGCCAAGACCGTAGGATCCTACGCAGTGCCGTAGGGGACCGCACCGCCACTTCCCAGCAAATTAGGGACACTGTTGCTCCTGGGGTATCGGCGAGGACCATTCGCAACCGTCTCCATGAAGCTGGGCTACGGTCCCGCACACCGTTAGGCCGTCTTCCGCTCACGCCCCAACATCGTGCAGCCCGCCTCCAGTGGTGTCGCGACAGGCGTGAATGGAGGGACGAATGGAGACGTGTCGTCTTCAGCGATGAGAGTCGCTTCTGCCTTGGTGCCAATGATGGTCGTATGCGTGTTTGGCGCCGTGCAGGTGAGCGCCACAATCAGGACTGCATACGACCGAGGCACACAGGGCCAACACCCGGCATCATGGTGTGGGGAGCGATCTCCTACACTGGCCGTACACCACTGGTGATCGTCGAGGGGACACTGAATAGTGCACGGTACATCCAAACCGTCATCGAACCCATCGTTCTACCATTCCTAGACCGGCAAGGGAACTTGCTGTTCCAACAGGACAATGCGCGTCCGCATGTATCCCGTGCCACCCAACGTGCTCTAGAAGGTGTAAGTCAACTACCCTGGCCAGCAAGATCTCCGGATCTGTCCCCCATTGAGCATGTTTGGGACTGAATGAAGCGTCGTCTCACGCGGTCTGCACGTCCAGCACGAACGCTGGTCCAACTGAGGCGCCAGGTGGAAATGGCATGGCAAGCCGTTCCACAGGACTACATCCAGCATCTCTACGATCGTCTCCATGGGAGAATAGCAGCCTGCATTGCTGCGAAAGGTGGATATACACTGTACTAGTGCCGACATTGTGCATGCTCTGTTGCCTGTGTCTATGTGCCTGTGGTTCTGTCAGTGTGATCATGTGATGTATCTGACCCCAGGAATGTGTCAATAAAGTTTCCCCTTCCTGGGACAATGAATTCACGGTGTTCTTATTTCAATTTCCAGGAGTGTATTTGTTGGAGGTTGACTACAACGAGATTGGCAGCTAGGCGCCACATGTAAGGCTATTTCTGCCTGTTATGCAAAGGGCGAAGCTGCCTCGTGTTTCTCTTTTTTGTATGGTCCGGATACAAGCTGGAAATAAAAAGAGTCACTGAAATGGAAGGACTACAAATCGTCAGCTGATGATGCTGATTGGATGTTTATTCAGTCTATGCTCCCATATTACAGGAATCTTTGTGACAGGAGCAATAGAAATCTGAAACCTAGAAGTCTGTTACTTCCGAATGAGCAGTTGAACGAAACCGACACGGTACGTCGGAATTTTTCTCGTCATCATGGGCTTCTTCCATTTCCTCACACACTCTGTCTACCTCTACCCACAATTCACTACCCGCTATCAGCGGTGAATGATTTCACTTCAAACCAGCAACGTTTCTTCTCAAGGTGGATCATATACTACTTTGAGAAATTTAATAATTGTAGATATACTAAATTAGCTTTATTAATTTTTAACAATTATTTACATTTGTACCACACTGAATAAAGTGCCGTACTAGATGCTCGAACTAAAAATAAACTTTTCTTAGTGACATTTTTAAAGCCACTCAAATACACTGTGTGATCAAAAGTATCCGCACACCCTCAAAAACATAGGTTTTTCATATTAGGATCATTGTGCTGCCACGTACTGCAAGGTATTCCATGTCAGTGACCTCAGTAGTCATTAAACATCCTGAGAGAGCAGAGTGGGGCATTCCGCGGAACTCAAAGGACTTTGAAAGTGGTCAGGTGATTGGCTGTCACTAGTGTCATACGTCTGTACGCGAGATTTCCGCACCCCTAAACAATCCCTAGGTCCATTGTTTCCGATGTGATAGTGAAGTGGAAACGTGAAGGGACACGTACAGCACTAAAGCGTGCAGGCCGACCTCGTCTTTTGACTGACAGAGACAGCCAACAGTTGAAGATGGTCGTAATGTGTAATAGGCAGACATCTATCCAGAGCATCACACAGGAATTCCAAACTGCATTAGGATCCACTGCAAGTACTATGACAGTTAGGCCGCAGGTGAAAAAACTAGGATTTCATGGTCGAGCGGGTGCTCATAAGCCACACATCACGCCGATAAGTGCCAAACGACGCCTCGCTTGGTGTAAGGAGCGTAAACATTGGATAATTTGCCAGTGGAAAAACGTTGTGTGGAGTGACAAATCACGGTACACAATGTAGCGATCCGATGTCAGGATGGCAGGGTGTGGGTATGGTGAATGCCCGGTCAACGTCATCTGCCAGCGTGTGTAGTGTCAACAGTAAACTTCGGAGGCGGTAGTGTTATGGTGA
Organism: Schistocerca americana; assembly: GCF_021461395.2. Lineage (NCBI taxonomy): Eukaryota > Metazoa > Arthropoda > Insecta > Orthoptera > Acrididae > Schistocerca > Schistocerca americana. The sequence continues at coordinate 518,560,279 of NC_060120.1, read as the reverse complement.
GTTCGTGTTTTTTTTATGGAAGGGGCTTGCATCCCATGTTGTTTTTCATGGAACTATCGCAGCATAGGCCTACAAGGATGTTTTAAGCAACTTCTTGCTTCCCAATGTTGAAGACCAATTCGGGGATGGCGATTGCATCTTTCAACAAGGCCTAGCACCTGTTCATAATGCACGGCCTGTGGCGGAGTGGTTACACGACAGTAACATCCCTGTAATGGACTGGCCTGCACAGAACCCTGACTTGAATCCTACAGAACACCTTTGGGATGTTTTGGAACGTCAACTTTGTGCCAAGTCTCACCCCTCCTCAGTGCAGCACTCCATGAAGAATGGGCAACCATCCCCAAGAAACCTTTCAGCACTTGACTGAAGTATTCCTGCGAGAGTGGAAGCTGTCATCAAGGCTAAGGTTGGGCCAACACCATATTGAATTCCCGCATTACCGATGGAGGGCGCCACGAATGTGTAAGTCATTTTCAGCCAGGTGTCCGGATACTTTTGATCACATAATGTGTACCAGCTTGTCTTATTATGATGAGTAGCTTCTCAGCAGCAGAAATAACATGTCGAAAAGCTTTCAAATAACTTCCGGGAATTCAGCCAGGTAACACTTTCAGCGACCGCCGATATTTCGGCGGGAGAACACCCCGCCATTTTCAAGGCAAACTGCAACGGACAGGCGGCGTACAACGCCGCTCGAACTAAAAATAAACTTTTCTTAGTGACATTTTTAAAGCCACTCAAATACACTGTGTGATCAAAAGTATCCGCACACCCTCAAAAACATAGGTTTTTCGTATTAGGATCATTGTGCTGCCACGTACTGCAAGGTATTCCATGTCAGTGACCTCAGTAGTCATTAAACATCCTGAGAGAGCAGAGTGGGGCATTCCGCGGAACGCAAAGGACTTTGAAAGTGGTCAGGTGATTGGCTGTCACTAGTGTCATACGTCTGTACGCGAGATTTCCGCACCCCTAAACAATCCCTAAGTCCATTGTTTCCGATGTGACGTTGTACGCCGCCTGTCCGTTGCAGTTTGCCTTGAAAATGGCGGGGTGTTCTCCCGCCGAAATATCGGCGGTCGCTGAAAGTGTTACCTGGCTGAATTCCCGGAAGTTATTTGAAAGTTGTATACGCCAGGAGAAACTCAGGTCTCATGTCGAAAAGCTGTTGCCGCGCGGGATTAGCCGAGCGGTTGGGGCGCTGCAATCATGGACTGTGCGGCTGGTCCCGGCGGAGGTTCGAGTCCTTCCTTGGGCATGGGTGTGTGTGTCTTGGTCCTTAGGATAATTTTGGTTAAGTAGTGTGTAAGCTCAGGGACTGATGACCTTAGCAGTTAAGTCCCATACAATTTCACACACATTTGAACATTTTGAATAGCTGTTTCCTGATTTGTCAGAGTAGCTGATACTAGCTGCTGCAAACACTGGAAAATGTTTGGACTTATTATGCAGAACTCATGGAATTTGAGTACGAACTGAGAGAGCCTCCGAGGAACCACAGGCGAATTATGTCTGATACTTACAGCATTGTTTAGGTGCACTCAATATTTACTTCGCTTTTTCAGTTCGATGAGCTTTAAATAGAGATAAGCCACAATAACGTCGTCTTCAGAAGAGAGCTCATGGACGTAACTGACACAAAAACTGTGATCGTGCTGTCTTGTTGGTTACTGCAACGTCTCGGTGAGAATCGGAGCGTTGCACCGGTTAACGTCGCGCCGCACATCCGTTGTGGCAACGTGTCGTCTCGTATACCGTATCGTCTCAGTATGAACCGCGCCTTACTATGGCATCTGTAACTACTGTTACCTGAAGAGAATCTAGCTGAAGGGATCGGATAGGGAAGTAGGAGGCCGGACGTTGAATGTGGGACGATTGGAAGAGTAGGGAGAGAGTGAGTAGGAGAGAGCCGAGTAAAATATGAAGACCGATAAGGATTTAAATTCCGGAAATCGATTCGTTTTATTTGTATACGATTCCCGACATTCGAGAGCGACGCACACGTGCGAAGCGCAAGCTTGAGCCACCTCTGGCGGCCGCACAGTGGTGCTCGCTCGCTTCCCGGAAGCTGTGACAGCCTGCGGGGCCCCGTGCCCGGTGCAGCTGTGCAGTCCGCAGGGGCGCGTGCTGAGCGCACCTGCGGCAAATCTGGGTCACCCGAGCTGACACGGCGGCAAGCGAAGCAGACGTCACCAGCTGGCTTCAAATAGCTTTACTGCCTAGACGGATTCTGCCTCCTCCATTTCATCGTATAATGCACGCTGCCGAATATTACATCCAAGTTTATTCTCAGTAAGACTGTACAGTGCATGGGGGTGCCACTTTGGGTCGCTCGCTTTAGTGTATCCGTGGGTGTCCGTAGCTAATCATCCAAGAGACGCAAAACTGAAAAAAAGGAAGAAACAAAGAAAGGAACAGCTGGCTGTCTCGTTAAGTAACTGGTTAGTTTGTGAGCCTGTCGTGCTCCAAGACAAAAATATGACAACATATCTCCAAGAATTGATACTTATCCACTAAATATACGGTAGCGGGTTCCATCTAACCACCAAGATTAAGGTTCTGCTTGGGAGTGAGAAGGATGACCTGCATTACTGCTGGAAACATTCCTTTCACAGCGCCAAAATTCAGAAACGTTACACATCACTTGCACAATACGTTCTGCCGAAAGTATATGATCCGCTGAGTTATTGACGTATCCTTAAAAACTTATACGTAGACTTGGTCACTCATGATCTTGTCGTAAAGCTCACCAGCAGCTTACCGATCTTAGTTATCTCTACGCCTCTTCAACAGTATCAGCCCCGTGTATAACCTTTCTGACAAATGTGTGGTACTATCATTGCCCCTAACAATTAAATTCTGGCATTTAACTGCTGTCGCTTCTTCTTATTACGGCCAGCACGCCCGGGATATTACTTTCGGCTTGTTCGGTTACTGTTGCTGACCAACATCGCCTGGAAGATCTTTGCCGTCACTCCGCAATGGCTGTGCGGCTCGCACTCGTGCTGGTTTTCTACAACATTCACTACTGGCCATTAAAATTGCTACACCACGAAGATGACGTACTACAGACGCGAAATTTAACCGACAGGAAGAAGATGCTGTGATACGCAAATGATTATCTTTTCAGAGAATTCACACAAGGTTGGCGCCGGTGGCGACACCTATAACGTCCTGATATGAGGAAAGTTCCAACCGATATCGCATACACAAACATCAGTTGACCGGCGTTGCCTGGTGAAACGTTGTTGTGATGCCTTGTGTAAGGAAGAGAAATGTGCACCATTACGGTTCCGACTTTGATAAAGGTCGGATTGTAGCCTAACGCGATTGCGGTTTATCGTATCGCGACATTGCTTCTCGCGTTGGTCAAGATCCAATGACTGTTAGCATAATATGGAATCGGTGCGTTCAGGAGGGTAATACGGAACGCCGTGCTGGATCCCAACGGCCTCGTATTACCAGCAGTCGGGATGACAGGCATCTCATCCGCATGGCTGTAACGGATTGTGCAACCACGTCTCGATCCCTGAGTCAACAGATGGGGACGTTTGCAAGACAACAACTATCTGCACGAACAGTTCGACGACGTTTGCAGCAGCATGGACTATCAGCTCGGAGACCATGGCTGCGGTTACCCTTGACGCTGCATCACAGACAGGAGCGCGTGCGATGGTGTACTCAACGACGAACCTGGGTGTACGAATGGCAAAACGTCATTTTTTCGGATGAATCCAGGTTCTGTTTACAGTATCATGATGGTCGCATCCGTGTTTGGAGACATCGCGGTGAACGCACGTGGGAGGCGTGTATTCGTCATCGCCATATTAGTGTATCACCCGTCATGATGGTATGGGGTGCCATTGGTTACACAGCTCGGTCACCTCTTGTTTGCATTGAACAGTGGACGTTACATTTTAGATGTGTTACGACCCGTGGCTCCACCCTTCAATCGATCCCTGCAAAACCCTACATTTTAGCAAGATAATGCACGACCGCATGTTACACGTCCTGTATGGGCCTTTCTTGATACAGAAAATGTTCGATTGCTGCCCTGGCCAGCACATTCTCCAGATCTCTCACCAATTGAAAACGTCTGGTCAATGGTGGCCGAGCAACTGGCTAGTCACAATACGCCAGTCACTACTCGTGATGAGCTGTGGTATCGTGTTGAAGCTGCATGGGCAGCTGTACCTGTACACGCCATCCAAGCTCGGTTTGACTCAATGCCCAGGCGTATCAAGGCCATTATTTCGGCCAGAGGTGGTTGTGCTGGGTACTGACTTCTCAGGATCTATGCCCCCAAATTGCGTGAAAATGTAATCACATGTCAGTTCTAGTATAATACAGGGTGTTACAAAAAGGTACAACCAAACTTTCAGGAAACATTCCTCACACACAAATAAAGAAAATAGGTCATGTGGACATGTGTCCGGAAACGCTTAATTTCCATGTTAGAGCTCATTTTAGTTTCGTCAGTATGTTCTTCCACCTGCTCAATGGAGCACGTTATCATGATTTCATACGGGACACTCTACCTGTGCTGCTAGAACATGTACCTTTACAAGTACGACACAACATGTGGTTCATGCACCATGGAGCTCCTGCACATTTCAGTCGAAGTGTTCGTACGTTTCTCATCAACAGATTCGGCGACCGATGGATTGGTAGAGGCGGACCAATTTCCATGGCCTCCACGCTCTCCTGACCTCAACCCTCTTGACTTTCATTTATGAGGGCATTTGAAAGCTCTGGTCTACACAACCCCGGTACCAAATGTAGAGACTCTTCGTGCTCGTATTGTGGACGGCTGTGATACAATACGCCATTCTCCAGGGCTGCATCAGCGCATCAGGGATTCCATGCGACGGAGGGTGGATGCATGTATCCTCCAAACGAAGGACATTTTGAACATTTCCTGTAACAAAGTGTTTGACGTCATGCTGGTACGTTCTGTTGCTGTGTGTTGCCATTCCATAATTAATGTGATTTGAAGAGAAGTAATAAAATGAGCTCTAACATGGAAAGTAAGCGTTTCCGGACACCTGTCCACATACCATATTTTCTTTGTGTGAGGAATGTTTCCTGAAAGTTTGGCCGTACCTTTTTGTAACACCCTGTATATTTGTCCAATGAATACCCGTTTATCATCTGCATTTCTTCCTGGTGTAGCAATTTTAATGGCCAGTAAGTACATGTTCACTTCAGTATTAGTCACAGTGTATTTGAGTAGTATACCTGCTTCTCTTCAGTATATACCTTTCTCCAACCGTGATCGCAATAGGTTTGAAACGATGAAAACTCCGCGATGGCACTAAAAGTGATGAGTACTGTTTGACCCGTCACAGGTACTCCGTACTGATCTTGTCTGGCCGAGAATTCTTAGTACCAACGTTGCATGACAGACAGTGTCCCATACCATCCTGCTTGGTGTAGGGGGGGGGGGCAGAGGGTGTTTTGTACCAATGATGTGTGTCGGATTCATATGGCGCTGAGCACTATTGGATTTAACTTCTGAGGTCATCAGTCCCCTAGAACTTAGAACTACTTAAACCTAACTAACCTAAGGACATCACCCACATCCACGTCCGAGGCAGGATTCGAACCTGCGACCGTAGCAGTCCCGCGGTTCCAGAAAGTAGCGCCTAGAACCGCTCGGCCACTCCGGCCGGCTGTGTGTCAGAGGGTGCTTTATACCGATGATGCGTAGCAGGGAGTGCTTCACAAAAATATCTCGTGGCAGATGGTGAGTCGTAAGGAGATTACATTGTGAAATACTGGAAACGTTGACACACAAAATGTGAACTGACGCTGGAGCCGGACATCTGGCTACTGACAACAGTCTACACCGAACTCCGTTGCGGTCATGAGGACCGTGCCTATTGGCGCTGCAGTGGGGCGACTGGCATGTAGTTGTAGCTCCCAGCTGACCGGCGCTGCAGTAGCGTGGGCTGGGTGGCACTGCAACTCGCACCTCCCATCAGTGCCTCCTAATAAGCTAATCCTACCACTTCGTTCTTCCATCCTTACTGTTCCCTGTTCTTTGTTGTACGTATTGCATGTTATCCATCTTTCCCTGTAGCTGTCTCCTACTTACCTTACGCTTTTGAACATCTTGCACCATTTTACATTGCCGAAAAGTTTTTTCAGATTGTCAAACCCTGTGAATGTATCTTGATTGTTCTTAAGTGTGCTTGCATTATCAAGTGTATGGTCAGGAATTCTCCTCTGGTGCATTTACCTTCCCGAAAGCTAAACTTATCGTCATCTTATCGAATCTCAATTTTCTTTTCCGTTCTTCTACATGTTATTCTTCTTAGCAACTTGGATACGTGAACTGTTACACCGACTCTTCTGTAGTCATCGGACTGATCTGCTCTTACCATCTTTCGTATTGAGTGGATGCCGTTTGCTACTTCCCCTCTCAATCTCCCCATTTAATCGATTTTAGATATTCGTTTGGGAAGTTCCTTATCCCTGCTGCCTTGATCGAGAGTCTTTGCTTTTAATGTCACCGAAGGTTGTTTTGGCTTTTTGTTCCCTGAATCAGTCCTTTCCACAACAATGCCTTTTTCGATTTCTTCTCACTTTTCCAGCTGTCATTTCTCCTTGACTTCCCTGCACATCTGTTTTCTCCTTTCCTAAGACACTTACATTGCGATATTCGTGTCTCCCATGAATATTTTGTACCACCTTCCTTCGGTGATCAATAAAAGCACTTCTTCTGTTGTCTAGGCTTCAATCGTCCTTACCTTCCATGTATCCGTGCCTGGCTTTTTCAGAGATGTCAATTTCTGATCAAGAGAACTACTTACTGTAGTACTGACTATCGCAATATCTACAGACTTTGAGATCTTTAAACTCATCTCTCATTCCTCATAACTCAAGTATCCACGTTGATTCTTTCGAACGTATCTCTTAAACTCCTATACTCTTCGTCATCATTAAACTGTCATCTGGAACTGTATCTGATCCTTGGTACATCTTACAATCAAATAACTAATTTCAGAATCTCTGTCTGACCATGGTGCTATCCAGCAGGAATCTTCCTATCCTTTTCCAAGTTTACATTCTCTTCTCATGGTCTTAGAGCAGCGTGTTCGCTGTTACTAGCTGAAATTTATTTTAGAACTCAATCGATCTTTCTCCACTCTCATTCGTGTTACTATTCTCCCGGAACTCTGTCTTCTGTTTCTTCCTTTACTGCCACGCTTCGATGTGGCATGATTATTGTATTATCAGATCCATCTACTACCTGAATTACCTGCTCAATATCGTCACATATTTTCTCTGTCTCTTTAACAGTCTGAACTACAACACTGGTATGCTGACAGTTCTGATGAGAATAATCCTATCTCTGAACTGTTCACACTAACTCAGTGTCCACTCTGCAATCTTATTTACAAAGAATATTCTCCCGCTATACCATTTTCTGCCATTGTTGATATTACCTTGTACTATCCTCCACATAAAACCCTATCTTACTTCCATCTCACATCACATTTCCTTCAAATTTTCTATCATTCCTACTACGTTCAGTCTTCCTATACTCCACGCTACAGCTTGTAGAATATTACTATTCCCTTGATTATTCAATTTGTCTTATTGTTACCTGCCTCAGGGCAATCAGACATATCCGACTGGGGGACTAAACGGGAACCTTTTGCCGATGGAGAGATCACCAAGACACTTTTTCAACTGCAGTTCACAAGGGCCTTTCGCATCCTCACGCCGTTCACCATTTATGATTTTTCTGTCTTCATTTTTTCAACAAATATTACGTATTCTACATACATACATCATTAATACCAGTGAAACTGATGCCAGAGTCCCGAGCAAGCGCTCTTCGCTCTGCCTTCAGATTTTCTATTAGGCGCCTGTCGTGATTAGAAGAAAGAACGCCTTTTCACCTACGTCTTACATCCGATAGCGAGGCCTTAACGCCTGGCCTTCCAAGTCCCTAATGTTAATAGCGAGGCGTATGAAAGGCGTATCTAACTCAACTGTCTGCTATTACATAGTTCCATCAGGTAAGGCAAAAACATTTTATTTGTGCAGGTGTTGGAAGTTAGGTCTATTTGTACAACGAACCCAGTAACTGGCGTTCAGTATTATGAATGATCATGACTTTGCAACTACCGATGAACTGTTTTGTAGAGGAGGAGCGAACAATCACTGGCAGCGATAAGTGGGTAAGGCATTTGTTACTAGCAAGAAATCATAATTGCTTTATCGTGCATGACACCTGATTTGAGAAGATGGATATTATTAAAAGGAAAATGTGAAGACACCAAAAAGATATTTTAGGCATATCTGAATTAAAACTGATTGGTCTTGTTCGTTTCAACTCAGGGGATACGTCTACTATTCAGACAATGAAGCACAACATTCGTCACAGGAAAAACATCTGCGGAACGCAGTTCTTGGATATAATCCCATTAAATGACGTAGTGTTATCAATTCTACTAAAACGAACGAAAAAAATTATCCGTAACAGAGATGTATGCTCCAGCCGCAGATGTCGCAGATGAAAAGCCCGGAAGTTATCATAATGATGTGCCGATAGCTCTGGACTTGAATCCAAAGATATGTAAGACAGTTGTTACGACAGGCTGAAATGTTGAGGCTGGAGATACCGCTGGAGGTACGCCAGAACCAAGAATTGTAGGTAAATTTTTAAGTCCACGGAATTCAGCAGGACATAGGTTATTAGAGTACTGTACATAAAATTCTTTATATATCTGCAAACAGGATAAACACCGACAGTACGTGTGGACATCGCCAAACGGTCTACTCGCAGATCAAATTGATTACGTATTAGGACTAACAAGGTGGAAAAGTTCCGTAATAACTCGTTACCACACATTCGTCACCAGAAGCAGTCTGCCATTCAGACCATCAATGGTCTACGTGTGTGTGACCAAAAAGTCGAAAAAAATTTACGTACCAGTCCTGAAGTAAGGGGACCCAAGGACGTGTGAAAATTACATAACGACAGCCTTGGTACCATATGCTAGTAATATTCTTTTAAAAATAATTCAGAACCGACTAAAACCATGGATTCATAGAGAACTACCAAGGGAAAAAGTTCGGAAAGGGTAGAGGCCCCAAGGACCAAATACAAAAGTTGAGATAGATCTTGGAAAAAGCCTGAGAAAAACAAACAGTAAAAGCAGATGATAGAGATGCATAGGACGAATATTAAGAAAATATATCTAATTCATGAAAGAAGTGCTTTACAAATCGTTTGTTCGGTATATTCTTGAACATGAAACTTCTTAATTTAATAAACTTTTGACTTAAATTGCAATAACTGATACGGTGTAACTTCTACGTTATTTAACTCTGAGACTGCTGAGTGAAGCTGAAGGTACTGAGCCTACTTTCTCTTTACTTATTTTTATCATTTCGCTATTGACCCACAATATCCTAGCGCAACGCAATCTGACTGCTCAAAATGATAACCTGACTTCAAATAGTTAATACAAAAGAATGGCCCTGAATAAGAAGAAATATTAACAATAACCCATACAAAATGGTTCAAATGGCTCTAAGCACTATCGGACTTAACATCTGAGGTCATCAGTCCCCTGGACTTAGAACTTCTTAAATCTAACTAACCTAAGGACATCACACACAGCCCGAGGCAGGATTCGAAACTGCGACCGTAGCAGCAGCGCGGTTCCGGACTCAAAAAATGGTTCAAATTGCTCTGAGAACTATGGGACTTAACATCTCAGGTCATCAGTACCCTAGAACTGAGAACTACTTAAACCCAACTAACCTAAGGACATCACACACATCCATGCCCGAGGCAGAGCAAACAATGTATTTAGCAGATTTTACCTTAACCATGTGACAACCAGTTCAAAAAAATATATATAAAATCGTCAATAACAAATGTCCATGACAAACACACATTCAGACTGACCCCTTCCGCTAATACTGCAAACCACCAACACTGCTAATTATTAAGCTCTAACCTCCATCACTGTTGACTACTCACTCCCAGCTTCCATCACCGCTGGCTTTTCACCTCCAAGTTCCATCGCTGATGACTATTCACCTCTAACAGCGAGTCCGACCAGCTACAGTGTCTCTTTCAGAGTGCGCACAGCGCTCTCAGAGTTATTAATGCAGAGCGCTACATAGGGCAGCCAACATACAAATACATAAACAGGCTACTTACATATATTTCTCATCACCCTGGCACACTTATAACGTGGGACTAACAGGAGAGATAGAGAAGATCCAAAGAAGAGCGGCGAGTTTCGTCACGGGATCGTTTAACCGGCGCGAGAGCTGTACAGAGACGTTCAACATATTCCAATATGGAGAGTACGTTCCTGGTAGAACCAGAAAACATATTACTTCCTTCAAGAAAAGTCTCGTGAAATGACCAAAACAAGAAAATTCGAGAAACTGGCGCTAACACAAAGGTTTATAGACAATCATTCTTCCTACGCGCCATTCGCAGGTGCAACAAGTACGGGCGATTAATTATCGGTACCAGAAGTACTCTACACCAACCAGCGTCAAATAGTTTACGGCGTATTGATGTAGATGTAGTTGTAGAATATCAACAAAACTTACTTATGTTCTTCATTGACTGCGAAAAAGCATGCAGAGCAGTGCAGTGCAGTGCAAGTGACTCAGATGTGTGGCAAGTACTGGGTTTCGTGAGACCAAAATAGCGTTTAACACAACTAATCAAAAACCTCTTCAGTATGTGCAGTAGTCTTGTTCCTGTCTTGAACAGAGACCCTAATATCTGAAACGATAAAGCGCCCAGTTTTAACGTGGAAAATGGCTTAAGCAACTGTGTCGAGCAGGAGCGTTATAGCAGCAAGTTACCTTCGACATCGTCATGAGGTAAGAAGACGTCACAACCGCTTTCCTTTGTTTGTAACTGACGAGTGCTATGATCTCTCTGATGAATCTGTAATCTCTCAGATTTGTAAAGAGAGCTGTAACGTCACGGTTGCCAGGAGCTAGATGGTGGAGAGGTGAGGGGCTGGACTAGCTAATAAACACGTAATACCTCAACACAGGTAAATTTTCCCGGAGCATAAAAAATATCTTAATCACACCTTTAAATTATCGCTTCCACAATGGCCTTAAACAAGAAGAAGAAAACTCAATTACGGTTCCTCATTTAAACCTCAAAACGCTCAATTAACTTTAAATTCTAGACAATTACTGCGGCTACAAACCAGTAAGCTCTTACAGTGACAAGATTTACTAGTGAGAAAGTAAAATTCAGCACGCTCGATGGATGCAGCAAGCCACCTCCGACGTCATCAAGTGGTAAGAAAACGTCACAACCACTCTCCTTTATCATATCGATGGAACTATGACGAGTGCAATGATCTCTCTGATAAATTTTTGATCTCTCAGATTTGTAAAGAGAGCTGGAACGTTGCGGTAGCCAGGAGCTAGGGGGTGGAGAGGTGAATGGCTGGATCAGTTAATAAACACGTAATACCTTAACACATATTTATCACAGATAAATTTTCCCAGAGCATAAAAAGTATCTTAATCACACCTTTAAATTGTCACTTACACAACGGTCTTAAACGAGCAGAAGAAAACTCAATTACAGTTTCTCACTTAGACCTCGAAACGGTCAATTAACTTTAAATTCTAGACAGTTACTGCGGCTACAAACCAGGAAGTTCTTACAGTGACAAGATTTACTAGTGAGAAAGTAAATTGCAAGACACTAACAAAGTTAAAACCATTAAAACCTTGCACATCATTCTATTAAATGAATTATGTATTGAGCCACTTACAGAATTACGTTTTACACTTCGATAAGGCTGCACTTTGACTCAAGAATTACAGTAATAATAGACTTAAGCATCGCACCCAGAACCAGCAAGCGTTGCTATTGGCGTCAGATGATGGAATAATTGCACGTAGCAGAAACACGAGACCACCAAACCTTGACACACATAACGCTTGTCAGCCATCAGTACAAGCATCAGCTCAGGTTATGGAACCTGTTCAGATTTCCACAAATGAACAAAAATTTAACAACTTGGACTTTAGCAACTATCGTCCTGATTAAGGAACCGCCTGTAAACAGTCATTTAACGTATCAGTGGCTCCGACCTGTATGTTACACAATTATGTAATTAATTTATCCACCGTGACGATCTCAGTCACCAAACTTGCACTCGCTCAGCACACTTTAATTACTTCACAAGTATCAGGACAAATTTTATCACAGCCCGGAAAACACCACCCTATTCATTCCCGTACTCTCTTTCCCCTCCTTTTTCGTCTTCCTTTTTTTTTTTTTTTTTTTTTCTTTAAGAAAAGAAAGACTCATGGCGGTAGACAACTAGAGTGCAGTGTGGCTGGTAGGTTTCCCCAAAAGAATAACAATGTCCCAATTATGTTTATCAGAGCTCACCATTACACAAAGGAGATCACCGCAAGAAGAGGACAATCCAAGCTGGATTCTCGCGATGTGTACGATCCAGGTGAGAAGTCATTAAATACTGCCGTATCACAACATCCATGGCTCCTCCCAAGGAGTTGCCGTCCACTATGCCCCAGGCCAGTCTATCTTGTAGCCGCGACGCTTTTGAAATAGCCACGGAAATTTAGGCGTGCTCCATCCCTTCACCATTGAAGTCCGTAGCAAGCGAACCACTAGGAGAGCACCAGAGCTCACGCCGTCTCAGCGAACGCCATACGAAATTGTTTTTCTCTGGTTGTCGCTCACCATCCGAGTACTACTGAGTATCTACTCCCCTCCACTAAACCCTCTCGTTGCAACCAAAGGGTTGACCCATATCGATATATGAGGCAAAGAGGATATTCTTGCAAAGGTAAATCGAACTGGGGCGCCACGACCCAATAGCGTTCTAACAGGAGGATATGCAGAGGTTAAATTTAGTTTATAGAGTAATGGCGCGTTGGACACCATTCTGTAACCATTCTTATTTATAATATTTGTTTCTCTTTAAGTGTAAGTGTTTTGTTTATTGTCGACTGTAGTGAATTACGGGTAGCAATCGCATTTTAGTGAAGGTTCTTGCTGGCAGTATGAATGTTCTTTGTTTTAATATGTGTATATTTTAGCAATAAGTTTTTTCATTGTGTGTTGTAAACCCTGTACATCTCCTCAGATTTGTTTATTAATCAATTTAGAGCCCTGAGCAAGTGGGGACGAATTCGAATGCCTTACGCGGCCATAGCAGCCTGGACTTCGTAATTAATTTTCCCACGGACTCGACACTAGGTGGAGACACTTCCATCCTCTTATATAAACTAAATGACTCTATCAAGCTAAAAGCCACATGTAGAGACAGTTGTCAAATATTGTGTTTTCACACGGTTCACGATTAAATCACTTGTTACCACACGACTAACAAATACCGATGTAGTAGTATATTCCTACACTATAATGCTAGCTCTTCAAGAAGAATATAATAATTCCAATCCCGAAGAAAGCAGGCGTTGACAGATGTGAAAATTACCGAACTATCAGTTTAATAAGTCACGGCTGCAAAATACTAACGCGAATTCTTTACAGACGAATGGAAAAACTGGTAGAAGCCGACCTCTGGAAAGATCAGTTTGGAGTCCGCAGAAATATGGGAACACGTGAGGCAACACTGACCCTACGACTTATCTTAGAAGCTAGATTAAGAAAAAGCAAACCTACGTTTCTAGCATTTGTAGACTTGGAGAAAGCTTTTGACAATGTTTACTGGAATACTCTCTTTCAAATTCTGAAGGTGGCAGGGGTAAACTTCAGGGAGCGAAAGGCTATTTACAATTTTTACAGAAACCACATGGCAGATATAAGAGTCGAGGGGCATGAAAGGTAAGCAGTGGTTGGGAAGGGAGTGAGACAGGGTTGTAGCCTCTCCCCTATGTTATTCAATCTGTATACTGAGCAAGCAGTAAAGGAAACAAAAGAAAAATTCGGAGTAGGTATTAAAATCCCTGGAGAAGAAATAAAAACTTTGAGGTTCGCCGATGACATTGTAATTCTGTCTGAGACAGCGAAGGACTTGGAAGAGCACTTGAACGGAATGGACAGTGTCTTGAAGGGAAGGTATAAGATGAACATCAACAAAAGCAAAACGAGGACAATGGAATGTACTCGAATTAAGTCGAGTGATGCTGAGGGAATTAGATTAGGAAATGAGACACTTAAAGTAGTAAAGGAGTTTTGCTATTTGGGGAGCAAAATAACTGATGATGGTCGAAGTAGAGAGGATATAAAATGTAGACTGGCAATGGCAAGGAAAGCGTTTGTGAAGAAGAAAAATTTGTTAACATCGAGTATAGATTTAAGTGCCAGGAAGTCGTTTCCGAAAGTATTTGTATGGAGTGTAGCCATGTATGGAAGTGAAACATGGACGATAAATAGTATGGACAAGAAGAGAATAGAAGCTTTTGAAATGTGGTGCAACGGAAGAATGCTGAAGATTAGATGGGTAGATCACATAACTAATGAGGAGGTATTGAATAGAATTGGGGAGAAGAGGAGTTTGTGGCACAACTTGACAAGAAGAAGGGATCGGTTTGTAGGACATGTTCTGAGGCATCAAGGGATCACCAATTTAGTATTGGAGGACAGCGTGGAGGGTAAAAATCGTAGAGGGAGACCAAGAGATGAACGCACTAAACAGATTCAGAAGGATGTAGGCTGCAGTACGTATTGGGAGATGAAGAAGCTTGCACAGGCTAGAGTAGCAAACCAGTCTCAGAACTGAAGACCACAGCAACAACAATGCTAGCTCCATCTATGGAATTTACTTCTTGTGTACAACAAACATTTGTTTCATAAATACACAGCCTGGGAAAATTTGAAGCGCCGAGAAGGGATTTAGAAAACGAAATCAAACTATGCAGTTTAAGGGGAGTACGCAAATCCTACATCTATAGTGCTAAATTTCTAGTATTGATGACTCATTATCCTAGAAACTTTGACAGATAGATACTTGAAGTTATTGGGAAATATGGTTTCCCTCCTTTTCTAATTACTTAATCAGAATCTTAATGTATAGACAAATAATTAATTAGCTATAATTTCTTTAAATTTATGTTCTGTTTTTTTTTTTAATCCACTTTTGCTTCTGGAATAAAAGACCATTACAGATAGAAATGTTTTGGTGGTTCTGCAGCAGCATTATACTAAGACGTAACATAGTGTAAAATTACATCTACGTATCAGTAATTGTTCCTAAGATAATGGGCGAAATATTAAATAAAAATCATTTTCAGGGAATCAAGATTTAACGTTTCATTTGATATTAATTCACATATGGAGGCATGCTAGCTCCAAGATACAGCCAGCCCCGTAATCAGCATTATCTGGGTGCTGTTCTTGATCATCCTGCAAACCTGAAAGCTTCTTTCTTTTCCTGCCTCTTGCTTCTTTAGTCATATCCTCTGCTGCACGGTGGACTTTCGTGATCCTAAGTTGATACGTTGCCTGGAAGGCTTGCAGTGTGCTGGCTCCTGGAGTGGTACCAAGTTGCTCTATTGTCCTAATTTCTCCCTTATTACCATTATTAAACGTTGTCACAGTGTCACAAATACCGAAGCGTAGAGTTTTCATTCCTACAAAGAAACATTTTGGTATGTGGGTCCAAATGACATTATTGAAAGACTTATGTTCTGCCCTGGAGACATTTGGAAATAAGATCAGTATGAACTAACTCTATATCTATTGGTTTAAAGCTTCTGTCGCTGCACATGGTAAGCTTTTTTTGTGCCTAAGTTGTTTCCGCCGTTGTGGCTGAGCGGTTCTAGGCGCTTCAGTCCGGCACCGCGCTGCTGCTACAGTCGTAGGTTCGAATCCTGCCTCGGGCATGGATGTGTGTGATGTCCTTAGGTTAGTTAGGTTTAAGTAGTTCTGAGTCTATGGGACCGATGACCTCAGATGCTAAGTCCGATAGTGCTTACAGCCATTTGAACCTAGTTGTTGCTCTGTACCCGATGCCTGAGGTTTGCGGTACTTGCACCATGAATCGGCACCAAGTGGGCAAACACCATGTATAGGTGTATCATCAGTGTATAATTTGTGGGAGAATGTAGCCTACACTGCCTTTTTCATTCCTTGTAGGTCATCTTTATTGTTTCTTATGGCCATTCCATAATACTGTTGGAGTTCATTAATGTTCTTGTCTGTTAGTCTTAATTTACCAATTAGAGTCTCAACAAAATGCATGTGCAATACCGCCATTTATAGCTATATACTGCGTCCAATCTCTTAACACGAACATTAGCGTGACTTCAAGGAATAAATAGCTGTAAATCACATTCTTATAGATTGAATAGTTCTGGAGATAGAGATACTTAAGGAAATCGTTGCTCTATAACTTCAAGGTAATAAAAATTATAATCCCAATTGGAATTAATCGACATATGATGCATGAAATTATTCAGGAGAGATCAAACATTGTTAAGAGATAATAACCGGGAAATATGACTTTTTGTCGAATCCTACCATTCGTACTCCCCGTAAGAGGATATGTGACTTTATTTCCCTGATTACAAGATCAAGTCAAATTTGCAAATAACTTGGCAGTATGAGCCCATTTACTCCCGTGCAGCCCCTTTGACCAGTACACATGTACTGACTCGGCTGTCATAAAGCCGTTGTACTCATTCATGAGGCAATCTGGCTGTTCTAGCTGATCCTTAATTTCATCGATGGAAGTACTGGGACGGAGTGATATCCGATCTGGTCCCACATGTTATCTGTCGCGGACGATCTTGCTGGCCACAGGAGAATTTCAATGTCATGCAGACGGTTCACAGAGACACGTGCACTGCGTGGACGAGCGTTGCCGCGTTGAAAACATGCACCACGGTAGCGTCGCGTGAGCGGCAGCGCGCGAGGACGCAGGATGTCCGTGACGCACCTTTGTACCACTGGAGTTCCTCAGTCGCCAGCAGCCGGGACGCAGAGTCACACCAACGTTTCCCAACACCTCGACGCAAAGTATAACAGCACTGTGCTTTTGCGAAACACTGGAAGAAAGCGACCCCTCGGCAGGTCGCCGCCGTACACGCCGACCATGCTTATGCCGAGTACTGATTCATCGCGGAACGGTATGTGGCACTTCTCACCTGTATTACATTTTTCTCGGTCATGGGACCACTCCAAACACAACCTTTGTGCAACAGTGCTAACGATACCGGCACATGTGACGGTAATTACCTAGTCCAAATGCTGCTAGTCTCCCACCAGTGAAGCGCGATGACACAGTTAGTCCATTACCTATTCTCGAATGGCAGGCGCAGACGTGAAGCACTTAGGATGTACTTTTTGTGGGATGCGACTATTTTCCCCACCGGTGGTCAGAGATGGTCGACCGCAAACCTGACGACCAGTATGCCTGCCATCACGTTCCTTTACCATCCAGCATGGATACTACCATATCCGAATACCGTCTAAACTTCTAAATTGCAGGCGACCAAACGGACACTCATGAGGATCCTTTCAAACTCTTCAGGTGCTGATAGCGCTGTGGCACACGTGTACGCGGTATCTCCGTGTCCCGCACAGTGATGGCCCAACATCTGGCGCTTCTTACCGTCCGTTATAGAGCCTACCACGCGCGGTAATAAAACCAGACACGAATTACACTAATGCAGTCTGGTGGCCGTTCTGTCAGAGACAAGCCGGTCGAAGTGGCCGTGCGGTTAAAGGCGCTGCAGTCTGAAACCGCAAGACCGCTACGGTCGCAGGTTCGAATCCTGCCTCGGGCATGGATGTTTGTGATGTCCTTAGATTAGTTAGGTTTAACTAGTTCTAAGTTCTAGGGGACTAATAACCTCAGCAGTTGAGTCCCATAGTGCTCAGAGGCATTTGAACCATTTGTCAGAGACAACTGCAACTTCAATAATTTACATACCCACCGATGGTGTGTACGTGCGCGAATTTACATTGACAGCCGACCATATCCTCTGCGTGTCATCCAGCGTGCCTCATCTTCCAAAATTTAATATTATCCATTACGAATAATTTGATGAATAACAATTCATTACGACCGTATATACAGATTAGTGCATTAAATGTTTTAAATATATGCGATCATATTCAGTGCTCTTATCGTCTATTTCTTGTCGGGTTGCAAAACAAAACGAGCTGGATGGAACCTTGCAAAAGACACTGTAATCGTTTTCGAACAGTCAGAAGCGAGTACGGTACGCAGCAATAGCTAGAGACCTTGACTTCCTGTATTATGGGGCAGAGGTAATGGCGACTAGCCGTGGGCACCCGGAGATCCGCCTCGAGGCTTGCAAAACGGCGCTGGCTGTAAGGCTCAGAGTGGCTCTCTGCCGACCGTGTGTCTCCGCCGGCTGTAGAAGCCTCTC
Organism: Schistocerca americana; assembly: GCF_021461395.2. Taxonomy (NCBI): domain Eukaryota; kingdom Metazoa; phylum Arthropoda; class Insecta; order Orthoptera; family Acrididae; genus Schistocerca; species Schistocerca americana. The sequence goes on along the minus strand of NC_060120.1, from coordinate 518,541,922 downwards.
CTGCCCTACTGTCCCCATTCACACATTTTCTTCAAGCAACTGTTAACAGCATCAGTATGTTTGTTGAATTACGTGATGAACTCAATGCGAATATATTTTTGACATTGTGTCAGAAAGATCGTTATCGCCGGCCGGTGTGGCCGTGCGGTTCTAAGCGCGTCAGTTTGGAACCGCGTGACCGCTACGGTCGCAGGTTCGAATCCTGCCTCGGGCATGGATGTGTGTGATGTCCTTAGGTTAGTTAGGTTTAAGTAGTTATAAGTTCTAGAGGACAGATGACCTCAGTAGTTAAGTCCCATAGTGCTCAGAGCCATTTGAACCATTTGAACCAGATCTAAACTCAGGGGAAAAACTTCAAGAAGCAAAGATCGCAAGTAAAGCATTTATCTTGATAGCCGGTTTCGGTACGACTACGTTGCGTTTGTCAGCTCTTATACTCTGCAGATTCACACAGTTGGCCCCATCTGTGCTATGCATCATGTCACATCAGAGCAGGATGCTTTACTAGCGATCTCGGCTTTCTGAAGTTTTTTGTCTTAGTTTAGAACACAATGCTGTCTTGTAAATCAATTTATTTACGCCCGGTTTCAATAGTGAAACCATTTCCACAGCGAAGAGATATATTTTACAGAGCTGACATCACATGTCATGTTGAAAAGCATGAATCACACGTGAGGTGAGCTTTGTAAAATATATCTTTCCACTGTGGGGATTGTTGTATGTCTGGAACCGGGCGTGAATAAATTGACTTACAAGACAGCATTGTGTTCATCAGGCATTTCAACAAACTTTCCCTCGTTGTATGCCTTGTCATCTCCTGGCCTCACTTATACATACATTCCACTAATACTTATTGGCGTATTAGAAGACAGTATACACCCGCAAACAAGTGAATTAGGGTTACCTAATTAGTAGAGTGTAACGCTGATCACGGCGTGGATGCGCCCTGGCAAGGAAGTCATGAGATATGCAGATAGATGGGTAGCCATCGTAATTTTTTGCATCATTCATGGAGATCGAGCTGGAGTGGGGATAAATCATTAACATCTTGTTTAATGACATTATTTATTGCTCAATAGGAATTAGTTCGTGTTATCTGGCCATGTCCGGTGCGTTTAAAGTGTTCCTCAAACCATTGTGAGATAATTTTAGAGCTATTAAGGCTTTCAGAAGACACATACTTCAGAAGTGCAGGAGATGAACAAATGGACGCATTTCGTAATCTTTCGCTATATGTTAACGCCTCCCTGGCATGTAACCTGCAGGCAAGAGAATCAAATCATCCAACGCGTCTTTGAACGTAGTTTCACCTGTCATCGGAGTGTTCCTATCCGTATCGCTACAGGTCTGTTCAGGCTACCTGTTTCCTTCCTTGTAGCGTGTAATGGGGGTGAAATATATTTTTAAGATGGGATGGTGCTCCACAGCTGCTTCATGAGACGCATACAGTGCAGAGCCAAAGAAACTAGTACACCTGCCTAATGTCGTGTTGGCCCCCCGCGAGTACGCAGAAGTGCGGTAACACGGCGTGGCATGGACTCAACTAATGTCTGAAGTAGTGCTGGAGGGAACTGACGCCCGGGTTCCCGGGTTCGATTCCCGGCGGGGTCAGGGATTTTCTCTGCCTCGTGATGACAGGGTGTTGTGTGATGTCCTTAGGTTAGTTAGGTTTAAGTAGTTCTAAGTTCTAGGGGACTGATGACCATAGATGTTTAGTCCCATAGTGCTCGGAGCCATTTGAACCATTTTGAGGAAACTGACACCATGAATCCTGCAGGGTTGTCCATAAATCCTCAAGAGTACGAAGGGTGGAGACCTCTTCTGAACAGCACGGTGCAAGGTGTCTCAGATATGCTCACTAATGTTCATGTCTGGGGACTTTGGTGGCCACTGGAGCCGAACCGCACACTAACTCTAGAGTCGTTGTGGGGCGGCAGCGGGGTTGTTTGCCTGCTGTGGCCTCTTGTGGGTTTATGGACCACTGTGGGCGACAACGGGATGAAGCCTCTCCGTCGTTTCTAGGTTTCTACATTCCAAACAGAATTCGCTTCCTCTTTACCAGAACTATTCTGTAATTTTGAAGCTTCAGTGCGATGATCTGTTCACTGATCCCAAATGTAACACTGACTGAAAATTATTCTTCTTTTGGGTTCCTGAATTCAATGCTGGCAACAGTTTTCCATGCCAATGAACAGTAACAATTGAAGTGGATACCATTTATGAAGGCTGACTTCATTATTTGAGACCGTTCCCCTCTCTTCTTCCGTCTAGTTCAATGAAGAGATTTATTAAAACAGAACTCTTCAGTATTGTGACCAATATAGAATCTCGTACAATCAGCTGGCGTCTATCCAAGGCAGTCATGGATTTTCCGTTGTAAAATCTTTGGTAACTCGCCTTGCAGAACTGACCAATGAACTATTCTCGGAAGTACGTTCTAAAAACTGACCACTCTTCAAACGCTGAAAAAAATACAGCAGAAGATGTAGAAATAGGTGCTGTGTACTTTTGTTTCCCTTGTCTTTTCTCTTCTTAAAATTTTCTCTTCTTCGTCATTTCCTCCTTATCCACAAGTATTCGGCCTACTCCTGCAAGATGTCCTTATGCCCTAGTTCTTTCCATCAAATTAAGTACATCCTGTCTTCTTCCAGACTGATTGTAGAGCACTGGCATCTATGAGTTAAATAAATTGTCCAAATCCATACCAATATTATAACTGCGATAGTAACTCCGTCTGTTATGCTTTCACAACTAAAGGCAGAACCGATTTTGATGAAATGTGGTATGGCGCTAACTTGAACTCTAAGGAAGAACATAGGCTACTTTAAAAAGTATGTAGTACAACACTTACATTGATTTGAAGAGTATAAGGCGAATACGGAACAATAATTACTCTTCGAAAAAGCAACATACTCTTCGACTTTGAACTTTATTATATCTGTGGAAATGCTTTTATTGCCTCATATGGTCCATACGACACGTTTCAACGCTTTCAATACAATGCTTATACAACCCTCTACATGTTTAATCCGTATTTATACACTAAATCAAATGTGTGTGAGTTCATAAGGGACCAAACTGCAGAGGTCATCGGTGCCTACACTACTTAATCTAACTTATCCGAAGAACAACACACACACCCATGCCCGTGGGAGGACTCGAACCTCCGGCGGTAGGGGCCGCGCAGTCAATGACATGGCGCCTCTAACCGCGCGGCCACTCCTCGCGGCTTACACTAAGTCAATCACAAACGCCAAGCATTTTAGCCGCTGAGCGTCACGCGTCTCATATAGCTTTTAAGACGCGCGTGAGCATGGATCAGCTGTCAGCGGGTCTGACGTTACAGTTCTCGACACTCGTCCTTGTTGTTCAGGGTTCAATTCCCGGCCGAGTTGAATGTTTCGTGCTAGCGCCTGGGCGTGTATGTTCTTCTCATTACAATTTGTACAATTTGACCACCATCGACTAACAAGTCGCAGAAATGACGTAAAAAAAAAAAAAAAAAAAAAAGAGCTAAAACTTTAAAACTCGCACCAAGCACCCGAACTTTGCGAACAGCATCTCTCGGCCAATAAAGCTACACATGCATTATTTAATTTTATTTTACTGATATGCGGGCGTAGCACATCTTGTTATTTGTAAACTTCTCTTCAAGGCACTTATTTTTTTTATTTTTGCAATTTTCTCCACTCTGAATGCGAGTTAAGAGCCTTCTGTGACAAATACTGAATAGCTCTTATTGGAATTCTTGCTTTCTTCCAAAATATAATGCACTCGAGAACCACAAGATTACCATTTTCACTAAAGGCTAATTTCACTTCCCGTGGGTTACGAAATAAAATTTGGTTTGTATATCGCCAATTAAAAACACACGTTCCTTGGCACTGCGCGGTTGATGTGATATTTTAGAATGTGATTGTAAAATACGTACGATACGCCCGGTGACGAACAAACAACTGACTTTACTGCATGTGCACGTACTGAAAAGCTGAGGTGACATCTGTGAACATTTGCGCTCAAGTCAGCACCGGATACAGTGATTAGACAGCAACAAAATTTTGTACAGACTTTTTGTAGAGTAAGTCAAACAATACTGGAGGGTGAGCGCTTAAAAATATTGATGCCGGAAAGTAAGGAACATTCCAATCCACATAGCCACTGTGACGGGCGCGAGCGAGACAGGCAATTCCACGTATCGCTGTGCATTTTTGCTCAGGAACGTGCGTTGGCTGACAAGGATTAATTCATTGATTCAGTACATATGTAAACCAGTCTAAATAAGGGTCGTCAACCTCGCTTTGACCCACGAGGCTCCTATATAACTAATCAACGCCCTGTAGCAAACCAGCTACAGCTTTCTAAAAGATTGCCAGATTCGACGACTAGATTGGAAAAGCAGCTTCGCTACATCGTTTTCGACTGGTTGCTTGCAATTACCCACAACAATCTTCTTCGTAAATAGGATAAGTCTAAACTAAAAAGTACATAGCCCACAAAAAACACCATATTTCAAGTTTCTGCTAGGACTAACTGAGTTCATAGTATCCTATCAGAACTTGCCAAGTCCGCCTCATTGGTTAACAAGGGAACCTCCCCATCGCACCCCCCTCAGATTTACTTACATATAAGTTGGCACAGTGGATAGGCCTTGACAAACTGAACTAAGATCAATTGAGAAAACAGGAAGAAGTTGTGTGGAACTGTGAAAAAATAAACAAAATATACAAACCGAGTAGTCCATGGGCCACATAGGCAACATCATGGAGACCGGCAGCCCAGGAGCGCCGTGGTTCCGTGGTAGCGTGAGCAGCTGCAGTAGGAGAGGTCCTTGGTACAAGTCTTCCCTAGAGTGAAAATTTTACTTTCTTTATTTTTGCATAGTTATTATCTGTCCGTTCGTTCATTGACGTCTCTGTTCACTGTAATAAGTTTAGTGTCTGTGTTTTGCGATTGCATCGCAAAACCGTGCGATTAGTAGACGAAAGGACGTGCCTCTCCAATGGGAACCGAAAACATTTGATCGCAAGGTCATAGGTCAACCGATTCCTCCACAGGAAAACACATCTGATATATTCTATACGACACTGGTGACGGCATGTGCGTTACATGACAGGAATATGTTGTCGACTAACCTAACTTGTACACTTGGCGAATGGGTAAAAAGATTCTTCTACCTTGCCCGATTTACGTTTTCTTGTGAATGTGATAATCACTCCCAAAAAAAGTGATGGAAACATAAGAGTTTGTCACATATACTGAAAATAAAAAATTAAGCTCTTCACTCAATGGAAGACTTGAACCAAGGTCCTTTCGTTCCGCAGCTACTCACGTTACCACGAGACCACGACGCTTCTGTGCTTCCAGTGTCCTTGATGTTGCTTATCTTCCATGAACTATTCAGTTTGTATATTTTGCTTATTTTTTCACAGTTCCACACAACTTCTTCCTGTTTTCTCAATTGATCTGTGTTCAGTTTTTCAAGATCTATCCATTGTGCCAACTTATAACTAAATCTGAGGGGGGTGCGATGGGGACGTTCCCTTGTAAGTAATGCTTCCAGGTAGGTAAGTGCACCTCGTGCAGCAGGGCCGCCTGTTCCTGCCCTGTACGCCCAACGATTAGCAATACTCGCCTAGAAAACCGACCAAGGCGGATTCCACGCCCACATGCGCCAGCACTCTTCACTGGGGATCACTAGCTCCCGAATTCATTGACGCAGGCTTGAATCTCACAAGGGCTGCCAACCGGATCCTGCAGTAACATTTAGCCTTACAGCCTCGGAAGCAACGTGAGGCTGTTTACAGTGCTTGTTTCGTGCTTCCGCTTATAGGATCTTCTGAAGTTTAGTTATACCGGCCGTTATGTGAAAATTACTTGGAATGAGCCTCACCACCCTGACCACCGTACATTTAGGAGTATTTGGGAAATCTCTTCATTCCCTCGAGTCAGGAAAAACTTCTTTTCCCCGTATATCGGGGACTGACACTGGCGTGTACAACTTCCATAGGACGAGTACAAAGGCCAGGCCAGGAAGAGATAAGTTAGTAACAAGACAGATCCACAATGCATGAGTATTCAAATCATTCAAAACCTCTCCACTGTAATGAAAATGTTTTGCTGTCACACCCATTCCCTAATCACCTACTCCGCAAAAGCTTATTGTCATGATGAAAACTATTATTTCTTCTCGTGCAATCCATGACTGTGTACGCGTACTCTCATTTAGGTGGTAGTTTCGCAGTATTCTCCGGTAAGTAGTTTACACTTTGCAAGGAAATCAATAAGAGGTATCACATTTGGATCCTAGTCATTATGTTTCAAACAAACGAGCTCTACAACTACTTTTATGAAGCTAGTCAGTAAGTCAGCATACGAAGCATGGCGGAGGGTACGTCGTACCACAAAGGGTAAATCCCTTTCCTGCTCCACTCGCAGATGGAGTGAGGGAAAAGTGCTGTCTATATGCGTCCGTACGAGCCCTGATTTCTCTTGATCTGTCTTCGCCATCCTTACGCAAGATGTACGTTGGTGACTGTAGAGCCGTTCTGCAGTCTGTCGCAAATGCCGGTTCTCTACACTTTCTCAATACTGTTTCACGATACGAACGTCGCCTTCCCTCTAGGGTTTCTTATTTGGGTTCACGGAGTGCTTCTGTAACACTCCACATATTTTGTCACAGGAACACCCGTTTACGTCCAGTGCTTTGAAAAAATTGTTTCATTTCTGGCGTAAACCGCTGGATGCACACTTCAAATGGTTCAAATGGCTCTAAGCACTAAGGGACTTAACATCTGAGGTCATCAGTCCGCTAGACAGAACTACTTAATCTTAACCAACCTAAGAACATCACAGATATCCACACCCGAGGCAGGATTCGAACCTGCGGCCATAGCAGCAGCGTGGTTCCGGACTGAAGTGCCTAGAACCGCTCGGTCACAACGGCTGGCTGCACGCTTCAAATACCGTACAAGAATGGTACACTAAGTAAAATGGATCCTTTCCAAACTAGCCTAAGTGTTGTTCAGGACGGCGTTCCCGCATTTCTTTTGGTCTGCATTCAACAAATAGGAAACCTATCTTGCATATCGATAGCTTATATTAAGATGCTGTCTCGTCAGTACAAGGAATAACGCAGTCAACTGCAGCAAACCATTTCCCGACTATGGAAACTTCAAGCAGGCCTGGACATATCTCTGTAGGAGTAAAAATTTTAAAAGAAGGAAATTTAAATAAAACATCTCCCACTCCATATGACCGTCTGGTACGGCAACGGTATATAGATTATTCTTAGATAAAACAATCTAGCTTGCGAAAATATTGCTCTAATGAAGCGTTTCGCCTTTATAGGGCATCATTAAATTATCATAGAGAGAGAGATAGATCCGTTGAATTGTTATGCTGTGGAACGTCATAACTGTGTCGAAGGCACATGCTCCGGTTAGTTCGATCTGGACGTATGCTTACGCCACAGCTTAATAGTTCTGCGGTTGTCTCTCAATCCACGATAGTTTGAAGACGCTCCGCAAAGGCGTAACGCGTCATTAAAGCAATTTTTCGCAACCAAGACTGTTTCATTCAAGAATAAATAAATTTGCATCAGCATGGTATAGCTGTCCATCCACTTGAACGAATCACACACAAGACTATCACTATAAAGGCAGAATAAATTAACCTAAGCCGCAGATAAAGAACACGCCTCATGTACGCAACATCTGAGGGAACAGCAAAAACATTTATTGATATCGACTCTTTCTCCGTACTAGGCTGCTGTCTTTTATATTTCTACTTGTAGAAAACATTGTCGCACACTCTCGAATCTCGTTCCACGTAGACCACTAGCGCACATGCAGTCTTCATTTACACAGATCAACAAATGTCACCGGCCCTACAGGACTCGTTTAGCGATATACAACCTAACCTCGAAACATTCTCATTTGAGGCCGCGCAATATTATCTCTGGTCACGGAGCAGACGTGTCAGTTCTCAATTAGATGCGCAGTTAGTTGCGGCCCCCGTGAGGCAGTTGCGAGCAGCGCAGCAATCAGCGAGTGGGCGCTGCCCTTATCTGATGGCCATATTTCCCGTTCGTTTGCTGCAGATGGAATCTGCGGAGTGACAAATTGCGGGCCATTATGGTGAACAATGGGCGCGGCGCGGGCGTGTCTTTTGGTTCAATTAATACGAGTTACAACGGATCGCGTAGACGCTGCGGCACCCAGTTTCATCACACAACCAGCGACTACCGCTGCGAAAGACACGAATTGTCTACTCCTTCGCTGAGGGGGGACGCACCAGAAAATTGCTATATGGAAATGTGTTGTGTCTTGCAAAATACAAACAGTAACATATCAGTTCCTCGGCGCGCTCGTAGGGGCTGTACTTCAGCCTGAAAATAGTTGGCCGACCTTGTCTTAATCCAGCCAAATGGAGGAGGTGCTTGATTCTTAGTGATCAATAAATATTTTTTCCAGTTTTTTTTTTTTTTTTTTTGAAAAAGGGGGGAGCAGCTTAATGAGAGAGCATTTACTTTCTGGACAGGTAAACATGGCGATCTCTTATAGAACGCAGTAAGTGTCATTTATTCCAGCATAAAACTGGTCTTTTTGGGTATGTCTTGCTACATTTTGATTTTAAGTTGCTATCCTGTTTTATGTATAAAGATTATACTATTAAACGGTTGGAGGCAGTGTTGTGCAATCTGAGGTGTTCGTTTCTAGTCCAGTAATTGTATCTCTGAGTTTTCTGAAAAGGTTTATTTCTACAAGGCCGCGTTTAGTGGTACAGAAAAAGTGACTGTTCCAAAGTTTCTAGCCGCGCCGGGTAGCCGTGTGGTCTTGGGCGTCTTGTCACGGTTCGTGCGGCTTCCCCTGTCGGAGGTTCGATTCCTCCCTCGGGCATGGATGTGTGTCCTTACCGTAAATTAGCTCAGGTTAGTGGAATTAGAGTGGAAGCCTAGGGACCGATTACCTCAGCAGTTAGGTCCTATAGTCCTTGTCACAAATTTCCAATTTTCAAAGTTGTCTTGTGGGTCAAAGTGAGGCGACCATTATTTAACATGACAGTATAAGTGTAACAATGTATAGAAACAATGTGGTTCCGCTAACTAATGTTTCGGAGCAAGTCTAAGGAGCAATACGCCGCTTGACTTCTCTAGCGCACCGCAAGGCGCTCAGTGCGTTGAATTTGCTGGCGGTCGCGAGTGAATCTTCGCTAGTCGCCATGGAAGCTGGGATACGATAGACGAGAAGGGACGTTTCCAAACAAACCGTTTCCGCTAGACGCACCGAACGAAACTCTCACAAAGTTGTGGTTTCATTACACAATCAAATCAGCGTTAGTCGAGCAGACCAGTGTTCTGGTTCAGCTCTGGAACCATTAAACGCCGATGCATTAGCTGCAGAACATAAAAGTTACGTTCAGGAACTCCTTTCCTTTCGGTTTCCAAATTGCTGTTACCTGGTTCCTCCCATCTGTCTCACTATTCTCCAGAAGTGAGAAATCTCCAGTCTCGGCTGTCGTCGTCTTACCTTACCGATTTCGCCACGTGAGTCTTTGAATTCAGCATGTATAGTTTGTTGCAATGATGCAAACATTTCCTGTAATTTTTCCTGAAAACCAGAGAATTTTCCAGCAGTGAAGCGCCATACTTCAGTCAGAGTGGATGTGAAACATGACTTTCCCTTTGTTGATAATAAATTGTCAACGATGTAGTTGTGTACGTTGTAAATTCTCGTTACAGGTTCATTCAGCAAGCGCGAAAGCGTCACGGAGATGCTCTGTCAACTGCAGTGGCAGACGCTGCGACATAATCGTCCTGTATTGCGGTGTGGCCTTTCGCTTAAGTTACGCACGTTGCTAATAGAGACCGCCAATCAATTGTTTTCTCCTACTTAAATCTCGTCAAAAGACCATAAAAATAATGTCAGAGAGATTGGAGCTCACCTCACGTTATTGGAAAAGAAAAAGTGGGAAGTGACAGTAACACACAAAGTACGTGCCACTACACACCGTAAGGTGGCTTGCGGAGTATAGCTGCAGATGTAGACCTTTGACTGAAACACGTATCTCAAATGGTTCAAATGGATCTGACCACTATGGGACTTAAATTCTCAGGTCATCAGTCACCTAGAACTTAGAACTACTTAAACCCAACTAACCTGAGGACATCACACACATCCATGCCCGAGGTAGGATTCGAACCTACGACTGTAGCGGTCTCGCGGATCCAGACTGTAGCGCCTAGAACCGCTCGACCACCCCGGGCGCCCCACGTATCTCAACATATAAAATATATTTTCACTGAAATTAGTGGATTTTCCGTAAATCCACCATCTATGGCATCTGAAGTGGATCTAAACCATAGCATTTGAGTTTCTACGACACGCGTGATGATTGTGGGGGTGATTATAACAGGGAGAAAAGGCAAAATTTCCATGTGCATTCGCTATCAACTGCATTCATCTAAAGGTGCCATTCAATGTGATAACATCGATTATAAGGTACACTTGCCACGCTATAGGGCGATCCATAACGTTGGAAATAAGAAACACACCTCGTACGCCGAGCTCGCAGTGTAGATACTTTTATTGTTCCAAGATGATCGGTTTCAACAGTCTTACGGTGCCATCATCTGAATTTATGGAACTTGTTACAAAACTGCGATGTTACATTACATGAGGTCAAGGCATAAAAAGCGCTCCACACGTATACATATCTTGATATAAACTCAGTCTGTAAAATGTACATAGTTGATAAAGTGCACACAGTTTCATCAAGATATGTGTAAATGTGGAATGTCTTTTATACTTCGTCTTCATGTAATGTAACAGGCAGTTTTATAGACAGTTGGATAAGAGTATGGCAGCAGAGAACTGTTGAAACCAGTCATATTGGAACAATAGAAGATCTACACTCCGATCACGGCGTACGAAATGGGTGTCCCATCCTTCCCCATCTGGTAATAATGACTTGCCCGTTGAGTTTAGTGCCCAAAACACTAGCTCACGAGGCAGAGTCACGTCCGGATCCAATTTCCAGGAAGATTGAGGATCATGGTCTGGTACAATGGGCATCTGCTGTGTGAATTTTACATGATTTCCTACGTTAGTTGAGGCAATCGCGACCTGGTCCCCAATCTCCAACTCGCAAATGCGACATACAATCATAAAAATTCATACCTCACTGACAAGAATACACGATTAACGGAGAGACCGCGGAAAGAACTTCCCTTGGAGGAAAGAAGGACATCGACTACGAACTTAAAATAAAGCTAAATTTTCCAAATCACGAAAACAGCGGTCCCAGTGTGATGGAATACATATTGGCTAAGAGACAGATAATCACATACATGAGTTAGGAAGCATTAAAGCTGGCTCATTCGAAGCTTTCTGTGCGTAACTTGTAACGGACATTATAACACAATGGTGAAGAACTTATTGAGCGTTAAACATATGAGGAGCCATTTCAATTTTTTTGATCCAAGTGCTTCCATCATTCCACTTTTTGTCTGACAGCTGCGACTTCAGCACTGATGTCTCTAGAGCTGTCAGTGGGAATGCAGAAGGGGTAAACTGAGCGTTAATGGTAGAGACCTCAGCGATGATCGAAGACGAATGAAGAATTTTGATCACGGCAGAATCCTAATAAAACTGAAATCTGACATATAATGAGTCGAAAACTTCAATGTTTCACCTAAGTGAAAGTGATCCACATAACGCTATCTACGAGGATGGTTGGTAAGAAAAAGAAATGTTTATTTCGTAACGAAGTCCCCTTACTTCTCGACATAGTGTCTTTTGAGGGATACGCACTCGTTCCAGCGATCCTCAAGGTTTTCATCTCATGTGGAAAGTTGGTTCTGTCAAACTCTGCAAAATAATCGATGATTGCAACTATCACTCCCTTATCTGATGAATTTTTTTCCCAGCATGGCAGAGCTTCAGGTTACTGAACAGGAAGATATCACTTTGGGCTACGACATGCCGCTTGGGTGGATCAGGAATCAATTCACACACTTATGCCTTTTTTATCACCGATGTGTGGATGGTGTATTATGCTAGGGAAACAGCGTGTTTTTGCATGACAACCTTATTTTTCAGCCAATACATGTTTCAAATGGTCCAGCAATGAAGCATAATGCGGTACAGCTATGATTCTTCCTTTTTCCAAGCGACCTATGAGGATTATTGCCTGGGAGTCTCGAAAAACAATGCCGTCACTTTACCAGCTGACAAAATGGTCTTTCCTTTTTTCGGCGCACTTTCAACACCTTTTTTTGTCTTTTTTTTTACTGACGTTTTGACTCTGGTGTGTAACGACGGGTCGCGGTTTCATCAACAGTCTCAAATCGGTGTAAAAAGTCTTGGTGTTTGCAATTTAACATCGCCAACCAATGTGCTGATATACGTATCGGATGCGCTTTTGGATGCGACTGTGAGCAATCGCGGAAACCACCTCACACACAGCTTTTCCATAGCCAATTCTCCGTGCAGGATAGTACGCACTTGCTCCGTTGAGATGTCTACAATCTCAGCTCACTAGTTTTTATTCGGCGCCCTTGCATTGCCCTATAATGGGTTTTGTAAATAGTTTCCTATGTGGTGACCTCAACTGGACGTCCCGAGCGAACTTCGTCTTTGGTGCTTGACCGACCACGTTTAAATTCATTAATCCACAAGTAAATGGTCTTCACTGATGGTGCAGAGGCCACATGAACCTCATTCAGTTCACTGCAACCCATCAAATTAAAATGTTTAATAATACTACGGAACTCGAGTTTCTCTATTTTCAATCGCGGTGGACACACTGACGTCCAGTTCAAACGGCTGTCAACTGTGAACAGTGTGCTGTACCCAGAATGAGATTTTCATTCTGCAGCGGAGTGTGCGCTGATATGAAACTGCCTGGCAGGTTAGAACTGTGTGCTGGACCGAGAATCGGACTCGGGACTTTTTGCCTTTCGCGGGCAAGTGCTCTACCATCTGAGCTACCCAAGGTCGACTCACGCCCCGACCTAACAGCTTTACTTCCACCAGTACCTCGTCTCTTACTTTCCAAACTTCACAGAAGCTCTCCTGTGAACCTTGCAGAACTACCACTCCTGAAAGAAAGGATATTGCGGAGACATGGCTTAGCCACAGCCTGGGGGATGTTTCCAGAATGAGGTTTTCACTCTGCAGCGGAGTGTGCGCTGATATGAAACTTCCTGGCAGATTAAAACTGTGTGCCGGACCGAGACATCGAACTCGCGACTTTTTGACTTTCGCGGGCAAGTGCTCTACCATCTGAGCTACCCAAGCGCGACTCACGCCGCGTCCTCACTGGTGGAAGTAAAGCTGTGAGGACGGGGCGTGAGTCGCGCTTGGGTAGCTCAGATGGTAGAGCACTTGCTCGAGAAAGACAAAAGGTCCCGAGTTCGAGTCACGGTCCAGCACACAGTTTTAATCTGCCAGGAAGTTTAAGTGTGCTGTACGTTGTTCAAATTCTTTATACGATCCTTGAAATAATTAGGCTTATCGACCACGAAGGTGAAACGAATATTCCATTCTTTCATGGATATTTAACAGACCTATCAAACTACACTCGTACTGTCACAAGGGAAACGTACCACTTACTGCAAAACTACGGTTCTAGAAATAACTAAATTAATTACTATAACATTTTTTATGCAAATACTGCCCACTCCAGACTCAGATGCGGTATTCGACCGAAGGCTACCAACTGTTTCCGGTCGAAAACTGTGAAATCCAGAGGCAAAGAAATAGTGTGCAGGAGGTGGCTAGCGGAATGTGTGCGTTGTCACAAGTTAGCAATTGGTACTCCAGACGCGCACGCAGTCGCAGCTGTTAATCTTCATCGTCCCTTTCCACGTCGTCTCTGTACCGTTCTCGACTGTGTGTGGCATGTTTCTGTTGAAAGTGGACTGCCCGTTCACTTGCTGTCGTCAGAGCATAAGCAGCTGCCCACTACGCGCGCTTTCGAACTGCAGCAGAGAACGCAGTAAGGAGGCCCCGCAGACGACGGACGCGTTGTCGTCGGCTGTTGTCGGGACTAATCAATGCGCGGGCAGCCGGCAGCCAGGAGGCGGCCGGCTTCCTGGAGACGCCGGCGGCGTTCCTGCACGCAGTGCGAGGCGGCGCGATCACCGCCGCGGCTGCCCAGCGGACCGGAACAGATGGCCGCCATCCGGACTCGTCTGCCGCGCCGGGCGGCAGCCCCGCGGAATGGCGGCGCAGAGCGCTCCAGCTGGGCTGTCAGCAATGGGCCGGACAAAAATAACAGAGTGGCGCCAGAGAAGTGTGACAAAGGAATGCAGAATGGTTCCAGCTCAACGCCTCACTGCCCTTTAAGTCATTAGAGACTGAATACTAATTTGGTTTGACAGGAAAAGGAGGCAGGGATTAGCTCTGATGGTTGAAATTTAAGGACCCATTGAGGACGAGGTCGTTTTAAATAGGCCAGTGGTGGAAGGGTGGAGAAGGAAATCTGCCGGACTCCTTCGAAAGAATTAGTCCTGGAGTCACCACTTTGGGAAATCACGAAAATCTAAAACCAGGTTTCATAACGGGATTTAAATCAGTGTCTTCCCAAATTCGAGTCTTGTCACTGCGTCAAGTCACTCGGCATGATGTCTAGAGATAAATGTCTCATCATCAGATAACGGACATGAGAGCTAATTGCTGACGATGCTGTTGTCTTTGCAAAAACAGACATAATGTCTGATAGGATAGCAGCAATGAGTGAATTTTACAATGTTACTTATAATCCGTCTTGATTGCAAAATTTTTATTCATACGACCGGTTTCGGTTCATCTAGAACCATCTTCAGATCTGATATTTCGGTCACAGGAGTAACCCGGCCAAAGCCAGCAACTTTCACATGCTCTGTCACAGGGATTAGCTCTGTCCTGATAACAAGAACGAAGGAACGAAAGTTAGAGTTTAAGGTCCCATCGAGGACGAGGCCGTTTTAAAAAGGCCAGTGGTGGAAGGATGGAGAAGGAAATCGGCCGGGCTCCTGTGCTGCTGTGTCACAGCATGTGAAAGTTGCTGGATTTGGACGGGTTACTCCTGTAACCGAAATATAAGACCTGAAGATGGTTCTAGATGAACCGAAACCGGTCATACGAATAAAAATTTTGCATTCAAGACGGATTATAAGTAACAGTAATGCTGTTGTCTACTGAAAAGTATCGCCGTCGGTCGATAAAAGGGGAAAGGAGATAGAGGAGCTGGGGCTTCGACTAAATGACACGAAAAAACAGAATCTCTTTACTTGCAGGAGAAAGGCTGCCTTTTAAAGAGAAATCCATCCAGCTGTGAGATATTGTAAGGTGTCAGGCAAATCCAACACCTTCCATGAAAACCCTGATATGATAAGCAAATCCAGTAGTATGTCACATAGCTCCGAATAAATCATGACATTAAATTAACCAAAGTAATACGAGTAACGAGTGAGCAAATGGAATACCACAGACTAACACAAGAATGCCTAAATGCATGTCATACCTTCCCATCGTGAGACAGACGCAGTTCCGAGGGGAGAAACGAGAACAGAAGCCGAGAGCAGAACCGTGTCCGTGTTAAGCTGAAGGCCCTACAATAAGGGAAGGACACTCACGTCGCCAGCTAAACGCTAGGACCACCCCCAGCCCATGTTAAAAGCTAGAGCCCTCCAGAAGAACAGTATAGATCTTACGATAACACAAAAAGGGCCACACCACCAGCAAGTTTTAGCGTGAGACTTTTTCGCGTCTCTGTAACGTCAGGACTACCCCCCAGCCCATGTTAAATGATAGAGCCCTCCAGAAGAACAGTATAGATCTTACAATAACGCTAAAAGGACCACACCAGCTGCAAGTTTTAGCGTGAGACTTTTTCGCATCTCTGTTACGTTGCAAACTTTAAAAACATTTCCCCACCACGAAAAGTATAACGTTTCTCATTGGATAGACAGAATTTTTGTAGACGGAGCTTAAGGTTAACATTGAGACCCTGATTGGTCAGATAAAACCACAGCCAGATAGTTTTTTTAAACCAACTTCACTAAATTGTAGTAAGGAGAAGTTAGGAGAGAGTTGCTTCCGAGACGGCGAGGTGAATGGAGCTGTGCTGTCCGCCGCCCCCTGACGAACACCGACAAGGTAATGAACGCACGCGATGCCACGTAACAGCGCATAAAGCTTCACTCAGAACTGCAGAAGTCTCATCTGTTGCACTCCCTTTTTGCGTAATACTAGTGTCGATCGTCAATTAAAGCTCATGGGGTTCACATTTGCCACTTGAAGTAAAATTCTGAAACGCGATGATTTTTCTGTTATATAGTTATTGAGAAGCCACATCAGCCACTGTAATTTACGACAAGTTAGATAAATAATTAAAGATAATTGAGGGTCACTGTAGACCATTTTGATAGTTTTCTCTTTTGTGAAGCTTAATTTAAACCTAGATTATAGATGTGATATGGCATAGGTCATCCTTCGATCCATTATAAAACTTGGAAACCCATTCAGGGAATATTCGTACACATTTTTGTTGAACGCAGTTGGTTTTTATCTTCCTGTATTAGAACATTTCCTTTTATCAATAGTGCAATTTATAAACAATGTTTTGTGAGTAGAATAAAATTTCCAATGGTAAACTTAACTGCTTTTTCGACGTTATTTTACCAGGTAACTAAAAATAGGAAAGCCTTGAACCCCTTCCACTAGATTTACTTAGTATTTAGATTCTTTTACAGGGAGTGCAGTGGAGCTGACGCTGAAATCATGAAGTATTTGGTTATATCATCGCTAGTCTCACTGAACTCTTCTGAATTCTACATGTCGTGTGTGGTCTGGCATCTCCTTACCAGCAACAGGTCCCAGGTTCAAACCAGTCAATTCCCTAAAAAACACGCTCAGAGCGTCGTTGCGCGAAAGTGGTAGGGAGACACGATATAGAACAAACAGACACCACGCAGAATGTTAGAATATGTTAGAAGCTCCAGTAAGGGGAGCGCTGGTAACCCATGATAACAACACAAGTGAAGAAATAAACGCAAGGATTGCCTCGAGAAGCAGAGCTTACCTGGACCTGATAAAGATTCAATCACGTAGCTTGGTCAGAAAATCGAAATTACTGTCCCTAGAACAATTAATGTCGCTCAGAAACATGAACTATCACTGCGGCAGAAGGGGATTTCCTGGGAAGATGGGAGAGCAAAATGTTATGAAAGATGTCTGGTACAGTGACGGAGGAAGGGCGAAGGAGAATACGGAAATACGGGAACTGGAAGGACTATACGGTTATGCTCACCTAGTTTCGGAAATCCAGAGCAACTTATTAGGACAGTCGACCTACGTAAAGCGATTGCTCTATCAGGAAGCTATACAAAACAAATCCAAGTGGCAGAAGGTGATAAGAAAGAACGCAGAAACGATGGATGGGTGGTGTAGAGAATGACTTGAGAAATATGGAAGTAACAAGATGGAGGAAACGAACAAAATATGGTCAAGATCGGTCTCCGGTAATGAGAGAGATCGAGAGCCTGCACGGTGTGAAGCACCAAGGAGTAAGTAGATGAGAATGGTAGGAAGAAACTAAAGAGCTGTACGCAAAATTCCACTTGCCTTATAAGGAAGAGAAAGAAAGTGGTAGCAGACGATTTCAAGATTGCTAGTGAACATCTGAAGCTCGTAGCATCGCAAAATCACCGGAGAAAAAACTAGTTACCCCAGGAGACATCAAGGAGCTAATATCGCATAAAATCACTTCTTGGTTTGATAATGGCCACAGTTCAGAGATGGAGACAGTACAGAAGTTCAGGTAGGCCCTATCCCGGTGATGATTAGAACCAGTACATCTTCAAAATTTCATCAACCTTAATTGTTAAATAGTCTCAGTCGTTTTCTATGGGTTTAAGGTGAAGTGATTTAGCGGGGCTGTCTATATGTGTTACGGCGCCTGAGTGCTCGTGAAACTAGGAATGTATGCTTGCAGCTCAATGTGCATGGTCGAGATCATCTTGGAAGACTCGAGTGTACACAACATGCAAGCATTGAAAATGTCGAAGAAACGGCCATTCTTGATCAGTAAGACTGTCGAAATACCCGTAGACACCCTGATTCAAGTTCATGGTAACTTGAATGAATGGGCGCAAGCGTTGATAAGATAACACACCCAAAACATTACAGACCCACCTCCTGCCTAAATTTCACCCTCCACACACAGTCGGTTAAACCCAGCAAATAGGGCGTCGGCTCACAGGACACTTTGCATCACTTGAGAATATTTTAAAGAGGCAAAACCGTACCAGTCGGACCACACTATACGCCTCCATTTTCTGTATTGTTTGACCCCCTGAAGACACGCACTTTGATGTGCCGCTGAGAGGCATCCGACTCAAAATGAGGTTCGCGTGTCGTCCATTCACAGAGTCGACTCGAGAACTGGTTGATGTGTACCTGCATTCCCTGGCAGTGACAAGTCCTATCGTGTTTCAAACCGACTGTTACTGACAGAGAGTGGCAGTGGCGTCCGGTCCCTGTGGGATCTTTTTACAACCATTGCTCTTACGCCTTGTTACATGACTGCGAGTGGTACATCATCGCGTGCAGGCAAGTAGGGCAGTACGCAGTGATACGCCAACAAACTGGGCAACTTCATTCACAGAAGTCATGGGCACAGGCGAAAATGGTAGCTCTTTTCTGCTTTCCCATGGCTCAACGTTCAACCATTTGACTTCGACGGTTCCACAGAACCGATTGTCACTTGCTTCTTTTTACGCTGTACTTTAAAATCTTTTACTTACTACTATGAATCCATCCCAAAGAAATTTCATGAACAGTTGTTCCCTTTTCACTATTTATTCCCTGTCTGAGACAGAAGTACACTGCACAAATAAAAACTAGCATCACCGTAGCAGTAGTTGTTGGTACTTTGGTTGTATTGATATTTTGTTTGGATTTCGCTTGATATTCCCGCACGCACTGTAACGTTTGATGTACCGAAAATTGTCTATTTTCTGCAATGACTAACTCTTGTATTTCACATAGTAAAATGGAATCTAAACCGTTATTCAGGAAGGTTAGGTTTTGCATAGGTAACACGCAAAAATGTTTCTCCAGCTAATAAAACATTGGTCGAGGTCCCGTACTTATCGTGATACCTTTAATCGCAGCAGGAAAGTGAAACTTCGTTTCGACTGGCTCACACTTGGTTCCATTCACTAATAATCCATTTTAATGTTGTCATTCCCGTAAATGTGTTATTACTGCATCAGTTGGCATCTAGCGAAAACTTAGG